>NW_012102299.1:2103494-2110565 GCF_000951045.1 Mandrillus leucophaeus | reverse complement strand
TGGGTTCCCGCCATTCTCCTGCCTCAGCCTCCCGAGTAGCTGGGACTACAGGTGCCCGCCACCTCGCCCAGCTAGTTTTTTTTTGTATTTTTTCAGTAGAGATGGGGTTTCACTGTGTTCGCCAGGATGGTCTCGATCTCCTGACCTCGTGATCCATCCGTCTCGGCCTCCCAAAGTGCTGGGATTACAGGCTTGAGCCACCGCACCTGGCCGCTCTTGTGCTTCTAAATCCTCTAGTTGTAATGTTAGGCTCTTAATTTCAGATCTTTCTAACTGCTTGATATAGGCAGAGGTTTTAGTGTAATGCAGGTCAACATTCCAATCCCACAGAATGAGCTTGCTTAGTGTATAACTTTTCCTAGTCTTCATACTTATGAAAAGACATGCCATCTATGTGCAACGTCTAGAAGTACACATGGCCTAAAATATAAATTGAGCCCAAAAATTACCTGTGGGATATATAAAAAGCTAGCTCTTTTCTATTCTCTATTTGGATTGCATACAAATGATAGCATCCATGCACTTTAATGTTATTCAAAATGAATAACAGAAAAATCCATGGAAACTTGTCAATTTTGTTTGCATTGATGTTTCCAGGACTACTGATTTTGACAGATTTGTTTTTCCATTAAAGAAGTGAGAGCAAATCCCTGATATCTTACACTGAATTTTGGTGCACAGAATAAGATGGGAAATTGCTCTTTTAATACCAAATTGGGACAAAGCCATTAATTCTGTGAAGCTTATTCTAGCAATAGTTCTTCAAGTGTGTGATGAACTAGGGGTCCCCAACTCCTGGGCCATAGACTGGTACTGGTCTGTGGCCTGTTAGGAACTGGTCACACAGCAGGAGGTGAGCAGCAGGAGAGTGAGCACTATTGCCTGAGCTCTGCCTCCTGTCAGATCAGCAGTGGCATCAGATTCTCATAGGAGCACGAACCCTATTGTGAATTGCGCATATGAGAGATCTAGGTTGAACGCTGTTGGTGATAATCTAACTAATGCCTGATAACCCGAGATGAAACAGTTTCATCTGGAAATTATCTCCAACCCCCCACCAGTCTTGTAAAAATTGTCTTCCATGAAACTGGTTTCTGATGCCAAGAAGGTTGGGGACTGTTATAACAGACTAGTAATCCTGCTAATGGTGTAACTCAAGTCACAACTAAGTTTAAGGTTGGAAAGCCCCAGTAAATATCTGAGGTCTTAGCGAAAGAGGGTAAAATGAAAGGTGAGAAAAAGTTGTATTAGATACTATGGGTGCAGGGGGAAGATCCCAGAAAATAATAGCTTTGAATGAAAGCCCAAGATATGACCTTCTTGGTAGAGAAAAACTCAACCAGGGAACTTGTCTTATACATTTTTCATAGATGTTGTGCATGTTAAATCCCTACCCTTATGGTAATCCATTAGTATGCTGAAGGCTCAGAGGAAATAGTACAAAACAGATGTATTCATGCTTCATTTTTCCATATGTTTATTATTCAACACCACACAATGACTGATGGATCCCATATCTAATTACCATATATTGGAGAGCTTTCTGGATTTTTCTAGCCCTGCAGTGACAATAATTGCCATTCAAAAATGATAAATCAATGTTATAATAATAATACAACGGCTTATCTGATTTCCCGTTATATATATTTTTTTGGACTATCAACTTTTCACTGAATTTAAGATGATTTTCTGATAAAATTATTATTATTTTGCTCTGAAAACCAATATAAATATGTTTATCTGCTACAATAAGAATGACAACATGCAACAATAAATGTAAACTTAGCTGTTATATGCAAAAGATTTTGCTAGTTGCAGGAAATAAAAAGACACATCAGAAGTAGTTGTTGACTTCAAGCTGCTCAGAATTGGGTAAAATAGATGACCTAGTACACAGTGATTATCTCACCCAACGTCCCATTATCACCCAGCTGTATTCTGTTCCTTTTCCAGTCCTCATGTTCTAATTATTTAAGACTCAGCTTAAATCCTATAAAAATCTTGGTCTGATATTTTGTCAGAAGACGTATTCTCCCCCCTAGTTTCTCAGAGCTCTTTATCTCCATTTCGTATATTATTTGTAATTTCTTATTTTATGATATTATCATGCTTTTCACCACAACAAAGCAAATCCTCTATTTTTTCTTAAGTTGTACCTCATTAAAGCAACTAACCTAAAGGGTAAGGAAAGGTCTTTTTTGAGCTTTCAGGAAATAAGAACAAGCCAATTACAAGGAGGGAAAAAATAAAGCTGACCTTAGATAGCTACACAGCAACATTTAATTCTAGAATGCAGTGAATCAACACCCACAAAATATTCAAGGAAAGAAAAATATAATCCAAGTCTTTAATATCTAGCCACAGTGTTCAAGTATAAATACAAACAAAACCCAATTTTCAACATGTAAGAATTCAGGGAATACTATTCCCACGAGTTCTTATTGAAGAAGGATTTCACTGAACAGAAAGATATTTTTGGAAAGACTATGTAAAAAGATTAGTACTGAACTTTGAATCTATACATTTGTTGAACAATGATTTAAACATATGCAAGGATTAAGGTGACAGAAGAGAATGTAAATGTTAAATGCCTGGGTGGGAGAGTGATAAGTATGGTAATTTTCTCACTTATAATACCAGGAGTTAAAGGATATTTTCAATACTTCAAAATAAGTAATATGAGTATAAATGCATTTAATATCTCAAAGGAAAACACTACAAAGATTATGGAATTAATCAAAATCAAGTGGATAAGAGGAAAAAGCAGTATGAAGAAAAACAAATACACTAATTCCATGATGGGTTATAGTGGAGAATCAAATACAGTTTGAAGAAACAGGGGATTTAGGTTATAAAAATTAGGTGAAGAATACCAACTTTCTAATCAGCAAAAGCAACTCTCTCTCTCTCTCTCGCTCTCTCTCTCTCTCCCCCTCCCGAAAGTAAGCAAAAAGAAAATACAAAAAGCTTTAAAGATGGAAAAGCATAACATGAAATTGTATGGTAGAATTAAAATTAAATCTATCTCCCCTATTGATAGTTCCATGAGGGAAAGGATGTCTGCCTGTTTTGTCCATTGCTGTGTCCCCAGCACCTGGAACACTGCCTGGCTCATGACTGCAGGCAAACATTTCTTTAAGAAATGAAATTCATACGGCTAAATTCACATATTAAAGAAAAAGGCTTTCAAGTTACATCAAATAACAAAGCCAACTGTTCTTAAGTATATCTTCAATCAAAAAAAGAGATCAATACCAAAATTACAGGACTTTTAGAGACAAATAATAAAAATACATTGCATCAGTATTTATGGGGTACACCTGAGGCAGTGTTCAGAAAAACAAATCACTGCATTAAATATTTATGTAAAGGAACAAGTAAAAAGAAAAACACATTAAGCATTCATATTCAAAAATTTGTTTAAAAAATCATGAAACCTAAGGAAAGTAGAAGGAAGAATATTGCAATGATTAAAATAAATTGATGAATTAGAAACAAAAGGGTAGGACTAGTACATAAATACAAAAGAAGGCTCTTTGAAAAAATATAATAATATAAATAAGTTTTAGCTGCCAGGATATTTCAACGTTGGTACTTAAGGAAGATAATTTTTGTTGTGGGAGCTGTCCTGTTCATTATGGGATGTTAAGCAGCATCCCTAGCCAGATGCCAGTAGCTTTCCCCTTCCTAGTTCTAACAACCAAAAATGTTTATGAACATTGCCAATTTTCCCCTTGGGGGCATTAAATTGTTCCAATTGAAGCACAAACACCCAGTATAAGAAATAACAAGGAAGTAATGATCAGTCAGGGAAAATGTTAAAAATCAAAGGCTATTTTAATAAACTCTACAAATTAATATGAAACCTGAATAAAATTCATAATATTAAAGTAAAATTAACAAAAATAGAAAATCTAATATATGAATTTCCAAAGGAAGAAATTTGTCAAAATCCGATCATCTCAAAAACAGTTAAAACCAACCTCTACAACAATGCTGTTTGACCCTTCCAGATACACTTGACCACATAATTTAGAAAAAGAAAATAACCTCAGAAAAAGATTAAGAAGACAAAAATTAGCATTATTGTTTACAAATGCAATTTAATTTTGCTGATATTATTGTTTACCTGGAAAGAAAAGTATATTTTACTAAGCAACTATGAAAAATAGTAAGAAAATTTAGTATGTTAGCTCAGCATAAAATTAAAACACAGAAATCATTTTCCTTCATGTACACAAATAACCTCTGTTATAGAAGATCATGGCGGAAAACTACAAAATATTCAGGAATAATACTGATAGTAAATTTTCAGGATCTATATTAAGAGACTATCAAAATACTTCTGATGGAATCAAAACAATATCAAGTACTTAAACAGACAGATTCAACTTCATAAAAATATTAACCTTACGTATATCTATAAATAAAACACCAACAGAAAATTTGAGAGAATTGAAAAACCTAATGCGAGCATTAATATAGAAAACAAAATCAGAAAGAATAACTAGGACGATCATGAAAAACAAGAGTAATTTGGTGTGGGATGTGGGGATTAAAAGAAGAAGTAGACTTGCTGTTATTAAAAAATAAAGTAAAGCTACAATAATTAAATCAGTGTGTTATTGGCACTTGAATAGATAGTCATGAAATTGGAACAGCCTGTAGTACAGAAGTCCAAATAAGTAAAGTATATATTTATATTTAAGGTAGCATTTAACACTAAGGGGGAAAAGACAGTTTATTTAAAATATTATGGTAAAATATCAGGGCAGCTTTACGGGAAAAAAAAAACCCTCAAGATAAATTCCCTGTACAGTATATGCAACCTAAGTATAAAATTTTAAACAATAAATTTACTTCAGGCATTTTAATGACTTTAAATGACAACGAAATAGGAAGGTATTCCTTAGTAGGAGATTTTAAACTCTCAGAAACTATAAAAAATGATTAATAAAAAGTTAACATCATTATGTTGTTGAGTCTGTCAAATACACGGTACTTATGAAAATGCAAAAATTTTTGTATTACTTAAAATGCCATAAACTAATCAAAAGGTGAAAATTGGGAAGGATTTGCAAGGGCTAACTTTCCTAATATAAAAGGCTTCCTTCAGAAAGATAAGTGAAAGACCAAGATCCAAATACAAACAAAGGCAAGGATAGGTGACAAGTAACACAAGATTAAAATAAAATCGGCTGTTAGCTATTCTGTTACAATATGCTAAAAACCACATATCATAAATGAAGTAAAAATTAAAACTACAATGAATAGAATTTTTGTATCATATTTTTAAAATTACATAGCTCACTGTGTTAGTGAAAGTGCAGAAAAATTGGCACTGTCGTGTCATATATTGCTTTATTGAGTGTAAATACTTACTGTATCTAGGGAGATCGATTTGGCAGTATCTAGCAAACTTACAAATATTCTGCTTTCTGTTCTACTTGTAGAAATTTACTCTGCAGATACACTATAAAATGTGCAGAATACTGATGTGTAATTATATTATTTATAATAGCAAAATATTGAGGCAAACTTTCAGAATTATGGGACTGATGAAATAATGTATGTCACAGTCTTTGGTATAATAACACATAGCTTTTAAAAAATACAGAAACTCCCTGTGTACTGATTTGGAAAAATCTCCAAGAAATATTAAGTGGAAAGAGCAAAATGGAGTGATAGTGTGAACAGTGGCTATGTTTTCTAACAAAAAGAGGTAACTAGATCTATGTGCTTTTACGGGTATAAGCAAAAAGTAATAATAACAATAACTCCAGCTGACAAATAGGAAAATTATACTATTGATAGCCTACAGAAAAGAGTGGATAGAGATAAGCGGGATGAGATTGTTCAATTTATCTTGTATCTTATGGCTGTGAGTTAAGTGAATGTATTATCTGTTCAAAGGGAAATAAACTGTTTAAAAATAGTTGACAAAAGATTATTATGATAAACATGAAAGAAGATATGCGCAGTATGATGCACAAATGCTGATTTTGAAATCCAGAATACTAGTCCACATGAGTCATATTTTGTTAATTTAAAATTCATGTTGACAGATGAACACAACAGATGAAGCTATTAATGCAGCTTCACCTTACTGACCCGGAGCACTTCGAGTCTGAGTTTCCTCTGAACCAAGTGGTTATCTTCTCTCTACAGGCTGGGGATTCTGTCTCCCAAGCATGCAATAACCGCCCCTTTTGAATATTCTAATTCCAACACTCATTGCAACTACGATACTCTTTTCTTCTCAGTGTGAGCCTCAGAAACAATTAAGCACGAAATAATCGTGCATTTGCATAAGCCCAACTTACTATATATTTTTTTTGTTAGTTTGTTTGCTTGGGATTTTCTTTGGGAAGCAGAAACTTGTTTTGTTGCCCAGGTTGCAGTGCAGTGGCATGATCAAATCTCACTGCAGCCTTGAACTCCTGGGCTCAAGCAATCCTCTCATCTCAGCCTCCCAGGTAGCTAGGACCATGAGCACATGACACCATGCCTGGTAATTTTATTTTATTTTGGAGAAATGGGGTCTCACTATTTTACCCAGGCTAGTCTCCAACTCCTGGCCTCAAGTTATCCTCCTGCCTTGGCCTCCCAAAATGCTGGGATTACAAGTGTGAGTCCCCATGCCTGGCCAACGACTTACTGTTTACTCAGAAAACATTTATTGGGCATCAATTAGCTATTGGCATAATCAAAACATTTCCTCCTAGTGTGAGCGTCAGAAATATTTAATCAGGAAGTAATTATGCATTTGCATAAGCACAATTTACTCTTTAGTCAACGAATACTTAATGGGCATCAATTACATGCCAGGTAGCATGGAAGATACTGGAAACAGAGAAAGACATGTTCCTTGCCCTTAAATAATTTGCATGGTAATTATTTTTCAGGGAGACAGGAATATAATAGAATTTAATACAATTTGGTCTGTGTTAGAATAGCAGCCACAAATCTTAAGTATGGCAAGAGGCTAGGAGAAGGAGGCAGTAACATTGCCTGGGGAGACTCAGAGAGGGCTTTACAAGAAAGAGAAAATTTTATTTCTACTAGACTGTC
>NW_012102299.1:2082431-2102194 GCF_000951045.1 Mandrillus leucophaeus | reverse complement strand
GGGTGATGTGCAATGGTGCTAAAACTTGCTGATGGGAAACATTTGCCTAGCACAAACCCAAATCTGTAGGCATGCTTGCAGCCTAATCCCAAATAGTCAATAAGCAGATGTGCTCATCTGCCATCCCCAGAGACTTCAGCACCGAAGAGTTGTTTCTTGTTTCGTCATTGTAAAGTATCAAATTGGTGAGTAATTTTGCTCTTCTACCTGGCTTAAAAACATTCATTCAGTTTCTACTAGCTCAAAGGTTACTGTATTTTGCAGTCACCCATGCATGCAATTAGATATGGCTCAATGGACTCTGCTCACCTCACAAGCATGAATACAATATGATTTAAAGGTCAGCCAACTTGCATTCTGTCAAAAGAGCATAAGGAGAGAATTTCAGCTATGTGGGTCTATACGATGGCACACATTTTGCTGACAGTTTTCTGAATCCACACCTAGAGATCACTGGCAAGAGATGACAGTCCAAGATCAAGAATCCAATAAATCATTTCATTATATAGTTATTGATTCTACCACATTTAATAAGGAATGTATGCAAAATTGAAGATGTTAAGTCTGGGAAAGATTTATGGAAAAGACAGTTGACAGCTTCTGTGTGGCTTCCAGGAGAGATTAAGGCCAAAAGAGTGAGGTAGAATTTTGCTCTAAATAAGACTTTACCAATAATAAGGGATATTGAAAATGAAAAGTATTTAGCTTCTGAAAGCACTGTTCCTGACATATGGTTAAGCCAGATGGTGGATTAACACATATTGTAATGTCTAAAAAATTAGAACTTTTTAAATTGGGGCCCATTTACTGCTTAAGAAATTGAGCTATCTGACCCTTCAAGACTTTCTTATTTTATTCTCTATGATCAGCCATGAGAGTTCTAAAGGGGGAATAAACGGTGCAGCAAATTTTATCTTGTTCCGTAATACTATCTAGAATCAATGGAATCAAACGATGAACATCTACTTCCTCAAGGACAAATTTCATGAAACCATTAGTATTATTACACATGTTCAAAGGAGCTGAGATAAAAATCACAAATGGCAAATTAATAAAACAGCCATTAAGGAACTTGGACATATTTAAAGTATACATTGAACTGAAACATGACCATGGAGAACAACCTTAACAGTATGTTATTTGAAGCTATTTTCAGATGTATAGATGTGGCCCAGTATGGCACTTTTCATGTTCTTCACGCAACTGCTTTCACCTATCCTGACATCTTCGAGTTATCTGAATTTAGGAAGTATCACTATTCATGTTGCACAAGTACTAACACTGAATATACTTATCACATTCTCTGGAATGTGGCTTTAAGCTATCCTGGGTATTCAGATCGTTAAGATTCTTAGATGATCCCAAAGTTTCCCTTTAATTATTTGTAACAGTCTTCTGGACTAATAATACTTCTAAAACCTTGGGAATAGCCTATGCAACATAGTGAGACCCCATCTCTACAAAAAAAAAAAAAAAAAAAAAAAATTAGCCAGGTGTGATGATACATGCCTGTGGTCCCAGCCACTGGTGAGACTGGGACGGGAGAACGACTTCTGCCCGGGAGTTCCAGGCAGCAGTGAGCGGTGATTACACTACTGCATTCCAGCCTGGGCAACAGAGAGAGACCGTCTCAAAATAAATATACAAATACGTAAAACCTTCAGAGTTAATTCTCTAGAAAGCATTTCATTTTAGCTTAACACAATTAATTTGATCTATCACCAAATCCTACCTGTTTGATGAGCCATATTTACTATTGCCACTTTCTGTCTACCATTACAATCAGTGATTACTTTCTGTCTACCATTACGATCAGTGATTAGTTTCTGTCTACCATTACAATCAGTGATTACTTTCTGTCTACCATTACAATCAGTGATTACTTTCTGTCTACCATTACGATCAGTGATTATTGATTGGGTTAGTGAAGAATTTTGAATAGTTTTAACAACTGTTTGGGGGCCCAAGTTGAGACTTGATAAACAAATGCAAAAGAGTCATGATAAACGAGTCAACCCTGACCAAAATGAAACTGTTGCAATTATTACATAATGAAGATGGTAGCAGCTTTTTATTGTAAGGGCTATGTAAATGCAGCACACTGTACTATTATTATTATAATAATCACGAGTTCTTTGAGGAACGGTATGTGATATAACTCCCATCCATGGTCCCTAACAGAATGTCTTTCACAAAGCAGGTGTTCATTAAATGACAGCTGGATAATAAAACACTATTATAGAGAACTCAAGTATGAATCTAGTATTTCATTTTTAAAACTTGCCTGATTAGACTTACATACAACACTGCATGCAGCAGCTACTTGATAAACATGTGTGTAAGATATTAAGTTTGGTCAAACAATTGCTCTGATTCAAACTTGTGATATAATTCCTGACTCAGCCCCCACAGAATATTTAAAATATAGTAATACAGTAAAAGAATTTTTCCACCACTTCATGAGCAGTCAGTAGGGTCTTGAATGCTACCTTTCAATATTCAATATAGAGGCCTTAGGAAGAGAGAAGTTTCTTTTTTCAACATGGAGAATCAGGGTCTTAAGAATGACTTTGTGAAAACTCCAGCTTTCGTTGCTAGGGAATATTGATTGTTTTTCATGGTGCTTGTAAAGGCATTATTTGCCCTGATTCTTTTGATGAGTTGAGACTGTTCACACAGTAACTTCGGAATGGAAAGAACAAACCCCTTGCTTCCTCTGGTGGCACTTTGCCTACTGTCAGACTACAAAAATGGGAGAAGCATGTGAGGTGACCTTCTCAATGTTGTCTGAACAATGAGGCAATCATTACAACTCACATTCTATCAATTTTTATGTGACACTGACCAAAGGCAATTTGAGGCTCCTTTCAAGCAGTTTGCATCAAAAAAACCCAAAAACCATTGAATGGCATTGCCACCAGGACTACACTACAACAAAACCAACTATTGAGAAAGGCTGGTGTCTAACTAGAAGACAGGATTGCTTTAGATATGGAAGCCATTGCTCTGATACTTTAAAATATTTTTAAAACAACATTATGATTGATTCATTTATATAGTCAACTCTATTCTGCTTAGTACTCGAAGTGTGCACTCGTGTGGATAATCTAAAACATTGAGAATTCAAATAACATTTACATTAAATCTGACATAATAACCTAACGTTTTAGGGTATGCCTAAATTTGCCTTTCTATTTCCATGTATTCTGGTAACTTTTGAATTTGGTTCTCTGGCCCCGGAAATGCCACATTTAGCCACAGAAAAACAGTTTTGATTAGGGGATAGCATTAAACATTAGCTAGTTTAGTGCACACTCAGGAAAAATTAGAGTCATCATTTTGATGTGTTTGGTGTAAGTTATGGTCAGCACAAGAAAACAGGGCGCCTGTTCAAATTCGGCCACCAGAGAACATTCTGCATTTAATTAACCACTTGATACTTACACCTTGAGAAAAAATTATGCCACAATACAAGCATAAGTGTTTTTGATAAATATTCAAATATTGGAAAAATAAAGATTTAAATATTTCAAGTCTATTTCAGTCATAAAATTCTGATCATACTCTTCCTGTCTACCTAATTCCTGCTAACAATAATTCAAATGACAATTCTGATATATTTAGAACATTGCTTTTAAAGAATTTATCAAACAAAATATAGAGGATACCTATAGCCTTCTTTTTCTGGAGAATCAAAACATAGTATAAAATGGAAGTTTTCTTTGTGCTGTAAATAATTCAGTACGTTATGGGGCAAATAAGTCTAATTTGAAGGTTTTTTTAAATTTCTGGTAGACTAGAAAGGAAGGACCCAACTCGGATGTTCATCTATTTAAAATCAAACATAGAAGATTAAATTCATACAAGCCAAAGAACACCTGGACCTGGACCTTCCAGAAAGAGTATAGAGTTCTAAATGCTGAAATCAGGTGAAGCATACTTAATTACTAGTATCCAGAAAGAGCAAAAGTGAGACATGCTATTATATTTATTCCAGGACAAAATATACCATTGCCTATGATTGTGGGTTTTGGATAAGAAAAATTAAAAGTCTTAAGCTGCTTGTGAGTCAATAATGGAGCTACTGGGACACAAATCGGTATCCTTCGTCACTCTATGGAAACTCTTCTGTCTCACAACTCACTTTTGTCTATTGATCAAATATTTCAGGGCCTTCAAACTCATATAACACGTTTCGCCTCAAAAGAGCTACTTATCTTTTCCTAATTAAGAGCAGGGAGTGCACCATGAAAATGTTGTCATTGATGAGAACCCACTTTGATTCTGAGAGAGTCAGTTGTGCTTTTTTGCTTCAGTCATGCTGTGTATTGTCTGTAA
This sequence comes from Mandrillus leucophaeus, assembly GCF_000951045.1. NCBI lineage: Eukaryota > Metazoa > Chordata > Mammalia > Primates > Cercopithecidae > Mandrillus > Mandrillus leucophaeus. Next base: position 2,097,856 of record NW_012102299.1, on the reverse strand, counting down.
GTCTACCATACTACTACATTCCTAAATTTGCTATAACAGGGGTATCAGTTGATTCACCAACTTTCAAGAAATGTTTGACACTATCTACTAAAGCTAAACATAGCTAGCCTGTGACTGTGCAATTCTATTTTTATACAAAGTCCCAAGACAAATGACTGTATATGTCCACCAAAAGAAAATGACTAGAATATGTTTAGCAACTTTATTCATAATAGCTCCAAACTGAAAATAACCCAAATGTCTATCATCAGGAGAATAGGTAAAGAAATTGTGGTATACACAATACAAAGGAATACTACACTGCAATAATAATGAATGAACTAAGATGTACAAAACAGCATGAAGAAAATCAGATATTTTTAGTTGCATGAGAAAAAAAAGCCAGATACAAATGGGCCCATATAGTATGATCCTATTTATATAAAGTTCAAAAACAGAAAAAAAAAAATATGTATAGAAAACAAAAGGGTAGTTAATTCTTTGTGTTTTTTTTTTTTTTTTTTTTTTTTTTTGGAGACGGAGTCTCGCTCTGTGGCCCAGGCTGGAGTGCGGTGGCCGGATCTCGGCTCACTGCAAGCTCCGCCTCCCGGGTTTACGCCATTCTCCTGCCTCAGCCTCCCGAGTAGCTGGGACTACAGGTGCCCGCCACCTCGCCCGGCTAGTTTTTTGTATTTTTTAGTAGAGACGGGGTTTCACTGTGTTAGCCAGGATGGTCTCGATCTCCTGACCTCGTGATCCACCCGTCTCGGCCTCCCAAAGTGCTGGGATTACAGGCTTGAGCCACCGTGCCCAGCCATGGGTAGTTAATTCTTGCTGGAGAGTTTTGTCTGTGAAGGAGCATTAGGAACACTTCTGGGAGTGGTAGAAGGGTTCCAAATATCTGGATAGTGGTTACACAGGAGCTTTACACATTAGATTTGTGCACTTTGCCTATAAATCAGTCCTCACAAGAAGCAATATCATTATTTAGGATTTAGTGTACGCTAGGTATTTATATAAGAACTAGTGATACACCAGCGAACAAGATGATAGAGTAATTGCATGTTTAATTTTTGTGTGTGTGTTTGTGTGTAAGTCTTTTTGATATAGATTGAGTGTTATGTAAACTCAGAGACCTGTCTGACTAAATTTTGTATTCTCTAGGATGAGAAAATATTCAGGCTCTTAGGAAAGAATATCAGCCGGGTGTGGTGGCTCATGCCTGTAATCCCAGCACTTTGGCAGGCCAAGGTGGGCAGATCACTTGAGCTCAGGAGTTCCAGACCAGTCTGGCCAACATGGTAAAACCCTGTCTCTACTAAAAAATACAAAAATTAGCCAGGAGTGGTGATAGCGTGCCTGTAATCCCAGCTACTGGGGAGGCTGAGGCTGGAGGATCCCTTGAACTCAGGAGGTGGAGGTTGCAGTGAGCCCAGATCATGCCCCTGCACTCCAGCCTGGGTAATGGAGTGAGACTCAGTCTCAAAAAAAAAAAAAAAAAGGAGAAGAAGAGAAGAAAGAAAAGAAAAGAGAAGAAAAGAAAGAAAAGAAAAGTTTTCTCCAACTCTAGAGTGACTGAGGAAACAAAAGTGTATGTACCTACGTTGGTTGCTTCTAACTAGAATCAATGTCTCTGTCAAAGTGCTTTCTGCTGCCAGCTCTTCCACAAATAATCACTTGTCTTCAGGTAACACAAAGATCACCTTAATTTTGATCATCTTAATTTTGATTCACGTCAGCTATGGTAGAAAAGAAAAAAACTTACGGGATAGTCAGGAAAAATACTCTGAAAAATATTACTTAATTCACATGAGATATATATCTCAGTAAAATTAAAATAAAGAGCCCCTAAAAAATTAATTATAATAAAAAGCATTATATCGAGTATGCTTTTCACATTATTGCCTTTCTAAACATTGCTCTCATTATACCCTGGGGAAACTGATTTGGTCTGAATGCCAAGGAAAGAAACAATAAGAAACTAAATCATACCAGTTGTTTAATAAAACTGTTGAAATGCATATCCTTGAAAACGTATTTATGAATTGATCAATGGATCCAGAGATTATTTCTGACCAACGGCATATAAAACATATCAAAAATCATTGGATCTCCCTACTTTTTGCTGAAGGAAAAATATATTCGGACTTTGGATGAAGAGATATGGTCTGATTTTGCAAGCTCCTAGGATCTGAATTCGCCCTCTCAATTGCATACTTTACAAAAGTGCTCAGTCACCTCCTTTCAATCCCCAGAAGATAATATTTCTGAGAACAGAGAGACCATTTTATTGATGTTGGACTTTTGCTCCTAGACATGGAACTAATCCTATTAAAGAAGAGGGAAAGGGAAGGAGGAAATAAGATGATATGGAGAAATCATGACTCCTGGCAAGAGTAACGTGTATTACATAAGTACTTAATAAAAAAATATGGCAACAGGGAGAGAGGGAGGAATTAACAACACAACTCTCTCATAAAAGGCTACAGGAAGGATGAATAGAAATACTACTCATAGAGCATGTATCAAATAGCTGAGCACATTATAAGACCTCAGTAAAAGGTAATTTATTGTTAATGTTAGAGAAAAGTTTAAATTATTAATATTATAAATATTGTGAACTTTTCCCATTGCAATCGTTCTAACAAAAGCCAATGAATAGAGCTGGGGGAGAGGTATACTAATTAAAATTAGAATCTATCAGGGGAGAGAAAACATTTCAGAGTTTTACGTATTAAGTGTATCCCGAGTAAGCTGAGTTATAGGGAAAGAAAGTGTTATGGTACCTAGAAAGTTTAAATTATCAGTGCACAATTGGGATCATGGTAAAATGCATATCATAGAATAAAGTTTTCCAATCAATTCCAATTCACGTTTGGTATAACAAAATAATTAGATATCTGTTTTACATATCACATATAAGCACAACCTGATCCTCTACTATTATTTCTTTATTATTTGCAATCTCTGACTAGTCATCAATGTAAACCTAACTTTGTTAAAACAGTATTTAATAATGATATTTGTCAAAGTTTAAACACATATTTCTCATGTCTGACCCCCAAGTGGTTTTTAACATGAAAGAAATACGTTACATTGACTAAACATAGCCATGCACATACATTTTCCTAGAGATGTGTCTATTATTAAGTCTGTGGAACATCTCCAGTGGCCATTAATGTCTTTCCTGAAGTTATATGGCATTTCATGAATGTACCCACCTGGCAGGACTCTGGTTGGCATTCCAAAATAAAGAGTTAAAACATCCCATTAATGAAATTGATAGTGCTTTTTGACATGGTGTCTGGTGGGGAGGGAAACTGCAAGTCACTTCTGTCATGGTTTAACTTGTTACGCTATTCCAGATGAGGAATTCATTGTCATAAATATTCAGCTTCATGTCAAAGAATAGTGAATCCAGCTAGTTGGTCCTTGTCCTGTCCTCTTCTTCTGTCATAATTCTTACAACTAGCTACAATGAGACAGAGTCTTACTTCCCATGCAAATTAGTCATTTACTTTGATTTCCTGCTTCTGACTTATAATTTTGCATAATTTTATAATTGTTAAATAATAGAAACTTTCAATAATCTGACCAAGTATATATCGTTCCTTTTTATCTTTTGATGCTTTTGCAATAATTCATTGTCTTACTGATTTGTACCCTCTATTCAAATCTACTTCTGCATTACTATTATCGCACACACACACACACACACACACGTAAACCTATAACCAACACACTTGTTACTGTATAGATATTTACATATTTTATGTTTACTTATAAAAATAAATTGTACATATTTTATATATTTATATATTTTAAGTAAAATATGCATGTTAACTTTCTTTAAAAATGATGTGTTCTATACTAATTTGCATGTTATTTGGTATGGTACATGCCATATATTTAAAGCATTTAATGTCAAAAAAACTTTTTGACATCAAGTTGATCTTGCTCCCTTAAAAATGCTCTATCTTTGAGTCACTTTAATTAGACCGAAATGAAATCGATTCCTTAGGCAACAGCATAAAAATAGTAAAGTAGGTTTTAAAAGTCTTATTGAAGAATAATTTCAAGTACAGTTTTATTTGATAAAATTATTTATGGACTAAATACACAGATAGATAGCAGAATAGATGAATAATGAGCCTTCCTAAACTCAGGCAATTTGCACTGAGTTTTCTTGAGCTCTTGGACTTTCACTTAATTAGCTTGGATCTGCTTAGTGACTATACGGAAATTAATATTTGTTTTCACCATCACTAGTTTCCACGTCTGGATTTCAAGAATTATGCTCCTCAGAAAAATCTCACCCTTCAGTAGCTGTTTCCCATAAGCTCATAAATTGTGATTATGCTCTCACAGACTAAATGTAAGATCCTACTAGTGCTTGGTTTTTGTAAAATTATAAGAGCACTCTGTGCAGATAATATCATGAGACTTGGTTATTCTTCAAAATATTAAACCAGTACCATTATTGCTACATGCCTTTTCTAATTTTCCCACATTTTATCAGATTAAATAAATACCTTCCCATATCTTTTGGGGGTAATTTTATTAGTATCAAAAGCCCTGTCAGAGTCTCAGCATTAGCACTTAGCTATAGAACCAGAATTTTCCATTTATGTCCTAGTTTTGCCACCGTGTTATTTAGACCCAATTTCCTATTCAATAGCAATCAAAACATAGCCTGTCCATCACCCAAATGATCTCTATATCAACATCAGGGAGTGACAGACGAAGCTCTAATCCCTATATCAGTTGCGCACATATTGCTTGTACTCGTGCTCATCCCTGACTTCTGAGTAATTTCTCTGAAACCCTTATCCATCATTATCTTGGGATTTTGACTTCTTAAAGAATAGGTTTCTCCATATCTTCTGTTCAGAGCCATTTTAACTTCCACAGACGGTGCAGTGGTGGCTACGTGTAGTTCATCTATTTCATGAAACATATTTTGATGCTGATTTTGCTGACTGGTTGAGTTAACCAAATGTTCCAGTTAGTTGACTAGGGAGAGATTTTTGTTTGTGTTTTTACTCTTAAGCATGAAAATACTACTTTGCCAGAGGTCTCCCTTGGAAGAGTCTTTCCACGGTCACAGGAAAATTGGCTTTCTCCTCATTTCATAACAAGGAATACAAATTTACACTTTATACAAAATTAGGGTGAGCAACTTCTAAATGATATTATTCTATTTTTGAACTTCGGCTTGACTTCTGAGAGGGCTTGACATGCAGCAAATGTCTGACAATCAAACTTCTAAATTCCAATCCTTACCCTATCCTGTGTGATTCAGGACCAGTGAAGCTTGCATGTTAGTAAGGTAGTGGTAAAATTTAAAAAAATAAAATAAAATAAAAAAAGCAAAATGAACAGAAACTTTACAAAGTAAAGGTTGTTTTTGTTTGTTGTTTGTTTGTTTGCAGGGGAGAGAGAAACCAGGAAAATTTTGCATGAGGAAAAATATAAGACATGATAATAAATATAATTTTTAAAATAGGGCTGGGTGCAATGACTCATGTCTATAATCCCAGCAATTTGGGAGGCCAAGGTGGATGGGTCACTTGAGGCCAGAAGTTTGAGATCAGCATGGCCAATATGGCAAAACCCCATCTTTACTAAAAACACAAAAATTAACCAGGTGTGGTGGTGCACACATGTAGTCCCAGCTACTCAGGAGGCTGAGGCAGGGGAATCACATGAAGCTGGGAGGTGGGGGTTGCAGTGAGCTGAAGTCACGCCACTGCACTCCAGCTGCATGACAGAGTGAGATCCTTTCTCAATAAACAAATAAATAAAACAAACAATAGCAGTTAACACAATTGATTAAACAGTATAGTTTGTTTGCAATAAAAATGTATTTAAAGCATAAACAGTATGGAGTTGATTCATTTTTTTTTTAATTGGAGAAGGTTAATATTGGATACCTTAATCTTTTGCTCTGTGGTAATCCATATGAAGATTTAAAGGTTTTTGAAGCATTTTATTTTTATACTATTGAGGAAAGTATAAAAACTTTTGGGTGACTCAAAAGCAGATGAACACAAATGGGCAGAGTGATAACTAGAAGTTCCTCAAGTAATGATATATGAAAGAAATTCATGTTCCACATAAAGAGAAAGAAAGCAGTGAACGACTTGTGAAAAATCGTGTTTCTATAAATCTTTGAATATGATATGCTGTCATCAATGCTTAGCAACTGAAGAAATATGCGTCACTAACGAATCAGATTTTATTAAATGTATGTGTGATGTGCGTGTTTGCATTTGCGTGTATATTTATCCCCCTTATCTGCACTGCCATCACTATTACTTATGTAACTGCAGTTATTCAGTTAAACACATCCTAATACAGAATATAAAATCATTCTCTGGAGAATCTAAGCAAATTACTTGGTTGCATTTAAGATCCATCATGAGTAGCTTTTCCTGTGTCAATTCATTATACCCAAGGGCAATTCGTCTATTTCATCCTGTTTCAAGGTCATGGGTTGAGCTTGATTAATATGACTGCAAAACAGAATCTAAGTGGAAAATATCGGTCTAGTATCAGAAAATGTTTTGCTAAGAAACATTCTGAATAAGGGAAAGCTTCATAATGAAAATACTGCATCGTAAGATAACAGTTGTACTGGAATTTTAAAACTTATTTTGGGGGTGATGAATAAGAACTATAATAACAATAGATGTTAAGGCTATGGTTTAATGGCTGTAAAACAATTTTCTATATGTAAAACATAGCTGACAATATATCCATAAAATAGAGAAAAAAATGAATTGAGTGAGCTGAGCACAATTATGTTATTTAAAAACTCCAGAAGCATTAGATTGGAACAAGGAAATTCTAAATGTATGGGTAAAATGCACTAAGTCTCTGACATGCCCTGTATAAATATTCATGGCAATAATTTTCCCATGAGAGGAAAAAAATGTTTTAGGAAATGCCTGTAAGTAGAAATAGGGGTGGTTTTGTACTTTCTTTGCTAAAGAAATCTGTAGATTGAGGGGAGTTTAAAAATATTTCCTCGAAGAAGAAGCAATCAAAAATCCCCTCTTTTTGTATAAGATACAAAAATAAATATGTTCTTACCACAAAATAGTGGAAATAGTTTAACTGTAGGTAATGGTTGAAGGAAAAGTTTGCTGAAGCATAGGATGTAGCAATGAAAATAAACGAGGTGTGGGATTTCACAATCAATGATTCACACCTAGGACTAACGCCAGAATTCTTAATAGTTAGCTGATCTCGTAGGTGGGATTCTATGTGGCATTCTCATATATGTCTCTAATGGCTGAATATCTTCATTGTGGATGCTTTTGCTGACAGAAATTACTCAGTAAAATATGTGGACTTAGCCTAAGTTTATACTTTGCTGTTACATCTTTTTTCTTCCCCAACCGAATCTTCTGTCACTTGCAGCTTCTCTACGATAGTAATCAATAACCAATCTCCAAACCAAAATCATCATGTCAAAATGTCCCTATGCCTAGCAAACTAGTTTTCCCTTTGCCAAGTACAAAACCTTCTGACTCGACAAACTACAAGATACCATAAAAGGGTAGTTTAGGCAAGTGTACCTCACAGGCATATTCATCTATATTTACCCAAATATGTTGTTTGCCAATGAAGACAAATGCTATATTGTAAACATCTTTGATCTCCCACCAAATTTTTACTGTGCCCAACTAATAGTGTTTATTCAGTGGCTAAGAAATCACACTAAATTCGATTCTGTTCATCCTCAACTTGTTAAAATATGTAACAGATCCTTGGACTGGGATTCTTCCTGCCTCAGATTTCACAGTAGAATCAACCCAGTGCCTACCATAATACAATCCGCATATTACACACATCTCCATATGCAGAATTTACACATGTGATGTGGGAGAACATATTCCATGACTGTTGGACCTCTCAGGTAGCATAAGGTATAAATAGAGGTCCAAGGGTCAGAAATAGAATTTTGGAGAAAACCTGTTATCAGATTTCTCCAGACAGAGTGATTGCTGTGTTGTGAGTCCCCTTTCCTGCCTCTGTGGAGGGAGGGCTGAGAGGTGTTATCTCTCTGCAACGGAAAGACACAGAGGACAGGGCCCTGACTCATTTCTTAAAAAGTTAAACTTTACTAGGCTCTAACCCATGCCAGAGAAATATACACAAAGACTGAAAGTCTGACTCGCTGCTTTGATAGCAGAAACAGACAGGAGAGTACCGCCGTATTGAGATAGGGTACAACTCCCAGAAGTTGTGAGAACCAAGGATGTATAGGGTTTTATCTGGATCAGATGTAGGTCAAGACAGATGGGGGTGGGGAGTCACTTTGGATAAGCTAAACTGGGGTACAGGGATAAAGGGACCTCACCACAAAGAGACTGGCCATACACCACAGGGTACGCAGGGGCTGACGAAGGAGGCACAAAGGAATTATCTGCAATAGAAATGTCAGTTAAGGGAACTGCGGGTGAGAGAATCCAGAAAGGAATCTTTAAAGATTCCATGAAAACACTCATGAAAGGAAAAAAAAATGGCTTTTATATTGGCCTGGTCTACCTGAAAACCTCAATTTCAAACATCAGCCATGGATGGCCGAGGGTTTATGAAGCCACCCAGGTAAACAAGAACTGTACTATTTTTACACCTTCTCTGCTCTACACATCGCCTTGGTCCCTGTGGAGCTAATACAGCATCTAGGTAGTAAGAGACTCTAAGAAAGAGGAACTAACGCTATACCTCCACTCCCAACCACAGGCTTCCGCACTCAAGCAAACCTCACCCGGGGGAGGATGTCACTGTTGATTACACAAGCTTTTAAGTTTGGATTAATACCTTGGACTCCATTCTAATTACTGAATTGGCACTCTGTTTTGTGATTTAAAGTGTCTGTAGAGCTGTGGAGATGTCATGGCTCTGCCAGAGGCTATGTCCAGGAACACATGAAAATTATGCCACACTGTAATACAGTGCAAGGAGGACAGAGAGAGAAAAGAAAATTTCTTTTGCTTATATCATGAGCTTATGTCAAACACACTGGTTACAAACAGATGAGTTTTTTAGTTAGTTAAATGAATTCTCCCTAGCTAAAGCAATTTTATGTAGAGTCAGACTAGGAAAACTCAATATGTGATATCTCCAGCAGCCTGTGGGACAGTCTGAATTGTTTGTGCTTTCTGGGGAAAGAAGCGTGTGAAGAAAAAAATAGTAGCAGTGGCCCATGAAAATTCTGCCTTATGGGCTGTTTTCCTGAGAATGTTTCTAGCTGATTTTATTAAGGAGGGGGACTGACTGTCAAAGACAACAGAGGTGCCCCCTTAGTACTTGAAGAATTAGAAAATGTGTTCAGATAATAGCTTGAACCCCTAGGTGTGCCAAGAGGAAGGGAGACAGCAGGCTCTTAAACAGTGTTGTTAAAATTCACACTTATTTAAAACACAGCAATTAGCTAACAAACCTTGGTGACAGACTGCTATGAATTTTGTGCTAACTCCATACACGTAAATTAAACCGTTCCAAGTTCCCCATGTGCAGCTTTTGACATTTGTTTTGTACAAGTATGCTGGCCGTGGGGAGGCATAAACTTTGCTTTTAATTCCTTTGGCAACGGAGCTGTGGATCACTTTGTTAAATTTCTTGAAAGAGATTCAAAAACACTTTTTTGAAGACAAAAAATGTCTCCATTGCACGTTAAGCTCTAAAATGTATTCTAACACGAGTAGTTTTCAAAATGGTTTTTAGATCTGACTGCAGACAGTTAAATATTATGTAATTATGGTATATATAGTCATGTGCCACATAACGATGTGTTGGTCAACAATGTACTACATATGAGAAGATGGTCCCATAAGAGTAGAATACCATATTTTTACTGTACCTTTCTATGTTTAGATACACAAATATCACCATGTTACAACTGCCTACAGTATTCAGTGTAATACCATACAGGTTTATAGCATAGGAACCACAGTCTATACCATGAAGCCCAGGTGTGTAGTAGGCTCTGACATCTAGGTTTATCTAAGTATACTCCATGACGTTTGTTCAGTGATGAAATTGCCTGAGGATGCATTTCTCACATGTATCCCAATCATTAAGTGACACGTGACTGTACTTTTTCTTCCAATCAAGTGCTCCTCTAGCTGCTTTGGATAAACTCATCAAAAAGTAGATAAAAGCCCCTAAGAACTACTCCCCCCTCCACACACACACCCTGCAGAGAGGGAGACAGAAAGAAGAGATGTCAGATTTCAAGAATTTCTAAAATGTAAAAAGCGTCTCTAACAAAAAGGCATAATACCTCGAAATTAAGTATAAAATCAAAAATTTTACTTATCAGCCTTTTCCTTTGAATTACGGTCATTAGCATAAACGCTCTGGTTCTCTTTGAGCTATTTAAGCATAGGGTTTCTATTTTTCTACTCTGTACGTTCCCTGCAAGCCTAGCAAAATAGTGAGTATATAATAGATGCTCAGAAAATGTAGGATTGAATCACACAATATGGCAGGAAAAACGGTCCATTTTAAAATGTTGAGTATGACGTTTTGAGTAACTAAGTAAAGACTAATTATTTCATAAACAATTATTTTGTATCAAGGCATTGATTGATAAAAATGTTTTCTAACTAAATTGGGACTTAGCTTAGACCTTTCCTTACTGAAAATATGGTCTTTGACTCTGCAGTATTAATGTCCCATCCCAGAACTACAAAAGAATCAGAATCCATATTTTAACAAAATTCCCAGGCAGTTTATACATGCATCACAGTTTGAGAAATGCTAATTTATACTACTGGTTTTCAACCAAAACTACTTGTTACAATCATCTGGTGTTCTTTTAAAAAATATCAAAAAAGGGGGGAAAAGAAAAGAAAAAAACCTATTCCTGGGCCACACTCCAAACCAATTAAATATGCATATGAGTCCAGGGATGAAGTATCCTTTTTAATGCTCCATGAAGTTCTCAGGTGCAGCCAAGTTGAGAAACAATGGTTTAAACACAACAACGAGATATGCTGGCTATGCTGGAATTTTCTGAACTAAATGAAATTGAGTTTTTTGAAATTAAATCAGAGGAAATGAACTTCCAATACTGTATATCAAAACTCCAGTAAGACATTACTTAATACCCTACAGATTTTAGGACCAAATGCAACGACACTTTAGTCTAAATGTGCACTCTAAGGCTCATAAATGCAGTTCAACAAAACATCCTATTCTTCCTCTTCTTTGATGCAAAATCATCTTAAACAGTTAACATCAGTATGCAGACTAAAACTGAGCTTCAAAGTTCTGCAAAATTAAAGCAATCTTTCCTTACTGAGCCTAAAGAGGATCTAATGTGGTGTCGTATTTCATCTTTAAAGCCTGAAACACTGTTTTCCCTTAGGAAAAATCAAATGAATCAATTCTCCCATCAAGTAAACTAATATCTCATTATGACTTAGATTCTTGTTAAAAATTTGGCAGAGTATTCCGATTTGTTTTCATAAATCACCATAACTATATAGCACATCCAGAAATCTCCAGAATGAATATTCTGCAAGCACACGATAACTAAATTGACCTAATATTTTGTGTTAATTCATACCATCAATAAAATGACTTTCAAAAAGGAAACCTTTTCCTAAAAGCTAAATAATACAATTGTCTGGGTATATCATATTTTTTGACAACATTGATAAAACAAAGAGATGATTTTTTTTTCACATTTAATGTGGAATCCAAAAGGGTCTAAGCAAAAAAAGCTTGCATTCGTAATAGATAAATCAGGAATGTAGAAAATATGAATTCTATTTTTAATTCTGGAGACAAGGGCAAACAAAAATTCGAAAAGAGGGTAATTAAAATAATTAAAATGATTTATTTTCTTATTTAGTCCTCTAATCAACCTAGGGAAGTAGCTATTATTACTCCCACTTTCCAGAAGAGGAAACTGATGTACAGACAGGGCAGATACATTGCCAAGGTCACACTTTATACTTTATTGAGTAGAATGTTAAAGTGACCTGACTCCTAGAGCCTCTGCAGTCAGACAGACCTCCACGAAAATCTCTAATATGCTCCTGGTTATCAAGACTCTACTTCTCAACCAACAAGAGTGGAATTCCAGAAGTCTAGCCCTAGAAACTTACAGCAAATGTCCAGTGAACCTTAAAAGGTCCCTGGGATCCACCGTCTGATGCCAGCTGCTTTGTCTCTGTCTCTCTAAATGTTCTGGTCTACATCAAGGCCATTCAGGTGTGTTAGAACTCACTAGGTATATTCAAGTATACAGGATATCATCAATGCTTTCTAAGGACATAATCAGGCTTGCATCATTTTCACTTTATAAGTAAGTCAACCTTCAGGGTTTTTTTCATATTTTTTAATAAAAAAGGGAATCATTGAAGATAAAGGACAAAACATAAAAAGCCCTTGCTCTTTAAAGACTGACAAACAAGGTAACTTAAGTATGACATAACTTTGCTCACTTTAAGAGCTGGCCTGGAAACATTTCTTTGTTCAATAACAGAGTCAAGTCTTATCTCAGATGATTTTTTAACCTACTATTTTTCAACAGATGCATCTGTGTAAGAGGAAGTAACATGCGATGTTATATTCCTCGGTGATGGGAGTTTACTGGTCACTCAAACTGCAGAGTCCACAATTGCAGGCAGTGCTATTCAGATGGACTAAGAATCAAATGAAGACCCAGGGGTTGTGTGATGTGAAGGGCTTCATATAAAGGGTAAGTGGCTCTTTCTTCCTTAATTATTTCTCATGATAAGTATTGATAAAGCATCAAGGGTCAGCAAAGTATGTCCCACAGGACAAATCCAGCCCACCTCCTGATTCTGTAGAGTCATGAGCAAAGAACAGTTTCAACATTTTTAAATAGTTCAGAAATTAAAAGAATATTTGATGAAACATGAAAACGTGTAAAATTTAATTTTCAATATCCATAAATGAGGTGTTTTTTTTTTTTTTTTTTTTACACAGCCATGCTCATTCATTTACTTATGGCGTATGGCTGCTTTTAAGCTATACACCAGAGAGTTTGGTGTACACCATGGCAGAGGTGAGTAATTGTGACACAGATTGTGTAGTGTAAAAAGCCCACAATATTTACTATCTGGCTCTTTAAGCAAAGGTTTGCCAACCTCTCTCTGACACAATAATGAAAAAAAGAAATGTCTTTCAGCTTAGCAAATATGGCAGTGACTCTGTTACTTGCTCTTTCTTTTGGCCTGAAAATAAACTGAATCTCTGCAAGCTTCCGTTTTCTTCTATGCATTATGGGGATAAAGAATTGGCTCATAGGAAAGAATTCATTTAGCAGACTGTTTTGCAAATAAAAAAGCACTTAATAAATTAATGTTTTTCTTAAGTTAGAAGTACTTAGCACCCTTTCTCCTTCTCTACCTGCCAAACTCGTACTGTGGTCCTTCAAAGGCATAACAAAATACTGTATTTTCATGCAATCTTCTCTGACTGCTCAGTTTAAATTAGTTGCTTCCTCTATGTTTCCACAGCATTCTGTTTACCAGTCTGTTATATTATGATCCTTAATCTACCTTGTACTTTGGTTATGTCTAAGACCCTTCTTAAATGCAGAAATTATTTCTTATTAATTTCAGGATTTGCGTAATGTTAAGCACAGATAGGGCCTTATATATAGGGGACATTCAATGTTTGCTGAACAAATGAAAAGCTGAATGAAGATGAAAATGAACAACCAAGTGGGGGTTTACTTTAAGTAACCCCCCACTTAGATAAATTACGTTAAGCAATTTAAGTAGGTTTACTGCCTCCCAAATAATAGACAACATGTTAACTAGGAGTTTCGGTCAAAGGAACGTCAGAGAAAGGTTTTCTCCAATAAGTGTCAAATATTAGGCTCTGTCTAATTTCTATCTTGCTATATTTTACCTATGAAGACATATATTCCACTTGGCTTTAGGGTATAAATTAAAATATGTCATAGCAATAGCAACTGCCAGAGTCAAAAAAGTCATTTAGGGAGAAAATGGTAGCTAATAAAATGAACACGTTAATTAGAAACTTTGAATACATTCCATTTTTTTCTGCTGCTCCATCAGTCTTACTCTATCTTGTATTACTAACCCAAATGGCTTTATTAACCACGTTCTTTTCAAAAGTCAATTTGCTCTCTTTAAACACCACACACACACACACACACACACACACACACACACACCCTCACACATGCATAAGTACACTTTTACAAAACTAAGAAAAGGAAAAGAAACTCAAGAAAAAATATCTCTGAAGTGACTTATATCTCAATAAAGTTCTTATTAAAGTAAAAGCAATAAAAACCTGAATTATAAAAGAGAAATAAATCTCTTCTCATTGGTTATGTGCTTCAAGGAACCGATGCCTTGAGGAATCAGATGTTTCATGCTAATTTAAATTTTTGGCACCTGTAGTCTTCGATTACATGAAACCTGAAAGGCTGCTTTCTAAATAATGACAACAGATTTCCTGACAATGAGAAGAACAGATGTCACTAAGGTAAGCAATGGAGGTTTAATTGAGTCTTAGTTCTTGAGAGGTGATTTCGCCTGAGAGGGAATCTCAGGTTACATGGTTGATTAATGCATCTTAGATAACTATGCTTGACTGACTGGCAGCATAGCGTCTCCAAGAAGAACCCCAGTGTATCATCTCAATGCCCTGATCCATCTTTATGCCAAAACACAATGTGCAAGGTATAGCTGCAGCCCCCATCTAAAATTCCCATGCATTACACTTTTCGATGGCCATAGATTAAAGGTATTTAAATACACGTTAGTTATTTCCATTTCCAATGAGAGTTTAATACGAAGATTCTATCTTCTCTTTTTAATGAGAATATTAACAACATTAGCAGGGGCCAAGAAGATTCTCCAAGTCTATGAAAGAGACTATATTTATGTATCTGTCTCTAGATCTGTCATCTATCTATCTGTCATCTATCTACCTAAATTACCATTCAGTCCTCTCTTTTCCTGTAACATATCAGTGGAGACGTTATAGTAGTAAATTTGGCATTGTGGACATTTATAAACATCTGATTAAAACCATGGGTTTCCCTTCCTGAAAATATTCATATGCACATACAGAAATTTGCTGTATAATTTACCTAAACCTATTCATGGACTCCCAATGTTAAAAATTTTATAGAACATTTTAAATTATAAAATATAATTTCTGTGCCATTCAAAATCATAAAAACCCATTATAGACAATTTTGCACCAAAAAATCACAAATTTCTAAAAATGCATCTTTAATAAGTTTAACACAAATCATAGTTCTCCTTTCACATCACATATTCTCTATTCTATAAGGTGCTTCACCTCCCACTTTATAAGAATCCTTTCTGTTTCTATTTGGGTATCCTTGTTCCCCTAAGGGATGGATATCTCAGATTTAAAGATAAAGCTTTTATTTTAAAACATGAATA
>NW_012102299.1:1990156-2082381 GCF_000951045.1 Mandrillus leucophaeus | reverse complement strand
GTGAACTCTGGAGACTGACTTTCTACATTTGAATCCCACACCCAGGGGCTATCAGCCCTACAATCTTGCTCAGTTCCTTCATGTGTAAATAAGGGGGTATCCTTGTTCCCCTAAGGGATGGATATCTCAGATTTAAAGATAAAGCTTTTATTTTAAAACATGAATATGCAACCCAGCACAATACTATGAAATCTCATAAGTTCTTCCTAATGTTTAACGTAAATATTTCCTGTGCCAGATGGAGCTATTTTCCTTGTCACTTTCGCATCATAGGCTAGAGGATTATAAACTGATTACCCAGACTGCACTTATCTGCTCTACATACTAGCAAATTCTGCTGCTTCCAATTTTCCACAAAGAGCTCATCCTTCAAGCATCTACTCTTTCACTATCTGGGGTGCTGTGGTGGCCTTTATCTAAAACTAGACTTAACACCAGACCTCTAGACGTGGGTATTCAAATGGAATAAGAGGCCATATGGGATAGATAGCTCTTTTCTTTCATACTATGTGATGGCTGATATAGTTTGGATATTTGTCCCTGCTCAAATCTCATTTTGAAATGTCATCTCCAATGTTGGAGGTGGAGCCTGGTGGGAGATGTTTGAATCATGGGGGCAGATGCCTCGTGAATGCCTTAGGTCATCCCCTTGATGATAAGTGAACTCTCTCTCTGAGTTTGCATGAGATCTGGCTGTGTAAAGTGTGTGGCTTCTCCCCTGCTTTGCTCTGATTTTGCCATGTGACATGCCTGCTCCTCCTTTGCCTTGTTATGATTGTAAGCTTCCTGAGGCTTCCCTAGAAACCAAAGGGATGCCAGCACCATGCTTCCTGTAAAGCCTGCAGAACTGTGAGCCAATCAAAACTATTTTCTTCATAAATTACCCAGTTTCAAGTATTTCTTTATAACAATGCAAGAATAATCTAATACAATAGCCTACTTTAATAAAGTTTGAACTTAGTATGCAAATGTTACACATTACTAAAACATTTTTATTTTTATTTTTTTTTTTAATTTTTAATTTTTAATTTTTAATTTTTTTGAGATGGAGTCTCACTCTGTCACCCAGGCTGGAGTGCAGTGGCATGATCCTGGCTCACAGCAGCCTCTGCCTCCTGGGTTCAAGTGATTCTCCTGCCTCAGCCTCCCTAGTAGCTGGGATTACAGGCACATGCCACCACGCTGGGCTAATTTTTGTACTTTTAGTAGAGAAAGTGTTTTACCATGTTGGCCAGGTTGTTCTCAAATTCCTGACCTCAAGTGATCCACTTGCTTTGGCCTCTCAAAGTGCTGAGATTACAGGCATGAGCTAACACACCCAGCCCTACTAAGACATTTTTAAATAGTGAAAACCACCCACTAGAACATAAAAGAAAATTTTTTAAAAAATGCCTCTCTTCCAAATTTCAGCAGTCTTAACTAATTTTATTTCTCTATAATCTCCTAGCTTTTTCACCTGCACCCAGTGTTACCAGATGTAATCAATGTACACAGAGGCATCTGTTGATCATATACACAGTACTGGTTAAATGTGTATACACAGTACTGGTTAAATGTGTATACACAGTACTGGTTAAATGTGAACTCTGGAGACTGACTTTCTACATTTGAATCCCACACCCAGGGGCTATCAGCCCTACAATCTTGCTCAGTTCCTTCATGTGTAAATAAGGGATAATAATGGTACCTACCTAATAATACTACTGTTAGGCTTAATAAACATCAACCTCTTCAAAAGTGTTTGGCACATTAAAAGGACCTAATAAATGCTATATTTATCATGACTAGTTATTTAGTTCCTCTATATAACACTAGGTTGGAGCCCAATTTTCTGCAGTTGCAGAGTCTACCCAATAACTCTTAATGGCCATAGAATATTTCTTTACCTCTTGGCATGTAAATTCATTTAATAATTTGTATACCATTGGGTATTTAAATTGTTTCCATCTTTTACTATTATAGCTAATACTACAAAGAATATCTTCATACATAGAGCTCTTTTTACTTCTTCTTTGAAATGATTTTATTAAGGCAAAGTTCTGAGTTTAATAAATGACTGAAAGTCTAAAGAGTGTTAGTGAGCCCTGTGTTATAAAGAGAAACAAAATTGACATCCATTCAGGTTAGTGACTAGGTGTTTCATCAATGAACATGGAATATTTGTAATGCTGTAGTAATACTGAAAAAAGAATAACTTTTGTGGGTCACAGTTTCAATTTTGTGTTCCACATCCTCCCACATTTCAAGGTCAATGGAGTCAAGACTTAGTGGTTTATTCAGTACAAATCTTTCACAATATAAAATTCAAGGCCCTTTTGCTCTGATGACCATAGAGCTATTTTTCACAGAAATAAAGCTTTTCCTGATGGTCTTGAAACAATTTCCCACAGCTCAATGAAAAGCAAAAGCATTTTTCTTCTCTCCAAGGAGCCTCAGGCTACATGTAATATGGCACTTAATTTCCTGCACCTTAGTTGGTAACTGTTAAATCAATTCATGAGCAAAGAACTGAACTTTCTTGAAATTCTCCACTCATGCTATCCTACTATATCAACATTTCATAAAATCCCTCCTTTCTCCCCTTCTATTATTGGGCAAAGTGAACTAAGAAACGAAAAATAATTCAATCTAAGTTACTATGAACCATAGCAGATCTCATGAAGGGTACTGGGAGAGAAGTAAGACGTTAAGTGCTTTCCAGGAGGTGACAAACTAATTCTGGATGAGCCAAGTCACAAAAACTTAAGACAACTATTATATCTTATACTTTAGGTATCCTTCACAATTTCGGCAAAGGTAAACTAAAATGACAAATATGTTTCTGCACTTATATAACCCATATATTCCTCCAGATTGTAGAAAAAACACTGCTATGCTGAAATTTTTAAAAAGAAGAAAAAAAGGAAAGACAGATGAATGGATGGAGGGAAGGAAAGTGGGAAGGAAGGAAGGAAGGAAGGAAGGAAGGAAGGAAGGAAAGAAGGAAGGAAGGAAGGAAGGAAGGAAGGAAGGAAGGAAGGAAGGAGAATAAAAGAATCCACTAATCCAATGGGAAGAAAATAGGGAGAAATAATGGGTGTTGGTGGGATGTTAGAATTCCACCAAAAACACCTCAAATTCAATTTACATTGAATTGATATGTAGGTTTTTCTTGCCCTTCTGAGTTCCTCAGATAGTATATTGGCAGGCAACCTCATTCCCTGCAGTAAGGATGGTTCTTTAAAAACTGGACCAAGATCAATCAATTAGACATTGCCACAGTTTTCTCTCCAAGTGTCATCTAAAAGTCATTAACTCTGGCATGAAATATCACGGACATTTTATAAGACATCCATGCATCATTTCTGATTAACAAGGAAGAATAAGCCTCATGCTTGAAACTACAGCACCTTCTGCATGTCAATGTATTTAATAACATCCAATGCTGGCTTTGTATGAATTCAGAGGTTCCAGCACTCTTCAAATTCTTTTCTCCTGTATCCTGTGTTATTCGCCCATTAAACTTTTTCTGAGTCAACATAAGTATCTGCATTGCTGAATGCTATAACCACTGTCAACCAGAACTATTGTGACTCTGAGTCTCAGCCCATTTGCTGGAAGTTACAATAGCAAGGCTGAAACGTTACAACAGCAAGGCAAAGTCTGATGTGGCTCCGAATTCCTGATTTAAACTCCCATCAGGGTATCCCACCCATCTCTGAAATCCAACCTATAAGCCTAACTTACCATTTCCCACCTCCCTGCCTATCTCTAGCTTTTCCTATCACCCCTGCCTTCGTTCTTTCTACTAATGGTATCTTCCAACCTTTACTTAGTTTACTCCTAACTTTTCCTTTAGATATCAATTCAAATATTTCTGTTTGCGGGGAAGTCTTTCCCAACCCTCATCCCCAAATTAGATCAATCCAATCTCATGTATCACATCTGAATGTTTTATAAACAAACACAAAGGCAACTTAATGCAGGAGTCTGAAAGACATTCAATATGTCCCAAGGAAGAGGTAGAGAAGCTGAGGACATTAGTTTTGCAGCACGATAAAAAGAAGTATCCCAAAGGATTCACAGTTTCCCAGGCTACAGATTGACTCCTTGGTTTATTGAGACGCCTTAAAATGGCTCTTCAAAGCTGATCTTCTAATTGTGACTCTTGCCTAGGATCTGATGTGATCCTACTCATTTCTCTCATCCAGTTCTAGGGTTTTCTGGGAAGACAGGAGAGGGAAGAATATTGACTTTCCTCCAGGTGATATTAGGAATGACTAATAAAAATAATGGTGAGTCCTGGAAAAGTCAGAGAGCTGCATTAAAAAATTAACAGCCCAAGTTCCTTGGAGTCATTTGAAAATGAAATAATCACTCAGAGACAAATCCAAAATTTTTTTAAAAAGCATTTCATACAGACACAGTTTATTCTAGGAATTTTCAATAACTGTTATTGCTTTTTTGTGGCAGCTATGCTTCAAGTAAGGCTCACTTCATTTCAAGCCTAACTTTGTTCCACTGCAGACAAGGAAAGGGGAGGGGGAGGTTATGTGTTCATATTATCTGATTTTGTGAAATTGCCATGTCAAAATGTAATCCATTTCATGAAAGTAAAAAACTACTTTAAAACATTTTTTAAATAAAATAAAATGTAACCAGTGAAATATGGCTGCATGATTACAGGGCACAGTTGATCCTAATTACCAGCAAGTTACAAACCACTCCACTAAATGAATATAAATCCCCTAAAATCGAGAAGGGGGCTCTATGAGTATATGATATGCTTGGTACTCTTTTAAATGATACTTCCCTATTTGAGCAAAACAAAGAAACAGCGTAGGGATGAGGCAGGATAATTGTGGCTCATTTGTCACAAGGCTCCAACTTGCTTGATTTTTCCCTGTGTGTCAGAGAATGTGCACATTGAAAGAGAGGGAGCTCTCCATCACCAAGAGAGCCCAAAAATAGCCCAGCTGATCACAGCCATTGTAAAAATATTCATGGATGAAAGGAAAGATCCTTTCCCAGTCTGATGCTCCTTGACTTGTGATTTGCTAAACTTGGCAAGCCATCACTTACACAACCTGTTTCATAGACAAATCCTTCCAGTTTCCGAAGAAAAAATGTCGTCTATCTCAACCTCCATCTCTTTTTCAAACCTTGATAGATGAGAAGAAAATGGTGAATACATTTTTAGAATCAGTTTTGCAAGATTGGTTTCAAGGAAGGAAGAGAACAGGTGAAGTGGATAGAGCCATACTTCCCACATACTTAAGGGCAAGTTAGTTTTATCACTTTTGGGCAAAGTGTTCTCTATGAGGGAATTTACTCCCTTCATAACAAAATCAACCTCTTCTTCCAACAAAAGCTACTGAACCACTTATGCTGTTACATAAATGTGTTAATGGGGAAATCCATTCAAACGTCTGCACTTAGCACTCTGAATTTATACATATGAATGAGGTTGAGAGACACTGCCATTCCTACTGTTTTAGCTTCCATTATAGTGGAAAAAGGAAAATACATACAGTATACTCTGATCCAAGGAGAAAGAAGAAAACTTCACAAAATACAAACTTGTAAATAAAGACAAAAAGACCAAGTTTCCCTGGGGCTGAAGCTGGGTTATGGGCACAGACAGATGTGGAGCCTCCAAGAGAGTCCTGCATGCTAGGCAATATTTAGAGTTCTGCCTCACCAATAGCTCAGGATGCATTCAGATGTAAGCTCAAGGAGTCACACAGCATCTCTCGGCATTATTGGCTGTTTGCACATCCATGTCTGTGGCTGGACTGCAAACCATTCTCAAGGTGGTCAATATTCTTCCCTAGGGCTTTGGCCATGGTACACCCTCAGTAAATGTTAAATGAATGAACGTATATCTGACACTGGGCGTGTCAAGACTTTGGAAAATTTACTTCCACTCTTGCAAAACATTTTCTTTAAAAAACGCTTGTAAAAATAATAGATGGAAGGATTCAATTTGTTTTTGCAACCTTGAGACAGCAAGCTGACGAATTGGTTTCTCTGCTTGCTGCCCATGTCCTTCCTGCTCAGTGGATTAATTCAAGGATTTGAGTCTTCAGGATGTCAAGTGAGTGAGTTAAAAAAAAAAATGTAGAACTGAAAACAATGAAAAATGCCTGTCTTCAGCATCATAATGATTGATCGCCATCAGCCAGATAATTATCCAGGCTGAAGATGATTGTTACAAACATAAAACCTAAAAGAGATGCCTCAAGGTTAACACATCCTAATTGCCTTTTGTGACATCATATAAATACTCAATATTCTATGTTTAAAGATACTGCTACAGAAAAAATAAAAGGAAGTAGAGTTAAGAAAGATTACTTTCTATATCCAGAGATATACTGAAATTCCAGAATAAATCTTCCTATTACATTATTACCTATCAAGGTAGAACAGAGTAAAAATTTCCGGAATACAAGAATCTTTGTAAAATAACATATTTAGTACGCACACTTACCAAAATATTACAGTGAGAAATTCAGTGACAAGTATTTATGTATATAAAATATGTAGAGTAAGCCATACCAAAAATAAATAACGGAGAAAGTACTTCAAAAATTCCATGTTTGCCTACTGTTTATGTACCTCACCAGAACTATACCTATTAACTCACTTGAGAGAAGATATATGGTAGTAAAAATAGGAAGGCGGTCACACTGATGGCTAATCACAAAAACAATTTGGTGTAAACTAGGGTAGTCAGGGTTTAAGAATTTGGCAAGAAAGAGAGGAAGAGAGAGGAGAGAGAAGAGGGGAGAGAGGAAGATAGAGAGAATATAGAAGAAATGGTTCTACTTACAGCTACTATCTCATCTCGTGGCTTTTCTGAAGTTGAATACAATAATATGTGAATACTTCAAGGACACGTCATATGTCAATACTTTAAGGATAAGTAAGCATTCGTCCAAATTAGCATGACTGATGTTCAGTTAAGGACACGACAAGGACACAGTGTGGCACTAAAGAAACAAAGTTGCTAATAACATAGAGCTTTTGCAAATAAACTTGTTTCCTTCATATTCATCACTGTGGAAGGCTTCACATTTTCTTTGTCCAAGGATGCCATCAGTACAAAGTCCATGGTTTAGGTGTTTCTTTAAATCATGCTTTAAGAACCTAGGGCAGGTTCTTCAACTGTTCGTAAAGAGGAAAAAAAAAATCCTAACAAAGTGAAAACAGATTTTTCAAATAATATAGATAATGAAGCTGCGTATTAATGTTTTAGATTAAAGATGATTAGTATCTATTATTTCTTTTGTTCAGTACCTGGCATGAGAGCTATCTATAAGTAACCAGACCTTATTTATAGATAAATAAAATTTATAGGAAGCCATTGGGTTAAACTGAGCCCTTGCACCAAGCCCAAAAGACCAAACCAAGATAGAGTCACTCATGCTGAAATTCCTCACCAAGCCAAAACTAAGTTGTTTATCTGACCTTTTAAGCAATCAGGAGAGAGTCACATCCCTAAACAGGCCAGTTTTAGCTATCATAATAAGGAAGTTCCTCCTGCATTAACCTTTGCAAGGAAGGTA
This sequence comes from Mandrillus leucophaeus, assembly GCF_000951045.1. Lineage (NCBI taxonomy): Eukaryota > Metazoa > Chordata > Mammalia > Primates > Cercopithecidae > Mandrillus > Mandrillus leucophaeus. The sequence goes on along the minus strand of NW_012102299.1, from coordinate 2,074,834 downwards.
ATTTCGAAAAGACCAATTTGCTTTTTGTTCTCTATTTCTGTTTTCCTCTACCCTTTTCTGTTTCTAAAACCAAACTCCTCTGCTCAGCCCACTGAAATATTCATTCTATTTATAGAATGCAAAATTGCTTGATACTAGAATGGTAAATAAAAAACAATTAGGATCTTCAAACTAAAATCTGTTGTAATTTTGTCTTTTGAAATATATCTACCTGTTGGAACTAGAAAAGGTTTTGTGAAGGTGGTGTTTTCTAAGTGGGAACTAAAAAGATTGGTAGAAACAATACAGGAAAATACAATAGAAAAATAATGGAGAGAGTTTGCCCAAGGAACGATAAGATATCCTTTTTACTGAAGTAAAGTATAAGTAAGGTAAACAACTAGAAATGTACTTTGGGGACAAAATATGAAGAAATATGAATGTCAAGCCAAAAAATTTGGACTTTATTTCTTGTTCTACAGGAAATTATGAAAGATTATAAATCATGAGATTGGACTGACCACTTTGTTAGATAACTCCACATTCCAACCTCCCAGCTAAGGATATTGCCTCACTGTCGCCTCACCGGGATGGATTGGAATCCCTTTCCCTGTAATTTGAAACTAACATAAATTATATTACCAAGAGCATCTTGTATATATTACAGCACTCCACATAAAACCAACACCTACTGATAAGAGATGGAATAATGTTACTTACTTTTCCAGATTATCAATGTTAACAGTCAGCAATTCATTAAGACTCATCAAGCCTTGGAGTTAAAGAGGCTCATACATGCAGTGTTCAAAAAGCAAACACATGGAAACAAATGCTCACTGACAGGAGAGCTGATTCACCAGTCGTACGGTCACTGCAGAAAATATAGTCCGTGTGTAAGCACTCAAGTTTCCTTTCCCTCACAAGAGCACAACTTCAAGAGGAAATGCATGGGTAAAATGGACAAATCCCAGGCTTACACAACAACCTAGATGAATTCTAGAAATTTAGTGCTGAGAAAAATGGACAAGTTTGTTTAAGTCATCATCCAGTGCAAATCAAAATGTTCTGAATGTGTTCCGACAAAGTCCTAGAGTGTAGATTCACTACTTTTTTGGTTACAGCTTAGTTTTAAATTTATGTTTTCTTATAAACTCACAGAAAACCAAGGTGCTTTTCTGAAAATGATTCTCATTTTAATGTTCTTGTTGCAAGTTAGAGAACAATACCCCCAACTGAAGGCCCGAGAACCCAATCTTTTTCTGTCCTTTTCCTGTCCTCCTGTCTCTCAGTTCCATTTTTTCCTGAGGTTAGCCGTAGAAACTAGACCCCTTCTTTCCCAAGGTGGGTGATAGAAATCAGAACCCCTTTTCCCTGAAGCCAGCCAAAAACCTTAACATATTACTCTAAATCGCCCCCTCCACCTTTCTGTATAAAAACTGACTATGAAAAAATTATCTGACCTACCTTGTTTAATCATAGGTAATAAGATTCCCTTTCCAGAGAGGGTCCGCACCACACTCAGAAGAAAGGAATACGTACTCAGAAAGGCCAAGAAAAATCTAGACAGACAGGTTTTACTGAGTTTCCCTACTCAGTCTATTAGCATTAAATCATATTCATTTTGTCCAATCATATTTCTACAGGATACTGTCCATACTTTGTTAAACTTAAGAATTAAAAGGGACAAATTATTCCCCTGCTTCTTTGGGCCTTCATTCTGAAAGGCTTCACGTCATGTAAAACTATGATTAAATAAATTTATATGCTTTTTTCCTCTCAGTCTGTCACTTGTCAATAATTTTCAGTGAACCTTAAGGCAGCAGAGGAAATTTTTTCTGTTGGCCCATATACTCTCCATTCATTGATAAAATGATTCATGCTGTTCCTATCAAAGAATAGATTGTTTCTAAGTGAAAATATTCCCTCAAGTTTATTCAGGTGTTAGAGATATGCCTAGGCCAGAAGGGAGAAGCCACAAGTTGGTAACGAGAGCCAAATTTGAGGGGCAGTCATAAAACACTTATTATTTTTATTGCGCTGAATGAGAAAGCATTCTGTAAGTATTTCTATCCATATGCATAACTGCTGTGATTGCAAAACCAAGAGACACAGTAAAGATGGTTTTCAAGGGAAAACAAAGAATGATGCTTGGTCTGCAGTGGGGGCAGCTGTTTGATCAATCTCTATAGGGTTTTCACATGAAGTTTTTGTTCCAAAAGAGGCAAATCCCTTATTATTTTTAACTGGGTAACTATGAGTATTGCTTGCAGAAACTACGACTGTGTTGCAGTGCTCACTACTGTTTGCATGGGTCTTTACAGTGAACATTCTTTCCTCCTTGCGTGTATTCAGAGCAGGGAAGTCCACCGCCCAGCATCTGTATGAGGATCTGGCTGTCACAGTCCCTGCAGCTCCTATCCCATACACATACATTTCCCCCTTTTCTTTTTTTGAGACAGAGTCTCACTCGTCACCCTGACTGGAGTACAGTGGCACAATCTTGGCTCACTGCAACCTCTGCCTCCCGGGTTCAAGCGATTCTTCTGCCCCAGCCTCCCAAGTAGCTGGGAATACAGGCGCCTGCCAGCATGCCCAGCTAATTTTTGTATTTTCAGTAGGGACGGGGTTTCACCATGTTGGCCAGGCTGGTCTTGAACTCCTGACCTCGTGATCCACCCGCCTTAGCCTCCCAAAGTGCTGGGATTACAGGTGTGAGCCACCCCACCCGGCCACATTTCTCCTTTAAAAGTCTGATGCTGTTAAAAATCAGTCGGCTTATCTATATTAAAGACTGAAAATCATCACTGTGTTAACATATATTGATGAATAGACATTACGTATGTAACAGGATCTTTTTAAATGACAAACTTTGACTGAGGCATCAGGGAATAAAAGATATGAATTCTAAAATTTTATTCCAGAAAATGTAGAAATCTGAAAATAGGTAACACAGAAATTGGTTACACTGCTCTAAATTCTACAAGGAAGACATAGAAAGTTTAAGAGTAGGGCTTGATAATTTCTTCATCTCAAACCTAGAGAAAGGGCTTCAATAGGACCATGGAGAGTTTCTGATCTTCTTCCCACTGTACTGAGAAGCACAGGACACCAATGTCAACATATAGCCCCACCTAGGAACGTAGAAAGCAAGGGCGAGGAGCTCATCCTGTATTTTGACTGAACGCATTCCCAAAGCTGGTCAAGACAGAGGAGAATGAGTGTATAATACTTCTAGAACAGATATGGGCCACATGGTAAAAAAGAACCAGCCTAGAGTCTTTTAAAACTCCAGTCCAAGAGAGCAGGATAAGGGGAAATGAGGCTTTAAATAAAACAGGAAAAACCTACATATGGTAGAAAGTGGAAAACCAAGAGCTGATAGAAAAGTGGTTTGAAGGTGAGGAGTCATCACTGAACTGACAGAGTTTCAGTTGGAGAGCCCACAAAGGAAGGTCTCTAAAAAACCCTTAAAAACTACAGTAGGTAAGAGCTACTCCCAAATAGATTCTTATTGAAGTATCAATCAAATAACAGTTCTCTGGTTCCCTTCCTGCTCCTCCCTGTCCATATTCTAACTAGTCCTGAAGATATCAACCATAGTGGTTGGTTTGGGCAGTGGAGGTTACTAAAATTTTTGATGGCCTTCCTGCAAGAATGTCACAGTTAGGGCCTGATTGTGGATGAGAGTGTGGAATGAATAACCTTTGAATAACAGAGGAAGTGTTTATGTTCTATTGATCTGGGAAATTTACTTATTAAGTGAATAAGTGTTTTACAACTTGAAGAAAAATGATGAATTCCATCCAAGGACATAGGAAAATTTTCCCTGTGTATAAATTTTTAAGGACAGTTAATGAAAATGATCAATTTGTACATTGATTTTACCTTATAAGTCATGCTTGGTTAATGTATGAGTTCACATATATCTCTATATATGTATCATGTACATTCCCATAAAGAACTTTATTTAACCTAGACAGACACTCTGTGAGATAAATATGTCTCTCATTTCATAGGTAAAGCAAATGACTCTAAGAGAGACCACTGAAGACAATCAATAGCTTGCTTGAATTGAATGAATAGACACATTTTTCTAAGCATTTCATATATTTATTTCATTTATTTCTCATAACAATCCTACGAAGTAGTCACTGTTATAGTCCCCATTTTATAGATGAAGAAACAGAGGCATAGATATATTAAAGTTCACAGCCAGGAAGTGATAATTAAGGTCAGCAATTAACACCTGTCAGTTGAGCATCAGAGCCCACAGTCCTATTGACGAGGCACGTGACAAAGTGAGTGAGCAGCAAAGTCAGCATCTACACCAGAAATCCTGAATGAGATTTCCCCTAGATCAATTTGTGAGGGCTCAGCTGTATCATAAACAATAAAACAAAAGTTAAAAAGGAAGGAGGGCGGTACAACAGGTCTGTCACTAACTATCTTGCTGTGCGGCATGGGCTAAATAACTTACATGTTCTGGGCTTGAGTTTCCATGCCGATTACATTAAGGAAATGGACTAGCGAGTCTCCAGGGACCCTTCCAGATTTGAATTTGATTTCCAGCTCTAAAAGAATATGTGTGTGGTGGGCAGCTAATGCATATTAAATTATGCAAACAATTTAGCCTTGCATTTGACTGCAGGGCTGATGAAATATTTTTAAAATTTACATTTACATAAGAGATAGTTTTGAAAAAACGCTATCTTAACATAACATGCAATCAAAAAATATTTTTATAACATGTCAACTGGATGAAAATAAAAGACAGTTTCAAAGATCAAAGCCTAAATGTGTTTTTTTTTTTCAAGAGAGTGTGATGGGGTTATACATAGATTCATTATTATTATTTTTAGAACTGCACAGCTGTTTTGGCAGCTTGTTTTGTAAATGCTACTTTGCAAATGTAATGAGGTTTTTTTCCAAACAAATTTTAGTTAATGGAGCAGATAACACATTTATTTCCCTGTCATAGCTTAGCATTAAATAAGAAATGTAACAAGAATTCAGAGTTTAAAATATGAAACATGGTATTTGGTCTCTTTACTTACTAGTTACAAAATTAGAAAATTACTCAATATTTTACTTCCTCTCCATATATATTATAATTATCTGTGATTACAAAATGTTTTTCAGAATTTCATTTCTTCTCACATAAGTCTTTTGCTATTGTAAAATCAATAGTTGTATTTCTAGTGCCTCTTCAAAGCAAATCTCAAGTCACTGAGCAGAAATTTGTATAGTATCTGACATGATTTAGGCCTTCTTATGTGCAAAATACTGCTCCCGATGCTTTACATTTATGGTTTTATTTTTTTCTCACAACGAACCCATATCCAGGAACTATCATCCTCATTTGACAAGTGAGGAAACTGAGGCAGAAAGAGTCACTTGCCAAGGTTAATCAGTTAGTTGGAGAGCTAGGATCTGACTATAGACTGTCGATCGGTGCAGAATAAAACCAGAAACAACAGGGTAAATAACAATAATATAAGCTAAAATATTCTAATTTTTAGTTTAAATGTTTAAGGCTTTGATGTGATATCTCAGATATATTTCCACAGAAGGTCAGTTTTAAAAATGTAAAATTTAAGCCTTCTGTGAAGTCTTATTTATTTTTGAAAATTCTGTTTCATTACAAAAAGGATTTGACAAGAGAAATGCCGTTTTCCACTTATTCACGACACTGAATGACGGGGCCTCAGATGTCTGTGGTGCAGTTTTCCTTACACATTCTGCAGTCTCTCACATTCAGTGTGTGGGGTGTATTAGTTTCCTGGGGCTGCCACTACAATTACCACAAACTGGATGGTTTCGACAACAAAAACTTATTATCTCACAGTTCTGAAGGCCAGAATTCTGAAACCAAAATGTCAGCAAGGCCATCTTCCCTCTGAATTCTCTAGGGAAGAATCCTAATTTGCCTTGTCCTAGCTTTCGGGGGTTAATGAAAATCTTTGGTGTTTTTTGGTTTGTAGCCACATCACCTCACCCTCTGCCTCTGTCTTCACATGCATGGCCTTCTACCTGTGTATCTCTGCATCTCCCCCATCTTATAAGGATACTAATCATTGGATGGAGGACCCACTCTGAATCAAGTATGACATCACCTTAAGGTCCTTAATTAATTATATATGTAGAAAGCCTATTTCCAAATAAGGTCACATTCTGAGATTCGAAGTAGACACGAATTTGGGGGACAGTATTCACGTGTGGAGATACTGTGGCCTGGCATTAAGCTGACATTGACATACACCTCTGAGAGGCTCTATATTAAACACATAATCTTTGTAATGACTTCACAGATGTCTCCAGGCTGCCAGAGGTCGCACTGTGACCTCAGCCTGGGCACTTAGCAACACATGGGCAAACAGTTTTCAGAGCTCCCAAAGGACTGAGGTGAAGGGATTAGGGGTAGTCCTCTGAGTACAGTGCAACCAGGGCTTACCTAAAACATAACGAATATGTGCCTCAGCCCTTCCAAAGCTGTTTCCTACAGCCCTTATGCAATCCTAGAGTGGAAAGGCTTCAGAGTTTCAAATCCTCATACTTTCCTGATTATACTGCAGATACTAGTGTGAAAATGGCTACTTGGAGATTTCCTGCAAAACTGTTTCCATGAATCTCCAATAACAGCATAAATTAGAAACAAGAATTAACCTACACTCATCTGACTGCTGTGACATACAGAGCACACACTACTTATTCATTTGCTGTAGGTAGCCACTTCATCCACTTTAAGAACATTCGTAAGTGATATGTGGTGTTTCTAATAAATCATAACTGAGTAAAACATGTATTTTATTGTGTAGGTTATATTTTCAATCTTCTAAATATTTCTGAACAATTGTCTGATTAATTCCTTAGAATGCAAGCTCCGTTTGTTCTCAGATTTCTCACCAATATCTAAGTGAACATCTGGTACATAGTAGGTACTCAACACAACACATATTTTTTGAGTAAACGAATGAATGAGTTAATGAACTTGGCTGAATGGGTGACTCTAGATGACAGGAGAATGCAAAATTACTAGATTCTTAAAAATACAACATGCCCCCTTATTACTCTAGTCAAAAAATAATTTATACTAGAAGAGCTATTGTGTTTTGGATTCTCTTCCACTGTGTGCTGTCCCTCCACACTCCCACTATGAGATGTTTGAAAATTTTCTTTAAGGAGTGGCCAAGTGTACTGTGTACCAAAATAAAAAAGTGAGTATGTAAATGACTATATCTTTGTTTTCACTGTGGCTTCCAAGGAGTTCTAGGTCAATTAATTGGGTCAAATATAAAAGCTCCATAGGCCTTTACGCCTACAGATTCTGTATATCGATATATATATGTTACAGCTCTCTCTCTGTCTCATATATATACACACACACACATATATATTTATGTGTGTGTATATATACACACACACATATATATGAGACAGAGAGCTGTAACATATATAACAACATGACCTTGAATTAATATTTTACTCATATTTCCCACATTAAGAGGTTCATTCATTTGAACAGTTTCAAGTCTACAGAAATTGCACAGAGAGTGCAGAGAGTATATACTATAAATAAGGCACCAGATGTGATTACTCGGGGAGAGCGAGGAGACATGTAAAGCTTAATTTCTGCCCATGAGGTAAGGGGGACCTGAGAGCTATACACATAAACAGAAAAAATGGATGCCTTGTACTATTGAAAAAGGGATGACCATGTTTTGCAGGCAGTATTACAGCATTTCCTAGAATCAAGAAATGATGTATGTGAGGGAAAACTGGGAGGGACTTTCCTGAGGTGGCTCTCGGACTGGCCCTTGAAAAATAATGTAAAAATAATGTAAAATATATAAACAATGTAAAAAAGGTAAAAAATGTAAATAATGTAAAAATAATCTAAATAATGTAAATTTTTCTCATGCAACAGGTATGAGAAAAATTTTCATGACATGAATGGCATAAAACATATTTTTGAATGTTATCTAAAATATTAGATAAATGTAACCACCATAAAACACCTAGTCTGGGGTTAGCACATATGGAACCACAGTCTATAAGAACTATTATTTTTTATGTTATTTATAATAGTAATAAAAGTATGAAAAGTTCTTTTTCAGTTGTGAGTCGCTCTGGGTAGAATATTGTGATTCACCTTGTTTTCTTTCCAAACAAAAACATTATTATCTTTAATAATTTTTTGACATCAGAGAGGCAGCTAAACTCTTCGTTAAAGGATGAGGTGGAGCACAAGCATTTATTTGATCATTTATATTCAGCTCTATTCGCAAAAGGATTGAAAATAATTTTCACACACATATAATTAAATAGCTATAGGATTTCAATGTTTAGGAGATGTTACTTAGAATAGTTATTTGTGTACACATGTCATCACTACCGGTTGGAAGAGAATCTCATTTTCTCTTAGAAGGGTAAATTTTCCCCCCTTTATTTGTCACAACAGAGAAACCAATTTTCAGTGGCCCCCCTACATCTTTATTCCATATGAGATGCAGGTAATCTCATTAGTCAAAACTTGATGTTCACTGGGCCATGTAAAAAATGAATAGGATTATTTAGGTTTAAAAGGTGGTGGGAGAGTGGTCAGTGGGGGAAGCACTACTTTATATCACTGCCTGAATAGCGACAAAGAATTCCTCTCCTATTTCCACGTGGTCAGCACTTCTAAAACAGAGCCCAGGTTCTCTCATCTCAGTGCACTCATAAAAGCCTGAAATTCTCCTTCTTTCCTGCTCTGCCAGAGAAACTCCACGAAGCTGAATGCATAAGATCATTTGGGATCACTTACAGACACAGCCTTCTCCACAGGTAGGCCCTGAGGTCTAATTCAGAGACTCAGAAATAATCCTACACTTCTGTCTTAGAGCAACACTGAATTCTGCACTGCAGCTTTTCCAACTACTAGACACTTGCCACTAATAATAAAACTGTACTTTGATCCCCATTTGCACTCTTGTCCCTATTTTCTACTAGTTAGAGCCTAGAAAATCATTACTCCAAACCTCAATGTTCTTTCTACACTAGAAAGTTCTTGATGAGGAGGATCATGGAATATTTGCATTTTACCTTTGGTGACATGCTGATGATCACAGGGTACCGTGCCCATTGTGGATGTTCAGTTAGTATTCTCAAATGGAAATCTGGTTGATAAAACTCTTTGAGATACCGGCTAAAATATGCCCCAATTGCTTCTATATCCTACTCTGTCCTTCAAATAATCTTTACACTAGAAGTTTCCAACACAAATGTAAAAAAACATAGTATTACCTTTGCAATTTAGCTTCCCAATGATATGAGACTCTAGCTAAATCCAGGAGATGGGTCAGAAGGGAGAGGAGATTTAAAAAAAAATAGGAAGAACAAAATGTATTGATCTGTTTGATTTTTGAGAAGCAGGTCACACGGCAGAACAGCATTTTATCTAGCATTCCACAGGGAGAGAGTAATTTTTGTCATGATTCTCAAGGCAAATCAATAGAGTTAGAGAATGAGAAGAACAAAACTCCAAATCTCAAGTTCCTAATTAACTCAGAAAGCAATGAAATCTAGACAAGCTCTAATGTAATATACTGGCTTTCATAAAGTCATAGAATCAACAGGCTGGAAGTGTTGAAATGAGTTCCTGGAGTCATCTAGAAAACTACTGCGGAAGCTGGATTTTAACCCATTGGCCCTGGTGTTACGCAGCAAGCACTGGGTTCATACCAGATTGCTGGTGACTCTGAGGTTATGTACGTTACTGGGATTTACATTCAACAAGCTGATTGGACTGCCCAGGAGCTACACTAGATCGGTTCCACCAAGGTACAAGTGGAGACATAGCTTTTATTCGAAGACACATTACAGAGCTGTATAGCAAGCTATTGTAGTATACTAAGTACTATTTGGGATTTACCATGACCTGACAAATGCAGTGTTCAAGTCTTGAGTACACTGCTGCCCTATGAAATGAAATGTAATATAAATCATCTCCTGCCAATTTAATCCCCATGACCCTTAGTAGTTGATAAGCAATTAATGCCTGTGAGAGTGGAATTATTATCTCCGTCTTACAGATGAGCTATATAAGCCTCAAAGAAATAAAGGAACTTGGCCATAAGCACATTATTTCTAATGGGCCAAGCCAGTACTAAAATTCAAGCCTCCTGAGTCTAAACTTCATGCTCTTTTCACTACAATCTCAAGCAAATATCTTCACATCAAGAACTGATTTTCTAGATCAATGACTTAAGAAGAATATCAGCTTATTATAGGGACTGCAACATGAGTAAATTAAATATCATTGATATGGTTTGCTCCTGTATTTTTTTTCAAAAATGGCCTATGTAAATAAGCATTTTTCTAAGAATCTCTCATGTGAGTGTAGTTCAGTTACTGTCATTTTCTTATTAAAACTTGAAATTCTTTTAAATTCTGAAGCTCTTGTTTCACTTTCTCTCTAATAAAACTGAAATGTCCAAAAAGCTAATTATACTTTCATTTTTGGTGTTTATGCTGTGAACCACCTTTTAGGTCAAACTAAAATTATTTTCATGGCTGCCTTTAGTAATTAAAACTTCTTGCATGAAGTAAAAGAAATAACTTCCTATTGTGACAGTATTCTAGACTATTTCAAGGTTATCTTGTTTTTGGTGGAAATAACCAAAGATAATTGAGTGAACTAACCGTGTGCTCCTCAAGTATGACAGCAAATGTTTGAGTATTTACAATGTGCTGGAGACACAAAAATTAGTACAACCTGGTGCCTGTCCCTGATGAGACTGCAGTTTAGGAGAGATGGATACACAATCAATTAAACAAAAATATATCAAACTTAGTCATATAAGCAAAGAATGGCAGGCTTAGAGAAGGCCAGTCATTCATTCATCTGAAGCAAGTGAAAACTCCAATAAGGAGGTGACAACTGAATCTTGAAGTAACAGACATGCTTTTGCTACAATAGGAACTTTAAAAAGCTAAGGAGTAAAAGGATCAATCCTGGAGCTCTGAATTGTACATCATTGGATTTCTGGTTACGTTTTCCATTCCATGTGCTGTTGGCGCCCATCAGAGAGAGGTTAATTTTCTGACGGAGCCATTAAGCCTCCCAAAGGTCCTCACTGAATCAGACAACCCTCCAACTCAAATATGCGTCCATGGTAGACTCTGTTTTCAAGTGTTTCCACTCACTGTTTCCATTCACTGTTACTAGTGCTGAGTACTGTGGTGTTACTGAGTTATGGGGAATTCAAAGCAGCAAGAAATCTGTTACCCTTTTTTTTCAGTTGCTCAGAATGATCTGCAATCTGATTGAATTGATTGATTTCTGTGATCATGACCAGTTTTGGTTGTTTCACATATGCTTGCAAATGGCAGATACAGAGGTTTTCAACAAGGAAATGTTAAATCATCTCCAAAAAAGGTACAGAAGAGAGAATGGAATGGACTGATTCTTACTGAATGAAGAAATAACTGAATGAAAAAGAAATCCTTTTATCTATTGTGTTCACTAATATTCACAAAACTTTTAAGACAACGGTTTATGGTTGTTCTGAGTATATTCTTGAGATTGATTTTTGTTTAATTATCTTCATTTTTATCAACAAGTGATCAAATAACACAATAGTTCCATGATAGGAGAGGGTTTTGACAACTTATGGGAAACTTGAAGACACTATATATCTGCTGCTGAGCCATGGCATGCACACTTCCAATGTAAGGAAGTGTTGCTGTAAAATATGTCATCCTTTCAAAATGTTCTCTTCAGAGTTTCCATCCTATCCAATTCTAAGATAATAAGGCAATCTACAAACTTAAAAAGAAAAGCTGAAATAGAAAATTAATGATCAAACATAAATGGAATTGTCCGAATGACTCAGAATAAATTAAAGATTACCAGGCTTAAAATAAGAAAAATACAGCATTTGACTATACTAACCTTTTTTCTCCAAAAACATTTTGTCAATCACCTTATCTGTTTCTTTTTGATTAACTTTCAAGGTTTAGATCTAATCGTATAGCCTACCATAATAATTTATGAACCTTCCTTTATTTACTAATTCCCTTAGTGTTACCTCCTTTACCCTCATCTGCACTTAACATTTCACTGCTGAATATATTATCTCATTTTCAAATTGTATTCCCTTTTTGCATATTGTCTTTCCAAATAAATCAGGGAGGAACTGTGTTTTGTATTTTCTTTTTATCTTCATGATATTTAACACAATGCTATGCATATACCTTTATTCAGCAGTTGTTCAGAGGTTAACAGTCTGTGAAATTTAGCTTATTGTTTTAATATGTTTAGCTATCTGGTCTGTTGCATCAAAGCAGACTAAAAGCAGCAGTTGAAAAACTCTAGCAGCTTTTCAAAGTAGACTAGAAAAGCTCTGAAAGCTAGCACAAGTGAGAAGAGATTCCATTTAAAAAGCTAGCCAAAATAGTAAAACCACTAACCCCAAAGTAGACTGGGGTCCTTCAGTGGAGAGACAAATGATTGCAAAACCGTAAATGACTCTGAGAATGTAAATGAAAAGAGTATTCACCTAGATTTCAAGTTCAATAACTATTTACTTAATACTTATTGTGTGTCAAGAACTATGCTAGAATTTGAGTTTATAAAGCTTGACATGGCATCTGGATCATTTGCTTTTGAGATACTCACTGTCTACTAGCGGAAAGGGATACATTATCTTATTTTCAAAAACAAAAACAAAAAAAGTGGCAAATGTTATGACAAACATAAACACCTTAGAGCAGAAGCACAGACAAAAGATACTTCTTCAACCCAGCCTAAGTCAAAAAGGGCTTCCTGGTGTAGTAACTTTCCTTGATAAACTCAGTTACCAAGAAAATGTAGTTATTGTCAGTTACTGTTTAATAAGGCACTAATCACTAATCACCCCTAGAAATAAGTTGAAGGAAAGGCTTTAGAATAAAAAAAAAGAATCTTCCAAAAGTGCTTCAGGATTTGGGGTGTTTATTATAGGCACAACTTTGGGTAGAAGTGACAAGTTTTCAAGCGATCTGTGGGCAGGGAAAAAATTAGTTTATGAACTGCAGTGCTACTCTGTGTGACAAAGATGCATCATTCACAAAATACAAACAATTACCTAACAGAAAAATAAATCCACAGCAGGAACCAGAGCAATTTATAGCAATTAATGCAGAATACACTTAACACGGACATCAAGAAGTACTATCAAAGCTAAAGTGCAATTACATAAACCATCTAGGTATCGTTTAAGAGAAAGACAAAATATAGTATCTATTCTCCCAAAGGATTCATGAATCTTCCTTCAAAATTAGATTTATGCCTGTGATTAATTTTTTAAATTTCTACTAAATTATGGTATGCTCTTTTGTTATAGCTGATATCCAGATGAAATTTATATTTAAAATACAAATGATAGTTATATCTTAATTGATGATTCCACATTTCCAGTTGACAGCCTGAAAGTTCATCCATGGCCATCCTATTTTCTTGAATCATCAACTATAAAGTGTTCATAATTAGGATTTTGGCAATGATAAATGTACTCAAGCAATAGAGCTCCAATTAATTCTTATTAAATGGCTTTTCAATATCAAAGTAGACAAAATTTTAGTCTATCCCAAAACTAGTTCGTGCTGGTTACCAAGGAACATGGGCCCTAGTTATAAATCCATTTTTCTATTTGAAATAGCACTTTAAAGATTGGCTGCAAACTGTGCACTCAGGATATAAACACTGTATTTCCATTTTAAATATCTTTAACATTTCCTAAGCGCTCATGTGTACCATGTCTCTTATGCTTAACTTTTGTCATAGAACTACCATTCATGATACCAAAAAAAGCCCCGTGTCTGAGTGCCCTTGACATCCCGCTACAAGAGGAAACCACTCACTGATACTCAAGTCTATTACCACCAAGAAATCTTTCCAGGAAATTGGGTGACATTCAAGGAAAACACTGATAATCATGCAGGAACCTGAAGGTTATATTGAAAAGGATTTGATCAGCCTCTGACAATAGAAAATAGATTTGGGGAAATAACCGAGCATCTTTCATTCATTTATTCAACAGTTATTGATTATGTATTTACAATGCCAGGCTCCATTCTAAGTGCTGGGATGCAGGACCAAAGAAGATAGACAAGGTCCCTGGTCTCGTGGAACTTACATTCCTTTGAATGAGTCCATCAGTGCCTAGCTAAACACATCAATAATTTCAGACAGTGACAAGTGCTACAATGACAACAAAACAGATAATGTGAGTGGTGATTTGGAGCAAAAGGATCGCATCTCAGCTTTTGTGCCAAAAGGAAGGTAAGAATAAAACAAGAAGGAACAGTCACTGGAAGATATGAAGAAAAAAATAAGTAGAGGATTCAAATGGGAAAATACAGTGACCATCCTAAGTCGACATGTGTGAGGAAGAGACTGGAATCTTGCTGGGTACTGCACAGGCCTGGCTCCAGCCTGCAGGAGAGAAGAGCAAACAATCCAGAGTGGGATTATTGACTGCATCTCTTCTTAGTTTCATTATGTGGGAGAGTTAACCACTTTTAACTTTTGTTTATTTACTACAAAATTAGAGTAACATCAAATATCTAAGTTTGTAGTTAATATTAATTAGTGTAAATAAAGCACTTGGTACATATTAGATGTCCAATAAATGCCAGTTCTCTCTTTACCAGGGGAATAAGTAGAATTTACAAAATAGGGATTACAAGGAGATATCAAGCCCAGTTATAATAATTTATTTTATAACAGAGCTGACAGTACCTCATTCAACCTTCCAGTAACCCTTCAGAAAAGGTTTTATCATCTTTCTCTTATAGATGAGAAAACTGAAGCTCAAAGAGATCAAGTGACATTTGCAAAATGACTGCTTTGCATGGGAGCTGGGAGTTAGACCCAACTAATATCTCCTCTTGGCTGGGGATGGAGGAAAGGCAAAGAAGTTGTTGGTCAAAGGGTACAAACTTTTAGTTAGACAAGAGGAATAAGTTTTGAGATTGATTGCACAGCAGAGTGATTATAACCAAGAATAATATATTGTATAATGCAAAATTACTAAGATAGTAAATTTCAAATTTCTCACCACAGAAAATTATGTGAGATGACAACTATGTTAATTAGCTTGACTTATTCATTCAACTTTGTACATATATATCAAAATACCACTCTGTACCCTATAAATGTATGCAATTATGATTTCTCAATTAAAAATATTAGTGTTTTAAAAGATTGGGCTGCACTACACTGCCTACTGATGGTATCTCTATGTTACAGTAATACGTAAATCACGGCTTCAGATAAAGGCGTAGGAGTTTTTCATAAAGCAGTGAAAGAAGGGGAAGTCGTAGGAGTTGCGATCTGTCTATAGAGTACAATTCCTAGTTACAATGGTTAAGAGCAAGCCTATTGAAGACAGCTAAGCCCAGCCCTGTGGTGTGCCATTTATTAGTCATGCAACTCTAGATACATTTCTTCTCAGAAATTCAGCTTCTATGCTAATATACATCTGGAATGTAGATCAGTATTTACAGCATCTAAATGGGCTAATGATTAAGTAAGAGAAAGCATGTGAAACACCCAGCATGCGACCTGACACTCACAGAGTATTCATTTGCCCAAGTTGTGCTGCTCGTGAGTAGCAGGGCCAGGATTTGACCTCTCAAGTTTCCAACACATCATGATACTTATTTCTTCATGTAACTAGCTGGGAAATTCCACTTGCTACACAGAAAAGACAGGTTCTTAAATTGTATTGTATTAAAGTGACTCTTCGTTAAAACACAAAAATACCCCACTAGTTACATGCAGGTTGTATCCTTGTTAATAACAATATAGGAGTCTTATAATCAATTCTGGTCTGGAAAGCTATAAAGTTATTTACTTCAAAAAAAAGGACACATATAAAAAATATGTGTATAACGTACATGTATATACACATATACATCGAAAAACATCTATACATATAAGTGTGTATTTTTCACCTCTATGAATATATGTGTGTGTATTTATCTATCTATCTACATCTGCAATGTCACTACCCCTTGCTTATTAAATAATATTAAAATATCATATCTCCAGCTCATGGACTGTACATGCATTTGTGCATAAATAAATTGCTTTTCTTATTATCATCTGGTGATTTACTACCATTGAGTAGGAGAGCTTCTTGGATATTAAGAATATCTGACATATGTGTATACATTTTTATAAAACACTTTTAATTTATTAATTATTCTATGGACATAACAGTTTGAGAATCTTACGCATGTTACTTTCTAAAAAATTATCATTACAGGTCAGGCATGGTGGCTCATACCTGTAATCCCAGCACTTTGGAAAGGCGAGGCAGAAGGATCACTTGAACCCAGGAATTTGAGATCAACCTGGGCAATATAGTGAGATCTCATCTCCATAAAAAATAAACAAAATTAGCTGGGTGTGGTAGCACACACCTGTGGTTCCAGCTACTCAGGAAGCCGAGGTGGGAGAATTGTTTGGGCCTGGGCAAGGTCGAGGTTGCAGTGAGCCAAGATTGCACCACTGCATTCCTGCCAGGGCCACAGAACAAGACTCTGTCTAAAAAAAAAAAGAAAAAAAGAAAAAAGAAAAAAAAATCACCACTGCCAGAGGTTTGTTCCAGAATATTACCCAAAAATATTCCTCAAATAAATACTCTGGGAAATACTGGCTTACTAATACAGAGCAAAAGGTATATATTAATAGAATAAATGTGAGAAACCTATGGAAATAAGTAGGGGAAATAAATATATGGAAACAAATTAGCCACAGAAAGACATTCTTTCCATGTTTTAAAGGAAATACTAAAGTTATGTAACCTTTGACACTAAACTTATGGAGCAAAAGATTGTGAATCTTAATTAAAAGGAAGAAAGAACTATTTTCCCGAAGTCCTCATAAAAGCAAAGTGTGCTCTATTTGACAACATGTGTATCAAATTGGCATTGGAACCATGCGTCTAACCCAATTTGAAACGCCAACTTAAGTAGAAATAGGAAGGCAAATTGTAATAATTTCACAATCAAAGCTCAAAACATGTGCTGACACTCAACCAAAATATGAAAATGGCTAAAATTCACACCAAATTTTGATCACACTCATAGTAAATTTAAAACTACTTACTATTATTGCTCAGAATCAGAAGTTTGTTCAGCATGTTATAAGCGACTTTCTAAGGGCAAGTTACTGTGTTCACATATGGACCAAGTAGCTATTGACAAATCACGTGATTTCTTTTCAAATGCTTTGTGTTTGTGGCATTTTATTGGTCATCGTGTCAGGAATACTAAACAATTATTTTTTTAGTGTTTGTAGAATAATATACAGTCACAAACATAAAACAGTATGCTGCAATGAGTCAGCATCCTTTTCTAAGTTTTATAAAGAGAATTTGTGATAATTTACTTAAGGACAGTGACCTTGATTGCTTCAAAATGCCTTTAATCAGTGCTAATTTCTCATCTTAATAAAGGAAAATGGAAACATCTGAGTCTATTCTCCTTCTATATTGTCTTACTTATAAAATAATAAAATGAGAGGATATTAAATGAAAATGCATTGATTTATTCAAATATGTATGCAATTGCTTTAAGTCTAAGATACTGAAATAAACATGGCAGAAAAGATTTTAACGGTCTATACAATTTTCCGGTTTGTAAAGTCAGTCTCTCTCTCTGACTGCCTCACTTTCTATCTAAAACTTACATATCTAAAACAACAAGCAACACAGTTCAACACAAACATACCAGTTGAACAACTGACTTCTTTTTTATTTTCAATTTTTTGAGACAGAGTCTTGCTTGGCCACCCAGGCTGAAGTGCAGTGGTGTGATCATGGCTCACTACAGCCTCGACCTCCTGAGCTCAAGCGATCCTCCCGCTTCAGACTCCTGAGTAGCTGGGACTACAGGCAGGTGCGACTATGTCCAGCTAGGTTTTCATTTATTTTTATTTTTTTTAAGATGAGGGTCTTGCTAAGTTGCTCAGGCTGATCTTGAACTCCTGGCTTCAAGCAATCCTCCCACTTCCTCCTACCAAAGTGCTGGGATTATAGGCATGAGCCAACAACTGACTTCTTGAGAGGTAATTTTGATCATATGATCTCTCAGAATTTCATTTAAATTTCTTTCATAGACAGATGAGAAAGAGAGATTAAAGAAGGAAAGAGAGATTTCATTTAACTCAATCAAAGTTTTCTCTGGTTAATCTAATTCTGTGCCTTAGTGATGTTTTCCGGAAAAAAAAAAAAAAGGTAGAATTTAGAGGAAGAAAAACACTTTCTCTTGGGAAATAAAAGAAAATCATACGAAAATTTACCTGTTACAGTTTGTTAACAGAAGAGAAAATGAAGTATATATATCTGGAGATTTCCAGTCATTTTTCCAGTGCTAAATTTGAACCTCATTCTCAAGGGTTTTCTAAAATAAAACTTAACATATCTGTCCATCACCACATCCTCATGCCCTTGAGGTTAATTTGATTTAGGGATTATTCTAGTGTTTTGATTTGCTATCAGTTTGAGATCCTTTGTATCCAAAGGAAGTGCCAAATTTTGTGAGGTTCTTAAGAGAAGAATGCACATGAATAAAGTCTCAGTATACTGAGCTCAGGAATGTAGCACTGACTACCATTTATAATTAATTAAAGATTTAGAGATTCCGAACCTTTCACTTGCCTTCTTTTTGTGTGGAACGTTTTCTAATATATATTCAACATTCGTCTGCCTTTTCTTTTGATTCAGGGTTGTTTCTCCTAGTTCTTGCTTATCTTCTTCTGTTTGGGAAGCTGTACCAGATGGCTTATAAACAATATAAATTTATTTCTTACCGTTCCAGAAGCTGGGAAGTCCAATATTCAGGTGATGGCAGATTTAGTGTCTGGTAAGTGCTTGCTCTTCTGGTCAATACATGAGGCCATCTGTCTGTGTCCCTATCCAAACTCATCTTGAATTTTACCCCCATAATTCACACAAGTTGTGGGAGGGACCTGGTGGGAGATAACTGAATCATGGTTATCCCCTGTACTGTTCTCATGGTAATGAATAAATCTCACGAGATCTGATGGTTTTATAAGGGGTTTCCGCTTTCACTTCTCTCTCATTCTGTCTTTGCCTGCTGCCATCCCTGTAAGATGGGACTTGTTCCTCCTTGCCTTCCACCATGATTAGGAGGCCTCCCCAACCCCGTGGAACTGTGAGTCCATTAAACCTTTTATCTTCCCAGTCTCAGGTATGTCTTTATCAGCAGCGTGAGACAGATTAATACACCTTCTCACTGAGTCCTTACTTGGAGGAAGGAGCTAACTAGCTCTCCAGGGTCTCTTTTATAAGGACACTTACGACATTTTTGAGAGCCCTTATGACTTAATCTCCTCCCAAAGGACCCATTTCCTAAAACTACCACCTTAGGAGTTAGGATTTCAACATACGAATGTAGGGGGGCACAAACATTCCAGTCATAGCACTGTTCCCCGTTATCGCTGTCACTTTTCTTTTTCTCCTTTTTAAGTGTAGCTTCCCATCTCCTTAGGCAAAGAAACAAAACAACCTAGGTTGGGAGAAGCACAGATATCAGATCACACAAAAGCAGAATAATTTCTACACTTACAAGTAAAGCGCATGAGATTGTATAGAAAGACATCACAATTTGTCTTTTTAATGTTTAACATGCTTTTTTGCTTTTTTCCTGATTTTCCAACATATTTTGGCCGATAGGGAAACATTTTGCAACTCTAACATAAAATAAAAGATAAGCAACAGCAATCTTCTAAATTGATCGGGGTAAATAAACTTTAATTAGATGAGGTAACTACTTTCAGAAAAATATAATATCTCTCTATAAAGACATATTGTTTAATACTAAGAGGGCTCCCTTGAGCATATAAAACTAGGAAGTCATCAAGAGGTTTGGTTTCTTGAGACACAAACTCTCAGAATTTTGGCCATAAGACCGTAACTTACAATAATACCAGTGGACTCTGGCAGCTTAATTATCCTACCAGTCGAAGACAGGAGCTCTGTGCAGATGTAAATATATTGTTTCCAGTGACAAAAAATGATGAGGCTTTAAGACTCAGAGTGATGGAGAAAAAAGGTTTGAATCTTGCCTCACTCTCTTGCTGGCATTCAGGCACCTCCCCACCTCCTGCTCTCTCTGCCTTACAAAAGCAGACCTATCTGAGAGAACTGCCTAGAGCCTTCTGGCGATGCATTGTACTTTTTGGTGTGGGTCAGTGGCAGGACTGGAACTAGTAATTGGATTTCCTCACTCCCAGTTCACTTATCTATCCACTACAAAACAGTATGTTAATTTTGGAAATATTTATACCACTAGGTCATCATGACCTTTGAATATAACCACTGGCACCACTAATATGCCAGGAATCTCCTTATGCCTCACCCAACCAGAATCACTGCCCACGGCAGCATGGACTTCAGATGCCATCTCTCCTGAATCACTGTTCAACATACATAAGACCTCAAAATAATGTGTTATATTGAAGAAGAATTCGAAGACAGAATATCCAAGTGTGGATACATCAAATTAATGTCTACATTTCTCTTTTAATTTTCTAGCCAATGAGTAAGAGCTAAATATAATCACAGCAGGAATCTTAATGAAACGTTTCAACAGGAAGCAACATTAAAATGTATCAACCTAGAATGATTGTTTTGAAAGACTGTCTTAAAGGTAAATCTAGATTTTCTCTTTAAAGAATAGTGAATCTCATACAAAATCAAATCTCTTCCCTGAAATACTTGTCAAAATCAAGTTGGTATAGACTATTTTTATCACAAACACTCCTATTTTTCACAGCTATTCCAATACAACTATGATTTAAAAACTGCAATAGAAATATTTAATTAATTAATTAATTTTAAAATTTTATTTTATTTTATTTTTTTGAGACAGGGTCTTGCTCTGTTGCCCAGGCTGAGTGCAGTGGCACTATCACAGCTCACCGCAACCTCCATCTACAAGGCTCAAGCAATCCTCCCACCTCAGCCTCCCAAACAGCTGGAACTAGAGGCACACACCACCATACTGACTTTTTTTTTTTCCTTTTTTTTTTTTTTTTTTTTGTGGAGACAGGGTTTCACCATGTTGCCCAGGCTGGTCTTAAATTCCTGACTTCAACCAATCTACCTGACTCGGCCTCCCAAAGTGCTGGGATTACAGGCCTGAGCCACCATCCCTGGCCTACAATGTTTTTGTTTTATTTTATTTTATTGAGACAGGGTCTCTGTCACCCAGGCTGGGGTGCAGTGGCACAATCATGGCCTTGACCTCCCAGGCTCAAGTGGTTCTCCCACCTCAGCCTTCCCAGTAGCTGGGACCACAGGCACACACCATCATGCTCAGCTTATTTTCATATTTTCTGTAGAGTCGAGGTTTTGCCATGTTCCCCAGGCTGGTCTCAAACTCCTGAGCTCAAGTGATAGCCCCGCCTTGGCCTCTAAAAGGGGTGGGATTACACGTGTGAGACACCGTGCCCAGCCTCATTTTATTTTTAAACCAAATCTTCAAAAATTGTCCTGATTTAATAAGAAAAGACAACATCCCAAACCATGATATTAATATTTATCATCTTTAGTTGTACAGATTCTTTAGTTCTTTGTAAAGAACATTATCAGGTCTTCATAAGAAATGAAATATTGCTCTTTACAAGTTTAAGGCACACAAGTCATCTGTAATTCTGTATGAAACTTTTACAATCCCTTAAGAAATGTCCTGCAAATTTGATAATGTCAAATTTAAAAATAAAATACTTTTAAGGTCCAAACTTTAGATTTCAGAAAAAAACATGTGGAGTACTTAGCTTGTACAGCCTAATTCTCTTCTCTCATTTGCACTGGTAACATTATTCCTGAACACATTTTAGCCCAAACCCAGAGAACACAGGCTGACATGTAAGTTTACAAAAGGAATAAAATCCAGGTAGTCAGCAGAGTGCCCCTAAACGAGAACCGAACTTCTTTCAAATTGCTTTGTTCAAGTTTCGTTATCTAGACTTCTTTTTGGCACAACATGGTTATTGCTCACCCTTTACTATCCCCTCTACCAGCACATGTTGTCAAGAACAATAAAAGTACGAGGGTCAAAATATAGGTATGTCTGCTTCAAAAAAATAAAAAGAGAGAAACCTATTTGGCTAGAATTTCCCATGATTTGAGTCATAGCCCACAAAAAAGACTGATTCATTCACTTTTCTGCAAATATGCTATGAAGCAAAAATTTTAAAGATTAAAAACATCTCCTGGATTGCTAGACTGGTTCACATGCACTATTTTGTTTGAAAGGGAAGAGAAAAGTACACTGTTTGGTAATTGGAACTCAAAGACCACATCCTGTGTTGTTCAATGCAGATTTCTTGATTGGCATGACAGAGTCCTGCAATATAATTATTTTTAATTGCCAATTCACATATCTAAAGAAAAGAATATACAAGACTCCCAGAGGCACTGTTCTATAGCAGGAGTTTAATACATCAAGGCAGGCTTTAGCAAATAAGGGCTTTTGTCGATATTTCCCTGGCACATCACCCACGACACAACAATAACACTTAGAATTTATACAGGCCTTTCATCTGCAAAGTGCTTTACAATCATTAATCCCCAGAATGCTCATTTGTCAGGAGAATGAGCCATTGATTATAAAACTGAGGATTTCAAGCAAAAAATGGTTTGGATAAGTTCAAAAAGGAATCTTGTTTTGAGACTGAAAGAGAATCTCTAACATCCCCAAAGTTAGCAGTGCTGTTTTGATACGGTTAACATCTTTAATATTTTTAGGCACTGATAGCTGAACCCGTAGGTTTCTTTACGCTGACTATATTTCTTGAAAGCTCACTTCTGTACTCCAATGTGTGTTCAGTTTTTAAGAGTCACAGATTTTTCCACACATTCTCAAACATGGTAGAATGTCTACATTTCTGAATATAACACTGAGAAGGCATTTGTAACCGTTATTAAAAGATTAGGCCATTAGTGCTGTGGTGGCAAGCACAAGTTCATCATCGTATACCCAAGACTGAACACAGTGCATGGCACACAGCAATCAGCAGTCATCCCAACATAAAAAACTAATGTTCTCTTAGCTGCATTAACTCATATATTTATTTGTTCATTTATTTAATCAGTCACTCAATCATCATTTGTTGAACTCTGCTATCTGCAAATCACTGAATGATTTAGCAACAAGAAGAGAAAAATGTTATCTGTCCTTTGATCTCATAGAGTTTATAATTAACTACAGATAGATAGGTAAGTGAAAAATGAAGATGGTTAAAGACAACAATAGAAGAACAAGAGGGTCGGAGAACAAAAGAAGAAAGAAATACTTCTATTTGGTAAATGTCTTAGTCCATTTTGTGCTGCTATAAAGGAATATCTGAGGCTGGGTAATTTATTTTAAAAAGAGGTTTATTTTGGCCAGTCACGGTGGCACATGCCTGTAATATCCCAGCACTTTGGGAGGCCGAGGGAGACAGATCACTTGAGGTCAGGAGTTCAAGACCAGCCTGGCCAACATGGTGAAATTCCATCTCTACTAAAAATACAAAAATTAGCCAGGCATGGTGCATGCCTGTAATCCCAGTTACTCAGGAGGCTGAGGCAGGAGAATCACTTGAACCCAGGAGGTGGAGGTTGCAGTAAGCCAAGATCGCGCCACTGCACTCCAGCCCGGGTGACAAGCAAGTCTCTGTCTCAAAGAGAAAAAAAAAAAAGAGGTTTATTTTACTGATGGTTCTACAGGCTTTACAAGAAGCACAGCACCAGCCTCTGCTTCTGGTAAGGCCTCAGGAAACTTCTGGTCACAGTGGAAGGAGACGTGGGAGGTGGAGTCTGCACATCACATGGTGAGAGAGGGAGCAACAGAACAAAGAGAACACATCAGGTTCTTTTTAACACACAGATCTCATGGGAACTAAGAGTGAGAACTCATTCAATTCCTCAAGAACGGCACCAGGCAATTCATAAAGGATGTGCTTCCATGACCCAAACACCTCCCACCAGGCCCCACCTCCAACAGAGCGGATCAAATTTCAACACGTGATTCGGAAGGGACAAATATCCAATCAATATCTGTGAGGATTCAAAACAATGCTTCACAAAAGATGCGGTTTCACTTGGGTTTTGCATGATTTTGATAGGCAGAAGAAATTGGAGAAGATTGTTGCAGATTGAGGGAAGGCCAAGAAGTAGAAATAGCTTTTCCTGTTACCACCAATTTGGAGAAATCTGTATCTGAAATTATAGCACTTTTGACTACACTCTGTACATTCAAACTTGATTTGTGTTACTGAGAAATTCTGGATGAGATTGGCCTGTGATTACATACAGATTGGTTGTATGTAAATGTGTGCTTCTACAGTGTTTGAGGACATGACTTATTCTTTCATGTGTCTGAAATATTCCTCAGATTGTTACCTCTCCTAATGTATATTGTATTTTCAAAATGAGATGATGTAAGTCTCTTTTGAATAAAAGGCTGAAAGACTTCTATGGCACAGTACACCATAATTACTTATATGGAAACATACAAGAAGTCTACAAAAACTCCTCAAATACACATTTTATGCTAAATTTTGTCCTAGGCATTATGGAGGATATGGGGTTGTTCCCAAAAGAATGTCTTAACCGTGCTGATACACTAAAGATGTTCCATAAATTCTTATTCATGAAATATTACCGGATGAGTTTACAGCTGGAAGGGAGGAGGAGTGACTCCACACTGCGAGGAGAACGACTGGAATGCCACATGAAGTTGTAGATAGTACTCTCTGTGCAATGAGTAAGGCACAAAACACTGAGCCAGTCATTGAACTCAAGTCTTCCGGATCCCAGGCTAAGATAGTCTTTCCACAGATACATTGATTCTATTGGATATTTCCTCATTAGAAGGACTTCATTTCAGTATTGAAATTACAAAGCTGCCTCAGGTATTTATGCATGTTATTTTTCTTCCTATGCTTGTTGCTCCACCTGTCCCATTGGGGCCTATTTTCTCTACGGATTGTGTTCATCTCCCACAAAAGCCAATAGAAACTCTGGCAAAACATAGGGGAGCACAGGCAATCCCTTCTGCCACCCCTAGGGGATGCTCAGGAAGACCCTGGTATCACTGCTAATAGCACCTGCCAGGTGTCCTGGGTTGGAAAATCTTACCTACTCTGTCACATGGCAGCCCTCCTCCCAGAGCTAGCCACCAGTGGTACTTATTAAATTATAATGATCCACTTTAAATATCAGCAAATGATGATGCAACTGACTTTAAAACCAATGTGGATATTTGCTGGACATACCTGTCACTGAGGCTGATTATGAAAGGCTATATAAAACGTAACAATGGGGCTGTCCAGAAGGGACTGAATAGTTTACCTTAATTTTTAGCTTAAACAGAGACAGCCCAACATTACAGTCCTGGATAACCAATCTATTACCTTCCAAATGCCTGGGGCCAGGGCCTGGGGGCAGCATGGTAGGTGCCAATTTTGGTCAAGTCAAGTCTTTCTTGGGGGCGGTCATGAGAAGAGTCAGGAGTTGTAGATAATTATATTTCATAATAATTCATTTTCTTTGTTATGTATTTTCTATTTTATAAATTAAAAAGTATTATTCTAAAAAGGGAATCCCTAGGCTTCACAAGACTGCCAATGTGATCCATGGCACAAAATAGTTAAGAATCCCTGAAGGCTGACCTGGCGCAGCGGCTCACATCTGTAACCCCAGTACTTTGGGAGGTAAAGGGGGGCTGATCACTTGCAACCAGGAGTTTGAGACCACCCTGGCCAACATGGTGAAACCCCACCTCTCCTAAAACATACAAAGATTAGCTGGGTGTGGTGGCACATACCTGTTACCCCAGCTACTTGGGAGGCTGAGGCACGAGAATCGCTTGAACCCGGGAGCCGAGATCACCCCACTGCACTCCAGCCTGGATGACAGACTGATATTCTATCTCAAAGAAAAAGAAAATTCCCGAAAGACTGTCCAGTAATCAGTTAATGTGTAAGCATAGCAAATGCATGGGACAAAGAAGAGTAGAGAAATCACTTTCCATAAGGAAAATACAATGAGGTATTGAAAGTCCAAAGAAAAATGGACTTAAAATATTACTGTGGAAAAAAAAGGGCAACAGAAAGGAGTTTGCAATATCAGGAAGGGGATAGGTTAGGACTAGGTAAAGATAAATGAATCACTGGGCATGGAGAAATCATTCCAAGACAAGTATCAGGGAGAAAACTGAATATTCTCTCTATCTTGCAAGTAGAGTCTTAAAGAAACAGGGTCCCACTAAATAGTCACTTGGTGGAAATAGCCAAGAACTACTAATTATTGTTTAGTTACTCAATTCATCCAGTAAGTAAAAATGTATTAAGCACTTATTATGTGCCAGGTACCACAAGCTAGGTGATAGATATCCAGTGGTATAGAAACACCACAAATGGTCTCTGACTTTGTGAAGCTTACAGTCGACTTGGAGAGACAGGCATTAATTAAATGAGTAAGAACCCAAAAAATTATGATAAGTTCCATGGAGGAAGAGAGTACTGTGGCAACAAAGGCATACATAGTCCCGTGGTCAGTGGAGTTGCAGCTTTGACCTGAAAGATGAGCACAAATTGGCCAGCCAGAGCGGAGGGAGGGTGTTCCAGATGAAGGGAGGAGCATGTAGAAAAAGAGGGTACTGTTGCTTAGTGTTTTGAATTATGACACTCTTCAACACACTGCAGAAACTGGGTAGATTCTCCACCTTGAGAAGAAGAAAAGAGAGTATGGGAGTAGAAGTCAGGTAAGGAAGGGAGCAGGGAAAGAAACAAGGAGGAAGAGGCAAACTTTCACCATCTAATCCTTTGACTGGAGGCTGAGCAACCACCTCTTCTTTCGTTTACTCTCAAATCAGAGCTATCGTTTCTCTTATACCTTTGGCCATGAAAAGAATATGATGAAGAGAATAAGAGAAGCCCTATTTCATTTTAATATTTACCAAGAATCCAAAATGTACAACTAAGACGGTGCTATGGGGAATATAAAAGTGAGCACAACACTTGCTTTGCAGAACGATCAAGTGAGAGGGAGAAAAAAATCTAATAGAACACCTGCTAGGTGTTGAAGTAGAGCCACCAGCCCTCTGGTTGGCCTTAGGCAGGTCATGTCTCCTCTGGGAGCCTTCCTTTCATATCTGTCATAGAGCTTGTAGGCAACTGACTATGTGCGGTTTCTTCCAGGTGAAACAGACTGTGCTCCACGTTTCAGACTGTCATTGAAAATGCTCAAATACATCTGCGTTTGTGTATGATTGGAGGCAGTTAATATATTTAAGGGATCAGACATATAATTAAGATTTTGTTGTTGGGGTGGGATTTCTCCCCCTTTTAAGCCTACTTTTGAGAAACTTGAAACTAAACTGAGCTGTTCAGAGATTAAGACTAATATACCATACTATGCACTTACTAATTCACTAAATGTCTTGACGTTGGTGTTGGGGATTTAAGGAGGGGTGTTTGCTAAGGCCAGGCACAGGACTAGGTCCCAGGAATTCCAAATTGCATAAAATGTGGTCCTTGCACATTAGACATTCAATGGGCTCAGAATGGAAAAGGCCATGCAGAAAATAGTGAGCATACAGAGTTTACTGCTCTAAGTATCAACCTAGACATACAAAGGAAGAGCTCTGAGACCACTAAGAAGGAAGGAAGGAAGTGTTAATGGGAGAGGTACATGTGGGAAGTTTAGTCACAAGTCTTGCATTTGAGCCTGATCTTAAGGAGTGAAGAGGAGTTAGCTAAACAAGGTGAAGAACATTCCAGGCAGACAGACTATAAGTAAAGGCAAGAAGGGAAAGAACGAACATAATGCTTTTCCTTCCCCAGCATCTATTTCAGTCACATTGCAGATAAACAGGATTTTAAACATGGGAAGCCACCCAAATCAGACAATTCTCATTCTTTTATCAAAATCCTAAAGGGAACATTTTTAAATCTCTTTTGTAATTGCTAGGAAAATGATGTGTGCCCAGAGTCCTTATTTAGAAAAAACAATCCTTATTTTTTGAATCAAACAATGTATCACTTTTCCAATAGAGCTGGAACCAAATTCTGCATTTCATATGTTAATTACAATGTACTTTTTCTTTTGTAAGGTGCATGAATATGGTCTGTCAGCCATTACACAAATTTAAGTATGGAAAAAAATGGACTTCAAAAAAAGCAATGAAATGCATCAACATGAGAAATTTTGTCACACTAGTAGACAAAAACATCGACTTGAAGGATGTCCTTGCCAGGTTAGGATATGTCCCTTTTCTAGCTACTGTCAACCTAGACTCAGCTCCACTCAGAAATGCCTGCTTGGTTGGCAGCTGCTGAGAGATAGTAACTCCTCCTAGCAACAGATGGAGCCAATCAAAAGCCAGCGGCAGTGATCCTTGCTGTTAAGTGCAATGACATCTCATTTATCTGGCAACTCCAATGAAGACTGTATAGTGCATAAGATAATTACTAAGAGACTGAAATTTACATTCCCATGCACCAGGGACTGTTAGAATTTCAATAGCATGATTGGAAATTTGCCTTAAATTAGATACCTGTGTGTTTAAATATCAGAGTATGGTGGATATCAGATATCAGACTGTGCTGGATTACGCTTAGGTTTTAAAGACACCTAAAGGTGACTGTTAGTTTTATCACTTACTGCCCATGTGTTCTTAGGCATGATAGTTTCCCCGAGTTTTAATTTTTTCATCTCTTAAAATAAGATACATACATTGCCTAGCCTAACATATTGCACAGCAGTGTTGTGCTAATCACAAAATATAGCAGATATCAAAACCCTTTCAAACCGCCAAAATTCATGTAAATAAATATTAACTGACATTTTCTTACTATTGGGGAAACAGTATTTAATATAGCTAATAGCTTCAGCTCCCATCTGGGTAATCTCTAATAAGCTATTTCATCTTTTTTTCCTCACCTGCCCGACGAAGATAATGCTAGGACATGATTCAGGGACTGGCTGTGAAGACTGTAGTAAGCACTCGAAAATGTTAACTAACAATTATTATCATTCTATCATTTAATGCCGTGAGAACTGGAGGGGTTGCTAAATTGGAGAGAGTTTTTTATTCCTACTAAATGACCCCCAAAGCAATATGCTATAGAACCCCAAACACATGTATCCAAAGGATATTGCCCAAAACTCTCTTAACCATCCACAGCTTTTTAACACATTCATGCATGCTAGAGGTTATTCCCAAGACACCTGCTTCCTCTGTTGGGCACTGAGCACTTTGCTTTTGCTGTCTCCTCCTGATGACCTCTCCATTCCATAAAATTACCATTCTCCTGCTCAATACATAATTTAAAATTTGGGATAGTCCATGGTATATTTGATTAAGCAAGTGCTACCAAGCGTATGGTTCCTCAGAGGTCTGTCTAAACAGAGTATCTACTTTTTATCATATTACCAAAATGCTCTCCTGCACAGAAAGGAAAGAACAGGAAAAATTTTTAAAGGAACTAAGTCAGTTTCTCAATTCTCACTCAATTCCACCTGCTTGCGGTAATATTTAATATTAAAAAGGTATAATATAATTATCTCATATACCATACTTTCATGTTATAATAGGTGAATCTGTTATACAGTTAAGAACAGGTCACAATGGCCAGTATTTTCCTGGACTCAAATCAGTAAGACTTGCTGACATGGACTACACTTTTAAGCTAAAATTTTAAAATACCCTCTCTGCTTCATAATGCTTATTCCATACTCAGAACTTTAGTAGATCCCACTTTGAATGCCTTAATTTTTGTACTGTTTAGTTTTCTTGCTGTTTAAGCTCCTTTGAGAGCAGAAGTTTTGTGTCACTGTTTGTAGCACACACATCCAAAGCATCTAGCTCACTAGTACATGCTTAACAAATATCTATTAAAGAAATACTAACAAAAACAAAAAAGAAAGGGAGGGAGAAAGAGGAGGAAGATTGGAGGAATGGAGGAAAAACAAGAGAGATAAACAGAGAAAGAAAAGAGAGGAAGGAGGGAAATAAGGAAAAAGGAAAGATGGAAACAGAAGAAAGAAAACTAAATTGTTACAAACGCACGAGGAGCGATCTCAAAGATGTTTGACTACTTTAAATACAACTCTTACACCACTTCTCAGATACAGTATAACACTGTTTCTTATTGTCACTCTTGTATGTCACTTCTTAGTCCTTAGGATGACTGATGCCACTACAGGGTGTCAAAAAAATGGAATTTTAACAAGTTTCATTTTCATACAAACTCAAAAAGCTAAATGTAAAAAAAGGAAAAAAAATATTTAAACAGAGATATAATAGCTTTGCTTGTGTTTTACTTTTCTTCCCAGAAATACATGTTGAGCTGCCCTTTCTCTATATACCTCCCACTCCTCTACCTCCCAGCCAGATTCTACGCATCAGTTTGCTCGAGTCCTCAGCACTCATGTCCTCAAACCATCGACGTCACTCTTCCAGACACACACCCCATCCAATATTCTGGCCTCCAGTGAAACAAACAAAGAAATAAAAGTCTTAAATAGAAATTCTAAACTCCTGCACATGATAGAACTGTTATTTTTCAAATAAGAGATAAAGGAGGCTTAGGAAAAAAAATGTGTGTGTGTGTGTGTGTGTGTATATATATATATGAAAATCCTATGAAAAACTGTGTGAAAAGACTCCCAGATCTAGTGTTAAGAAGCTGAGTTTTTGTGTCTGACACTGATATTAGTGACCCCTATTTCCTTTTAGAAACTTTCTATATTTGTTTTTACTTTTCTTTTTCTTTTTTTTTTTTTTTTTTTTCTGAGATGAAGTCTCGCTCTGTCGCCCAGGCTGGAGTGCAATGGCACAATCTCGGCTCACTGCAAGCTCTGCCTCCTGGATTCATGCCTTTCTCCTGCCTCAGCCTCCCGAGTCACTGGGACTACAGGTGCCCGCCACCATGCCCGGATAAGTTTTGTATTTTTAGTAGAGACGGGGTTTCACTATGTTAGCCAGGATGGTCTCGATCTCCTGACCTCATGATCCGCCCGTCTCTGGGGTTTTTATGTGGCTCCAGTGTCATTACAAACAGGAACCTTTCTCTACCATAAATTTTAAAAATGTACACAAAAATACGCTGTCGGATACCTTTTCTGAATGCACATTTTTGTTTATATGATTTCAATTATATGTTAGGGGACAAAACAAGCTGGAAATTCTTACACAAATCCATCCATTATGGAAGCTCTAAGCCACTAATTCCCACTACTGCAACCAGGTATCTACAAAAACACGCCCTAACCCCCAATTCGGGTGAGTTGCGGGTTATGATTCTCCAATGATGGAATATTCTGAGAAGACAAAAAGGGGCATCATTTTTCTGGGTGGCATCATAATCACTACCAAAAAAACTGGTCAAAGAGGCAGGGCATGGTGGCTCACATTTGTAATCCTAGAGTTTTGGGAGGCTGAGGCAGGAGGATTGCTTGAGTTTAGGAGTTGAAAATTAGCCTGGGCAACCTAAAGAGACTTTCTTAACATATATTTCTAAGGGGCAAATGCATGAATTCTAGTTCTCAATCCCGTATTGTTGATTGATATATGTTGACCATGAATGGTTTTCTGGTGGCCCTAGAGAGTCGTTTGTCATCAAGGACTTACCCAGGGCAGAAGCTAATGAAATATCACTTGCACAGATTACATAATACCACATTCCAGGAGAGGCAGTATAAATAAGAGTGACCTCTGGATAATGAAAGGATTTAAAAAGTCCAGGCTGTCCAAATCAATTTTCTCATCTGATAAAAAGGGGTTGAACCCAATAATTTATGTTTCCTTCCACTTCCAAAATTTAGTAATATTATTGTTTACTTGTTCTTTTATTTATTAAAAAATATTTATTGCCAGGCGCAGTGGCTCACGCCTGTAATCCCAGCACTTTGGGAGGCCGAGGCGGGCGGATCACGAGGTCAGGAGATCGAGACCATCCTGGCTAACACGATGAAACCCCGTCTCTACTAAAAATACAAAAAAATTAGCCAGGCGTGGTGGCGGGCACCTGTAGTCCCAGCTACTCAGGAGGCTGAGGCAGGAGAATGGCGTGAACCCGGGAGGCGGAGTTTGCAGTGAGCAGAGATTGCCTCACTGCACTCTAGCTTGGGCAACAGAGCTAGACTCCGTCTCAAAAAAAAAAAAAACAACAATATTTATTTACTTAAAATGAGCAAAGTACCTGTGAAAGAAATAGATTTGGTTAATATTCTCATGGACACTATGATCACACATCATATAGTATTTAAATGTGATCAACAAATAGTTGAAAATGCATTATGTGAAAAATAATAATTTTCGCAAACACTTTTACAGCACTTACTATATCTTAGGCATCATTTTATGTGATGGAAGACAAATATATAGATACACATGGATATGGATAATGATTGAGATAAGAAATAAAATGGAGATAGAGACAGAACAATTCTTTTAATCGTTACAACAACCAACAGCTTTAGAACATTAACCATGTGCCAAGCATGTGTTAAGTAATCAACATATATTTTCTATGATGCCAGACTGTAAAACTAGGACCAAAAAAAGGCCCAATAAATAGAAAATCGTCCTTATCATCACCTCCAGGGTACGCTTTAGGTAATAAAGTTCTAATATTAGAGATCGCAGCAATGACCAGATTCTAATTGTGGTGAATATTAGAAAAAAAGCCACTGATTTAGTCTAGCTGACCTCTATGATCATTTTTATCAACTGAAAGTTTAAAAAAATAGATAAAGCTAGAGTGGGCACAATGCTAGATAGAGACAGAAATGGCATATTTGGAAGATCTCTCAATTCTACAGGCAGAATTGTTTAAAAACAAACCAAACAACAATGACAACAGTTTATTGTTATAGGAAGCACTGAGATTGGGCTTTAAGAGTTTGCTGAGAAGCTGATATGCAGAGATAGGCAAGCCTGGACCCCAGTGAAGTGGTCAAATAAATAACAGTGCTCAAAGAGTTATATTTACTGCCACGCAAGATGAATCATGCCTCTTTGGGGAATGCTTTTTCTGAAATTTCATTTCCCATTTTGGACTACTGGATCAGTCTCTCAGAAGAGTTTGGAATGTGGCCAATTACTTCCCTCTGCATTTTTCATCTGAGACTTAGGCTGTACAACTCCATTTTAAATTTTCACACAATACAGCTTAGATAGTAGGGACTTCATTTTGTGAAGAATAAGACACCAAAAATGCAATCTGTTTGTAAATATAGATTTGAGCATAAGGACCAAGAAACACACGTTAGAAATCTTAAGAAATGAATTCTTACTATAATTATCTACAGCTCTATGCTCCATACTTACATTTTAAATTATAATACTAATGAAGAAAATCACTGTTGAGATGATAAATTAGCAGACCATTAAAAACTTTCTAGAATGAAAACCACTCTCCAACGATATTCACATGAAAAACCAGACATTAAAAGAACAAACAAGTAAATGTGGAAATAACCAGAACCCAATTTGCAACTGTCTCAATCACATTTAACCTCAGATATTACTAGAGCACTCAAAACAAATAGGATGTTAAACCGCTTGGAGGGCAAGTGACATTGGCAGATCTAATGGCAAAACAAACAAAATATAAAAGAATATTTAAAATTTAAAATATCAAAGAGGCCAGGCACGGAGGCTTACGCCTGTAATCCCAACACTTTGGGAAGCCGAGGCGAGCAGATCACCTGAGGTTGGGAATTCGAGACCAGCCTGATCAACATGGAGAATCCCCATCTCTACTAAAAATACAAAAAAAATTAGCCAGGCGTGGTGGCGGGCGCCTGTAATCCCAGCTACTTGGGAGGCTGAGGCAGGAGAATCGCTTGAACCCGGGAGGCAGAGGTTGCGGTGAGCCGAGATTGCACCACTGCACTCCAGTCTGGGCAACAAGAGCGAGACTCCATCTCAAAAATGAATAAATAAATAAATAAATAAATAAATAAATAATTTGTTAAAAGTCCAAACCAAATAAGGTCCTTTAAACCATTAAACCTAAAGCAATCCATTTTACTTGATGGAGCATTGGGTGGGGGAAAGATTACAGATAAGTTATTTTAATAAATTAAATTATGTAAATGTTAAATATTCCAGAATTATACAAAAGAAATTATCTTACGGTAAGCATCGAAAAATTAGTTCAGGCTGGGCCCAGTGGCTCACGCCTGTAATCCCAGCATTTTGGGAGGCCCAGGCAGGCGGATCACGAGGTCAGGATATCAAGACCATCCTGGCTAATACGGAGAAACCCCGTCTCTACTAAAAACACAAAAAATTAGCTGGGCATGGTGGCAGGCGCCTGTAGTCCCAGCTACTTGGGAGGCTGAGGCAGGAGAATGGTGTGAACCCGGGAGGTGGAGCTTGCAGCAAGCCAAGTTCACGCCACAGCACTCCAGCCTGAGAGACAGAACAAGACTCTGTCTCAAAAAAAAAAAAGAAAAAGAAAAATTAGTTCAAGGTCTGTACCCACTTATCTTTCCTGTGAAACAATAAGTACAAACATGTTTTGTAAACATACAATGTAAAACATAAAATACAATGTAAATATTGTATTTCATTTACAGAAATATTACTTGCTTTTTGTAAATTAAAGAATCACCCTCAATTTATCATGTAAGAGCAACTCCATTTCTGGCTATCATATCATTTTAAAGCAAAGAGGTAACCATAAACACGCCAAATTGCCTATAAAAAATAATACGCAGGGTGCAAAGGAAGAGAATAACATGAAGAGCACAACACAGCCATTAGTGGAAAGACTGCTTTTATGATTTAGATCATTCAGGGAAAACCAAAGCAGAAACCGTAACTTGTGTCAGTCTCATTAAGATTAAATTCCCAAATATCCAATCTGCTATGGTTTCCTAAGTGGCTACAGTGAGGACACAAAGCTTTTCCATATATTTGAAGAAACCGTGGCAACAGACAACGCCTTCATCTCTGCGGAGGTATTGTTGGGTCGGTGATGGGGTGAGCGAGTTTGCAGGAAACTGGTAGATGGGAACCGGAAGATAAATTGGACACAGGCTTTGCCTTCAAGATGCTGATAATTCAGCTCTGGAGACAAAAGTACAAACTCAATCTAAGGGGGGAGAGAGGTACAAGCAAAAAGCTATGGAAGGATAAGGAAAGTTTCAACAGGAAACACAGCGAGGATTTCATGGTGGAGGTATACTGGGTCTTAAAGAAGAAACAGGACAGGATAAATAATGATGATAGGAAAAGACATGAGCACTGACTGAGTGTATGGAAAGTTGAGATATATGAAATGACTGAAAGGGAAAGGAAAACATGTCATAAAAGTAAATGAAAATGGAGATGAAGCCAGAGAATTATGCTGGGGTCAAACTGTTAAACAGTTTAGAAGGCCTGCCAAAGAATTTGGGATTTTATACATAAGTTCCTAGAATTCATTGAAGGTTTTAGATACAGTAAGTGTCTAGTCACCCTGAAGAGGGTGAAATACAAAATAATGGGGGCAGCAACATAGTCACTCTTCCAGAGCTGGCAAGACTGGGGACTGGGGAGAAAAAAGAGAACAGAGGTAATACAGAAGTTAACAGGAAGGATGAACAAAAGGAAAAGAATCACTTCATTTTCCCTTAATCAAAATAGGTAAATAAGAATTTTTTTGCATGCAAACCAGACATACTACACTGAGATATTTTTTATCCTGCCAAGTGTTTTGACATTTATAGGGAGTAGGAAGAAAGAACTATATTTATTGGTGTTAATTATTGATCTGACCATATTACATATTATTTTATCATTCTAAACTCTTCCACCAAACTTACAAGCTAGATATGACATATCCAATTCAAAAATGATGTCAGGCATGGGGTCACAGGCCTATAGTCCCAATTACTCAGGAGGCTGAGGCAGGAAGATTGAGCCCAGGAGTTCGAGGCTGCAATGAGCTACTATTGCACCACTGCACTACAGACTGGGTGATAGAGAAAGACTTCTGCCTCTAAAAATAATAATAATAATAAAAACAAAAATAAATGATAAGGAAGAACTCAGAAACATTAAGTTAATCACCCAAATTGAACCAGCAGCAGAAGTGAAGTTTCAACCCAAGTATAACTGCTTCCAAACACCGTTCTTTACACTACACCAAACTGTTGGAACACGGCACGAGACGCCTTTGGGGTTGCATGCCCCCACAGAACTCAACGTGTTCAAGCAGAGTCTAAATAGATCTAGAGGGAACCCATCAGAAAATGTTATTCTAGGCTAAATTATGTTGAAAATCTTTCATCCTTCTTAAAACTCTGTACTTCTCAGTATTTATTTTAGAGTACTTCTTTTACTCTTTTTTCCTTCTTTTTTTAGAGATGGCCTGAATTAAACTACACAAGGTGAAGTAGATACAAAATATTTAAAATGGTAAATTATTGAGCATGAAATCTCATCTGATTGAATGAGTGAAAGTAATATTGATTAACCCAGCCACTGACCTTGAGTAACATACATAAGAATGTTGTAACAACACAAAAAAAGTGTTGGTAAAGTATTTGTCGCAATGCCAAGAGATACAATCTGGATTAATAGTCACACTTCACAAAATAGACTTCTATAATGGCTTTAGATGAGCTTATTATGTCTAACAATGAAGAAGGTGAATTAAACTAAACTGAGAGTGGAAGACAAATGTTGCCCCTCAACTATGTGCTATTTTGATATCTTAGAGATGATCATTAAGTGATTTATCATAAAATGTATGAACTAAAGATAAATATTTAATTATAGAAAGTATGTCTTCATGTATCTTTCTATAAAGATTCCTATGGGCTTCAAACTTCAATTAAAGCCTGTTTAAAATATTTATACTTAAAACTGCACCATAAATTGAAATTTCCAAATACTTATTAGGAAGTAATATTCTCTCTGATGCAAGGCACCAAAATGTACATTGCTGAACTGATACATATATTTCTATACCTGTTTTTCATTAAATAGCTCAAAGGTATCATTTTAAGGTACAAAATATTATAAAGTATCTCGCAATACATGTTTAAATTGATCTAAGGGGGGAAAGCAAAAATCTATTTTGCAATTTAATACCTAACCAAATGTACCATCTCATTAAGAGATATGTATGATTTTTTTAAGTGCTGACAATAGTAATTTGGAAGCCCAAGCACAGTAAGTAAAGTTAAATACCAGTCCTAGGAAAACTCTTCATCAGGAAAACTTTTCTTGCATAGTAGTATTTTGTGGTGAAAATCACTGTGTTTACAGTTGTAAGACACAGCTTCACAACTGAAACATGGATTCCACTGTTTCCACTACTAATTCCACTTTTTTGGTACAATACCAGAGTGTTAAAATGTTGTCTCACCTCTCCAGTTGTGAAGAAATTCACACCTCTGTGTTACTTTAAAAAATGTAATTCGATTAATGTGTATTGAATACAT
Organism: Mandrillus leucophaeus; assembly: GCF_000951045.1. Lineage (NCBI taxonomy): Eukaryota > Metazoa > Chordata > Mammalia > Primates > Cercopithecidae > Mandrillus > Mandrillus leucophaeus. The sequence continues at coordinate 2,037,362 of NW_012102299.1, read as the reverse complement.
AAAGAATAATGAGTTTATTTCCTGTTTAATCTCATTTAAATAATGATTAAATTGATGTTTTAGCATTTTTTGGACAAATTTTCTTTCTAAATAACAGAACCATTAAGACATAATTCCCATACAATATAGTTCACTCATTCAACGTGTACAGTTAAATGGTATTTAAATATTCACAGAGTTGTAAAACCGTCACCCCAATTAATTTTAGAAAATTTTTCTTCACCTCACAAAGCAACTCCACACCCTTTAGCCATGAACCCCTCCCATTCCTCCCATCCCCATTCAGCACTATACAACTACTTTATGTCTCAATAGAGTTGCTTTTTCTGGATATTTTATATAAATGAAATGATAAAGCATATCTTTTCTGACTAGTTTCTTTCATATCACATAATATTTTCATGGTTCATCCTTATTGTAGCATACATCAGAACTTTACTGCTTTTTATTGCCAAATAATATTCCACTGTATGACTATACCAAACTTTATTTATCCATTCATCAGTTGATGGACAGTTGAATTGTTTCTACTTTTAGGCTGTTATGAATAATGCTACTATGGGTATGCATATACAAGACTTTTTGTGTACACATCTGTTGTAAATTGTTTTGGGTACACACCTAGCAGTGGAACTGTCAGGTCATATAACTCTATGCTTAATCTTTTGAGAAACTGCCAGACTGCCTTACAAAATGCCTGCACCATTTTATATTCTCACTAGCAGTGTATAAGAGTTCCAATTTCTCGCCTACTTGTGTTATTATCTGTCTTTTTTAATATAGCCTTTGCAGCGGGTGGGAGGTGGTATCTCCTTGTGATTTTAATTTGCATTTCCTTGATGGCTAATGGTGTTGAGTATCATTTCACATTGCTATTGACTGTCTGTCTGTCTATCTATCTATCTATCTATCTATCTATCTATCTATCTATCTATCTATCTGTCTGTCTGTCTGTCTGTCTGTCTGTCTGTCTGTCTGTCTATCTATCTATCTATCTATCTATCTATCTATCTATCTATCTATCTATCTGTTTTCAGATCCTTTGCACCCTTTTCATTAGGTTGTCTTTTTATTATTGAGTTGTAAGAGTTCTTTATATATTCTAGATACAAATTTCTTATCAGATATGTGATTTTAAAAATTTTCTCCCATTCTGTGAATTGACTTTTCACTTGATTGTGTTCTTTGAAGCACAAAAGTTTTTAATTATGATGAAATCCAACTTATCTATTCTTTCTTTTGTTGGTTGTGCTTTAGATGTTATATCCATGAAACCACTGCTTAATGCAAGGTCATGAAGATTTACTCCTCTGCTTTCCTCCATGAGTTTTATGGTCTTAGCTCTAAAACCATAGGTTTGAGGTCTCTAATCCATCTTGGGTTACTTTTTCATTTAGGTCTCTGATCCATTTTGGGTTACTTTTTCATATGTCATGTGAAAACTTAGCCTATAAATTTTTTTTTTCTACCAGTCAGATTTCTTAAGGTCTTCAGACAATGGCAACAAGATCTTTTCATTGAAATAACTAAAAAAGTTTGTGGAAATTCCATAAGCATGTAAATAATAAAGAAAGCATTTCAACAAGTAGTACATACATTTTTAGAAATTAAACATCTTGCTCTTGGATTATATGTACAATTAGTCAAAATGCAAAGATAATCCAAATACAAAACAAGGAAATTACATGAGAGCTAATGAAAACTTAAAATTTTATGCCATGGTGCTTTCAGTGAGCCAAGATCGTGCCACTGCACTCCAGCCTGGGCAACAGAGTGAGACCCCATCTCAAAAAAAAAAAAAAAAATGCCAAGATGCAAAATATTTAATGTTTCTATTACCCTGCTTCTCTCTCTTATGACACCTAACAATGTAAATATTTTATTATAGTATTAAAGTATAGTGTTTGCCTTTGTCTTCTACCATGATTAAAGCATCTATAACTTGGTACATGATAAGTAAAAATATTCAGAATTGAATAGGTGAACAAATTAAAATGAATGAATTCTAGAATTGGCACTTTTTCCCTGTTTTGATGCATAATTTTCTCTCTCTTTTATCCTTTATGTTTTAGCTTAAGTATTATATCCTTAAAGAAATTTCCAGAGAAATTCTGTCTAAATTAGTTTCCTCTATTATTCTCTATTACAGAAATATATTTCATTCTTTCATAGCACTAATCCTAAATAGTAAATGTTTACATTTATTTGTTTTCATGCTATTGTGCTCTCCCAATATGGGAGATGGAATGTTTTTCATTTTACTTCCAATGCCTAAGACAATGTGTGATACATTAATACTTTTAAATAAATAGGTAATAAATGATTGGGTAAATGGGAACATAGACAAACTGATGATCACTGGATATTCAGGAATAGCTATATTGAAACCACAGACAAACATGACTGCACAAAGCCATAGCTATGTCCTTCTTCATGGTAGGGCTTTCAGTTCCCACACAACCTTCCACATTTCCCTGCAGAGAGAACCTTTTCCCATCTACTGAAATCAAAGAATAAAGGTTGAAGTAGTAACGCTTATTCATCCTTGCCCTCGCTGTAGAAATTTTAGAGGTAATATCCAGCCATCTGCAGTGAACACACTCATCAAGCAGTAAGCTTCTGTTTCCAAATCCCAGATGAGTTCTAATTTATTTAGACCTGAATAAAATTAGAGGTAATCTCTCTTCCTTGTAGTCTCTACAATTCAATATTCGGCTTCCCAGTAGAGGTTCATAAACTTGTCAACTAATAGTTACGGTGATCGAAAGATAATATGCAATCTAATGAAGAGACTATGTACGCATATCTATGCTTCAGTCTACTCCCTTTTTCTCTCTCTCTTTCTTGTCCTAAAGTCTTATATTATGTACAGTTAAGTTTTTGGTCTACAGAGGTGTGGCTGCTGCCAGGTGCTATGGACTGTAAGTTTTTATTACCCTCAAATCCATATATTGAAGCCTAATTCCTAATGTGGTGCTATCTGGAGGTGAAGACATCGGAAAGTAATCAGGTCATAAGGGTAAAGTCCTCATAAATAGGATCGGTGTCCTTGTAAGAAGAGACAGGGAAGAGCGTGCCTCCTCTTTCTCTGCCCATCACCGCATGAGTACACAGCAAGAAGATGGCCAACTGCAAACAGGAAGAGGGCCCCTATGAGAAACTGGCCATGCTGCCCCGCTAATCTTGGGCTTACCAGCTTCCAGAACTGTGAGAAATGAAAGTCCATTATTTAAGCCAACCAGTCTGTGGTAATTTGTCAAAGCAGCCCAAACAAACTAAGGCAACTCTGGTTTGATACACATGGCAAAGTATATTGCTTAACATTAAAAATTAAAATTAAAAAAAGAAAAAATAAAAGCTAAAAGAGGCATTACCTTGTTTTTTGTTTTTCTTTTTAACTTAAGGTTCATCATGTGATATAGTTTTATCCAAGGATTGTTAAGCAAAATCTACTGGAACTTCTGGGAAGATGTTAGTTTTCCTGATAAAGGCACCATCTCTTCCTCGTGCCCCTTTCTACTGCCTAGAAAGGTCTCATGTTATCTGGGGATTTAAGAGCCATCCATGCCAGGAGGAAAGGCCAAGCAAATGTAAAGAGGCCTTGGACATAATGGGCCTGTCGAGTCAATCAATGAACCAATACCCTTCAATGTCTATCTTTAGACTTCTGGGTGTATGAGGAAACCTAAACCTCTGATTCCTTTAAAACATTGTTATGGGCATCACTTTCCTCACAGCTAGACTCAATTCCTCATTGATACAGGAAAGTAAACCTAAGAAATTTGTTATTAATAATTGGTCTTAGGAAATAAAATCAGAAGAGGAAACTTTCTTCTTAGTGAGGTTTCATGCATGTATGGACAACTCAAATTATCCACTGAGTTACATGTAGAATTATGTGGAAGGCATGTGTAAGGTGACTGCATACATATTGCCAAAATCTGAATCCAGGATTCTTTAGAAGGTTAAATAGGTGCCACCAATAATTACACTAAGATATCAGGCATAAACGAGAACTCTTCTGGATGAATCAGGACATAGAGTTACCCCATGGGAGAATGATGTTCACAGTGGCCTCAAAATAAAGGTCTTTCATTTCAGTTGTAGCTGGCTGAAAGGTATGCCATTTAAATTCTATATATTCCCCTAACATAACTACTAGATTTTTTGTTTGGTGCAGAAATAACCAGTAGGTATACCATAAATACAGGAGACTGTGGGCTTGTGGAGCGTGCTGCACTCTGTGATCTATCTCTGTCTATCATTGTTCTTACTTGACCCCATCACAGGTGTTTAAAATTTGTTTCGTTGTTGTTGTTGTTGTTGTTTTATGTCTTTTTTCTCAGTGCTATATGTTCAAAGAGCCAACATCTCTACAGACTTGTTCATAAGAATGACTTGTTTCTGCTTCTTTGCTTTGCCACGCCTCTATTCCTTTCAAATTTCTACTGAAAAATCCCCTGATTTCCCCTTTGCATTTAGGACACATATATTCTTTCTCTTTTCCTCTCCCTGAAGGCGATGAAAGTCCTGGACTGTAGCTTTATTTTATGTCATATACTTCCCTCCAAGTGAGTTATATAAGGAGATAGTTCCAAGAAAGAAAATGCCCAGAAGTTGAAAAACCAGGTCATCCTAGGGGGAAAAATAAGCGACCAATACTTTTTTAGGATTTTCTTGTTAAAAATCCAATAAACATTCAAATATGAAAACCACTAATGTTTTTACATTTTGCAGACTGGGGTATAGAACAGCAAGAGAAAGTAGAACTAATAAAGACAGGAGATCTTTCGGAAATCGGGGTGGACCAGAAAGCTACAGCAAGGCCGTAACTCTTCAGAAGGTCATTGTGTGATGCTTTGGCAGGAACAACAAGGAGGACATGGACTAAATGGAGCTTCAGCTTTTTCAGAACATGTTACTACTCTCAAAAATTGGTTCACTGATTTATCAGTTTAGCAGATCATAAAAAGGTAACCCAAATGATTTATATAAAAAGGGCAATTATTGGCTCAGGTAACTGAGAGTTTTGGAGGTAGGGCTGGCTTCAAGTGTGTCTCCACATACAACTTCAAAGGATGAGAATGAGAACGTGTTGCTTCCCATGTTTTGAACCAGACCTCCTGTCCTCTGAATGTGGGAATCATTCGCAGAAAGGATCTCCCGCTGTGGTATTAAGATGGTTGTAGTCCCTTTATCTTTTCCGCTCCAAATCCAGTTTAAAAACTAATAACAGATCATTGAGGTGGAGCAAGATGGCAAATAGAACACCCCAGCAGTTGTCCTCCCAGCTAAAACACAAAAATGAATAACTACCTCCACACACACACAAACACTTCATAATAACCAAAACTCAGATGAATTGTCATGGTATCTAGTTTCAACTTCGTATCACTGAAAGAGGCACTGAAGAGGGTAAGAAAGACAGTCATGAATCACCTATATCACCACTTTCCCATCCCCCATTAGTGGCTGCATGGCATGGAGAGAGAATCTGTGTGTTTGGGGTAAGGAGAGTACAGTGGCTGTGGGGCTCTGCATTAGAACTCAGTGCTTCCCTGTTATAGTGGAAAACAGCAAAGTGAAGAACTTCCAGGTGCCCAGATAGGGGGCACCCAGACCAGCCCTAGCCAGAGGTGAATTATCTATCCTAGTGGTCAGAACTTGAGTTCTGCCAAGCCTTGCCACTGAGGTCCTAAATGAACTTGAAATGCAGCCTAGACAACAAAGCTTGCAATTCCTGGACAAGTCCTGGTGCTGAGCTGGGCGCTGAGCCAGTGGACTCGGGGTGCATGTGACCTAGTGAGACACCAGCCCAGGTGGCTAAGGGGATGCTTGCGTCACCCCTCCCCAACCCCAGGCAGTGCCGCTAGCAGCTATGGGAGAGACTTCTTCCTTCCGCTTAAGGAAAGAAGAGGGGAGAGGAAAGAAAACTTTCCCTTACCACTGGGATACCAGCTCGACCACTATACAATAGGGCACCCGTCGTGAGGTCTGCATTCCAGGCCCTAGCTCAGGGATGAAATTTTTAGACATATCCTGGGCCAGAAACGAACCCAGTGCCTTGAAGGTGAGGACCCAGTTCTGGCAGGATCCATCAACGGCTGCCTAAGAGCCCTTGGACTCTGAATAATTAGCAGTGGAGGCCACGGGCCTTGGGTGAGACTTAAAACTGTGCTGGCTTTGAGGGTGTCCCAGCACATCCCCACATGTAGTGGCCATAGGAAGAGACTCCTTCTGCTTGAGAAAAGGAGAGGAAAGAGTAAGGGGGGCTTCTCTTGCCGCTTAGGCACCACCTTGACCACAGTGGAGTAGAGCATCAAGCAGGTTCCCAGGGTACCCAGCTCCAGGCCTTGGCTCCGGGATGGTATTTCTGGACCAGCCCTGAGCCAGAAGTGAGCCCACTGTCCTAAAGAGTGAGACCCAGCCCTGGCAACATTCACCACAAGCTGACTGAGGAGCACTGAGTGAACGCTGGCAGTAGCCAGGCAGTGTGTGCTGTGGGCCAGGGATGGTAGTGGCCACAGGAGGAGACTCTCCTGCTTAAGGAAAGGGAACAAGGAAGAGTGGGGAAGACTTGTTTTGCAGCATGGGTGCTAGTTCAACCACAGTAGAAAAGAGCACAGGAAGATTCATAAGGACTCACCTCCAGGCCCTGGCTCCCAGATGACATCTCTGAACCTACATAGGGGAAAAGGAAACTTGCTGCCCTGAAGGGAAGTTAGACAAGCCTGGCTGATTTCACCACCTGCTGATTATAGAGCCCTTGGGCCTTGAGTGAACATAGGTAATAACCAGGCAGTGCACACCACAGACCATGAAGGAGACACAGTGCTGTGCTGGCTTTAGGTATGACCTAGTGCAGTCCCAGTGGTGATGGCCACAGGGCTGCTTGTGTCACCTACCCCCAGCTCCAGGCAGCTTAGCACAGAGAGAGAGAAAGAGAGAGAGAGAGAGAGAGAGAGAGAGAGAGAGAGAGAGAGACTCCATTTGTTTGGGGGAAAGTAAGAGAAAGGAACAAGGGTGTCTGCGTGGTGATCCATAAAATTCTCCCAATCTTACCCAAAACACCAAGATGGTACCTCTTGTGAGTCTACAAGACCCACAGCATTACTAGGCTTGGGGTGCCCCCTAATGCAGGTATGGCTGCAATCGCTAAAAACTTAGATCACAACACCCAAGTCCTTTTGAATGCTTGCAAAGTCTTCCCAAGAAGGACAGGTAAAACAAGCTCAGACTGCAAAGACTACAATAAATACTTAACTTCAATGCCCAGACACGGATGAACATCCACAAGCATCAAGACCATCCAGGAAAACATGGCCTCAACAAAGAACTAAATAAGACCCCAGGGACCAATCCCAGAGAGATAGAGAATTCAAAATAATTGTTTTGAGGAAGGTCAACAGAATTCAAGATAACACAGAGAAATCATTGAGAATCCTATCAGTTAAATGAGGAGCCTGAAATAATTTAAAAGAATCAAGCATAAATTATAGAGCTGAAAAACGCAATTGACATACTGAAGAATGCATTAAAATCTCTTAACAGCAGAATTAATCAAGCAGAATAAAGACTTGGGGAACTTGAAGACAGCCTATTTGAAAACGCACGGTCAGAGAAGACAATAGAAAAAAGAATTTTAAAAAATGAAGCATGCCTACAAGATCCAGAAAATGACATCAAAAGTGCAAATCTAAGAGTTGTTGGCCTTAAGGAGGAAGTAGAGAGAGAGATAAGAGTAGAAAGTTTATTCAAAAGAATAATAATAGAGAACATCACAAACCTAGAGAAAGATGTCAATATTCAAGCATAAGAAAGTTATAAACACCAAGCAGATTTAACCCAAAAAAAGATTATCTCAAGACATTTAATAATTAAAATTTTAAAGGTCAAGGTTAAGAAAGGATCACAAAAGCAGCAAGAGAAACAAAAATGCAATGGAGCTCCCACACATCTGGCAGCAGACTTCTCGGTGGAAACCTTATAGGCCAAGAGGAGGGAATAGCATGACATATTTAAAGTCCTGAAGGGGAAACAAACAAAGAAACAAACAAACAAAAACTTGTATCCTATAACAGAATTATCCAGGGAAAATATCCTACATCCTGGAAGGAAAAATGAAGACCTTCTCAGACAAATAAAAGCTGAGGGATTCTATCAACACCAGACCTATCCTCCAAGAAACGCTAAAGGGAGTTCTTCAGTCTGAAGGAAAATAATATTAATGAGCAATAAGAAACCATCTGAGGGCATAAAACTCACTGGCAAAAGTAAATACACAGAAAAACACAGAATATTATAATACTGTAATTGTGGTATATAAACCATTCACATCCTGTAAAGGAAGACTAAAACATGAACCCATCAAAAATAATAACTACTAGGCTGGGCGCAGTAGCTCACGTCTGTAATCCCAGCACTTTGGGAGGCCGAGGTGGGAGGATCACTTGAGGTTAGGAGTTCAAGACTAGCCTGGCCGACATGGTGAAACCTTGCCTCTACTAAAAATACGAAAATTAGGCGGGTGTGGTAATGCTACTCGGGAGACTGAGGCATGAGAATCACTTGAACCTGGGAGGCGGAGGTTGCAGTGAGCTGAGATGACACTACTGCACTCTAGCCTGGGTGACAGAGTAAGACTCTGTCTCTAAATAAATAAATAAATAAATAAATAAAATACAAAACTTTTCAAGACATGGATAGTATAATAAGATATTAAAAAAAACAGAAAAAGTTTAAAGGCAAGGGGATGAATCCAACATGTAGAGTTTTTATTAGTTTTTTTCTTTTTTTCTTTGTTAGTTTGTTTATGCAACCTGTGTTGTCATCCGTTTAAAATGATGGGTCATATTATTTGCAAGTTTCATGGTAACCTGAAGACAAAAATCATACAATAGATACACAAAAAAATAAATAGCAAGAAATTAAAACATGCTACCACAGAAAATCACCTCCACTAAAAGAAAGATGGGAAAGAAGGAAAAAAGGAAGAGAGGACTACAAAACAACCATTAGACAAATAACAAAGTGGCCAGAACAAAATTCCTTCCTTATCAATAATAACACAGAATGTAAATGAAATAACTCTCCAATCAAAAGACATAGACTACCTGAATAGATTTCAAAACTAGAGCCAATGATGTCTTCCCTATAAGAAATACACTTTACCTAGAAAGATACACATAGACAGATACAAAGATGTCAAAAGATATTCCATGCAAATGAAACCAAAAAGAGAAGGAGTAGCTCTACATAGATCAGACAAAATGGATTTCAAGACAAAAACCGTAAAGAGACAAAAAAAAATCATATAATAATAACAGAGTCAATTCAGTAAGAGGATATAATAATTGTAAATATAAATGCACCCAACACTGAGCAAATATTATCAGAGTTAAAGAGAGAGATCCCAATAAAATAATAACTGGAGACATCAATGCCCCACTTTTCACATTGGACAGATCATCCTGACAAAAAATCAACAATGAAACAAACTTAATCTGCACTATAGATCAAACAGGCTCAATAAATACAGAGCATTCCATTCAAAGGCCTCCAGAATATACATTCTTCGCAGCACATAAATTATTCTCAAGGGTAGACTATATGCTAGGTCACAAAACAAGTCTTGTAAAATTCAAAAAAATTGAGATAATATCAAGTATCTTCTCTGACCACAATGGAATAAAAACTAGAAATCAATAAAAAGGGGAATTTTGAACACTCTACAAATATATGAAAACTAATTAAATAATATGCTCCTGAATATTTCTTACTCAATAAAGAAATTAAGAAATAAATGTAAAACTTTCTTGAAACAAAAGAAAATGAAAACACAACATACCCAAATCTATAGGATACAGTGAAAACAATATTAGGAGGAAAGCTGATAGGTATAAATGCCTACATAAAAAAGTAAAACATTTCTAATAAACCTAGCACTGCATTCTGAAGAGCTAGAAACACAAGAGCAAATCAAACCCAAAATTAAGAGAAGAAAATAAATAATAAAGACCAGAGCAGTAGTAAAAGAACTTGAAATTTAAAAAAATACAAAACTCAATGAAAAAAAATGCTGGTTTTTTGAAAAGATAAACAAAATCAACACACCTTTAGCCAGACCAATGAACAACAAAAGAGAGAGGACTCAAATAAGTAAAATCAGAGATGAAAAAGGAGACATTACAACTGGTACTGCAGAAATTCAAAGGATCACTAGTGGCTACTCTAAGCAACTACACACCAATACTATAGCTAGAAGACAAAGATAACTTCTCAGACACATACAACATACCATGATTGAACCCTGAAAGAATCCAAAACCTGAACAGACCAGTAACAAGCAATGAGATCGAAGCTGTAACAAAAAGCCTCCCAAAAAAGAAACTTTGTACCAGGACTTAGTGGATTCACTGCTGAATACTTTTATTAAACATTTAATGAAGAATTAATACCAACCCTACTGTAACTATTTCAAAAAATAGAAGAGGAGGGAATATTCATTGTGTGAGGTCAGTACTACCCTGACACCAAAACCAGATAAAGACATTCAAAAAAAGAAAGAAACAAACAAACAAACAAAAACTATAGGCTAGTACCTCTGTTGGATACTGATGCAAAAATACACGAAATACTAGCAAACCAAATTCCACAGCACATTAAAAAAAAATTATTCATCATAAGCAAATGGAATTTATCCCAGGTATCAAGAATGGTTCAACATTAGTAAATCAACCAATATGATACATCATATCAGCAGAATGAAGAACAGAAATCATATAATCTTTGCAATTGATGCTGAAAAATCACTTGATAAAATTCAACATCCTTTCATGATAAAAACCCTAAACATGATGGGTATAGAAGGATCGTACCTTAACAAAATAAAAGCCATACATCGCAGACCCACAGCTGGCATCATACTGAACAAGGAAAAGCAGAAAGTCTTTCCTCTAAGATTAGGGAACAAGACAAGGATGCCCACTTTCACTCCTGTTATTCAACATAATCCTGGAAGTCCAAGCTAGAACAATCAGACAAGAGAAAGAAGGAAAGAGCATCCAAATTGGAATGGAAGAAGTAAAATTATCTTTGTTTGCAGATGATATGATTGCATATTTGAAAAACTTAAAGACTCAAAAAAAAAAAAAAGCCAACTCTTGGAACTGATAAACAAATTCAGTGAAGTTTCAGGATACAAAAATCAACATACAAAAATCAGTGGCATTCTCTATATAGCCAACAGTGAACAATCTGAAAAAGCAATTTTAAAAATCAATTTACAGTAGCAACAAATAAAATTTAATACCTAGGAATTACCTAAACCAAAGAAGGGAAAGAGCTCTACAAACAAAAAACAAACAAAAAAAAACCAAAACTATAAAATATTGATTCAGTACATTGAAGAGGACACAAAAAAAATGGGAAAAGATTCCATGTTCATGAATTGGAGGAATCAATATTGTTAAAATGTCCATACTACCCAAAGCAATCTACAGATTCAATGCAATCTTTATCATAATACTAATGACATTCTTTACAGAAATAGAAAAAAATTCCTAAAACTTACATGAAACCACACACACACACACACACAACACACACAAACACACACGAGAATAGCAAAAGCTATCCTGAGCAAAAAATTTTAAAACTGAGAGAATCACATTACCTGACTTCAAATTATACTGTAGAGATATAGTAACCAAAACAACATGGTAGTGGCATAAAAACAGATATGCAGACCACTGTATGAACAGAATAGAGAACCCAGAAATAAATTCATACCTCTACAGAGAACTCATTTTTGACAAAGTTCCCAAGAACATACATTGGGGAAAGGAGTCTCTTTGATAAATGGTGCTTGAAAAACTGGATATCCACACGCAGAAAAATGAAACTAGACCTCTATTTCTTGTCATGGACAAAAATAAAATCAAAATAGATTGAAGACTTAAATCTAAGACCTCAAAGTATGAAACTACTGAAATCTGGCAAAAGATCTGAATAGGCATTTCTCAAAAGAAGACTTACAAATGGCAGACAGGTATATAAAAAGGTGCTCATCATCACTGATCATCAGAGAAATGCAAATCAAAGCTATGATGGGATATCATGTCATTCTAGTTAAAATGGCTTTTATCCAAATGACAGGCAACTTCAAAGGCTGACGAGGATGTGAAGAAAGGGAAAACTTCAACACTGTTGATAGGAATGTGAATTAGTACAACTATGGAAAACAGTACGGAGGTTCCTCAAAAAACTAAAATAGAATGACCATATGATCCAGCAATCCCACAGTTAGGTATATCCAAAAGAAAGGAAATAGGTATATCAAAGAGATATTTGTACTCCTATGTTTACCACATCACTATTCACAATAGCCAAGATTTGGAAACAACCTATCCATCAACAGATGAATAGATAAAGAAAATATGGTATATAAACCCAGTGGAATATTATTCAGCCACAAAAAAGAATGAGATCCTGTCATTTGCAACAACGTTGATAGAACTGGAAGATATTATGCTAAGTGAAACAAAACAGGCACAGAAAGACAAGCGTCATATGTTCTCATTCGTGGGAGTTAAAAATTAAAGCAATTACACACACGGAGATAGAGAGTAGAATGATGCTTACCAGAGGCCAGGAAAGGGGGATGTGGGGAGTAGGGATGGTTGATGGGTACAAAAATATAGTCAGATAGAATGTTTAAGACAAAATGTTTGATAGCACAACACAGTGAACAATAAGCTAATGTACATTTTAAATTACCTAAAAGAGTATAATTGAATTGTTTGGAACACAAAGAAAGGATAAGTGTTTGTAATGGATACTTCATTTACTCTGATGTGATTATTTATCATTATATGCCTGTACTAAAATATCTCATGTGGCAGGCCATGGTGGCTCATGCCTGTAATCCTAGCACTTTGGGAGGCTGAGGCAGGCGGATTGCCTCAGCTCAGGAGATTGAGACCAGTCTGGGCATCATAGTGAAACACCATCTCTACTAAAATACAAAAAATTAGGTAGGCATGGTGGTGTGCACCTGTAGTCCCTGCTACTTCAGAGGCTGAGGCTGGAGAATTGCTTGAACCTGGGAGGCAGAAGTTGCAGTGAGCCAAGATCATGCCACTGCACTCCAGCCTGGGCGACAGAGCAAGACTCTGTCTCAAAAAAATAAAACAAATAAACAAATAAATTAAATAAAATATCTCATGTACCCCATCAATGTATATACCTACCACGTACCCAAAAAACTTAAAATTAAAAATAATAATAGTAAAAGGCAACTCTCCTTCAACAGATAAAGTCTTGAGCCTGAAGCTAATTTGCCCTAACTAGATGAGAAATACTCTTCAAGCAACCCCCCAAGACCAGAGTGACTAAAGATACTAGATTAGGCAAAGCAGGAACCAGCACTAAAACTAGCAGTGAGATTAATCCTACAGAAACTTTATGGATTGATGCTAAGGAGCTGCCTGAGGGTACACCGAGCATCTTTTAAAAATATATCTACTGCTACTACTGTTACTGCTTATGGCTAACACTGAGTGTTGAGTGCACAGTATACACGGCAGTAGGGCTTTACATGCATCTTTCCATTTCATCCTTACATAATTCTATGAAGCCCATATTCTCACTATTAGGGGCCCTGTTTTACATGTAAGAAAACAATCTAGAAAGTTAAAAATCTTTCCAATTTTTTCACAAAGGAAGTAAGTTATAGGGCCATGATTCAAACACAGTTTTATTTCTAAAGCTTATATTTTAAATTACTACTTAATATTCCCTGATTCACTGATGACTAAAAAAATACAATTTAGAAACTTTGGAAATATGACTACTTTTTGGCCTAATGTGGATAATGACAAGATGGAAAAGAAAAATATGAAATCTGGCATCATATTCAAATAATTTAACCAAAGGTCCTCATTAGTGCTGCTCTCAAAAGCTGAGCCTTGCTTTTATTTTCTAATGAAAAATGTTACTAGAAACATATATGCTAATTTTCCAATTAAGCTTAGCCCTGGAGCTAAAGTATTAACATTTTCCATAAATTATAAACTCTTAGAAGAAAACCAACACTATTTACTATGAATACATTATAAGTTAAAAATGGATGCTTCCTGTTACTCAATCCTTACTGAAAGTATAACTAATAATCTGTTGATTCTGAAGAAAGACAATGTAATCCCAACAAAAAATAGCCCATGTCACATGTTTGCAAGCAGTAATTGCCAGGTGCGTGGGTTGACAGAATTCTGTATTTTCTTTCTTTCTTTAACTGGAAAAAATTCCAGTTCATTTAATAAATATATATGGGGTGAAAAAAGAAATAGGCAAAATAGATAATCCTTTTCTAGGTGCTATGCCCCCAATTTTTTTTTAAAAAAGGAATGTTACAAAGGTCAAGCAAATCACGAGTATATGAGAAGAAAAAATTATGTAAATGATCTAAACTGAATATCTAACAATCTACTTGTTGAACAAGCCTCTATGATTTGGCCTTTGACTTTTCTCTATTTAGGCATCATTAACTTCAAACTATGATTCATTTGACATTAATAGTTAAGGTTCCTGTTTCTCTCTTTCTCTCTCTCTCTCTCTCTCTCTCCTTTCACTTTTCTGAGATACCACTCACTTGCTGTCCCAAGAAAGAGCTGCGAATATGCCTCAGCTTTCAGAACTTTCCATGAGAAAGTAACTTGATAAGGAAACTCAAATTCCAGAATGGGTAACTGCTTTGTACCTCTATTCCAGATATGCTTGTTTTAAAAAGTCTGTGTATCTTTTTAGGATGGAACAGAATTCTTTCAGTGAGAGATTAACTGTAAAAACCAGGAGGCTTCCCAGGAAGGTATCATGCCTAACCTTTACCTCTCCCTTACCACAGTATTTAGTACAGAAAGAAAACCATGGCACTATCAGCTCTTAAAACTACAGCACCATACCAACCTCAGTAGAGAAGAGGCATGAACAGTAAGATTCCTCTAGTAAATTTTACACACTTCAGTAGAATAGAAACAGACTACTCAAAAGTGAACGAGTCGCTGAACTGGAAAGTGTGTAGGCTCATACTCAGGACATTTATTATAAATCCCATTAAGTCCAGAGAGCCAGTGAATTATTGCCAAAATTAAACTGTATGATGCCTCTATCAACTGATTCAACAAGACTTCGGCAGATGTCTGAACATTGGAATTACAGTTTTCAGTGCTATGAGAGATATTAATCTATATTAGATATGATCCCTAACCCCAATGAATCTGCATCTGATAGGATATAAAAAGCATTAAGAACAAATTCTAATAAAAGAAAGGAAATACAGAGATAAATGTCCCATCAACGGATAAAATGTGGAAGTTATTTGGGGCTGTAGAAATTGTGAAAATATTTACTGGGTCCTAAATGATGAGAGAAATTTGGATATCTACGATGGTGGGGAAGTAAAAGAAATTAGAGGAGGGAATAACAACTACTTTCTCCTATCACCTACCTTGTGGACATCAAATAGTCTTCTCCTCAGAGTTATCAATAGTGACCCTTTCATTCTGCTTCCTCAGAAGTCACCACCCCCAACTCATGTTTCTCAGTAACTCCTGATGCAGCTTTTCAATATAAAATCAGTATCATCATCTCACAGTCTTGACATTGTCTGCTCGCACTGAGGCAACACATTAAAGGAGAAATTCTAAATGGTGCAAAGGACATGCATCAATCAAGCAGTCTCTTCGATTTTTGTTATTGGTGTTATCACTGTAATAAAGCCATCACAAACAAGGTGATAGGTTGCCCTGGTTTTCAAAAAATTATACGTTTTATATTATGTTGAAACACTATAATATGGCACATCCTTAATTGCAACAGCAAATAGGAGAAGCACTATTGATTAAAGAAATGAATATTAAACTAGAAGCTGCTTTTTCTTAACCTACCTCACTATGCTGAGTGACCTCATTCTAGTCACTTAATGTCTCTGTTTCCCAGGCGTACCTTTTGTCACTCAGCAATAATATCAGAGTTATTGCGAGGCTCAAATGTGACAGTTTATGTGAAAGCACATGGGAAAATAGGAGACACATTCCAATGGAAAGGTTTCATTACACATAAGGCCAAGAGCAGTATGGTATTATGAAAAGCTCATGGTTTTTGAAGTTAAGACCTAGATTTCAACTCTAGTTCCATTACTTACCAGAATGGGCTTATTTAAGTCAAGCACCTCACTAAGCCTCAGCTCTTCATCAATATCTACTAGTTCATTTCCATCCCTCCTCATAGAGTTGCTGTGATATTAAATACAAATCTAAAAGTCCTTAAGAAACAACAAAAACTAAAAGTACAGTGTATTATTTGCACTAGTACAGCCATTAATATTGTTACTATTACTTTCATGGTTACAGCTACTCCGATAAGAACTTATAATATTACTTATTTATTAGAATATAGACTGACTAAAATAAGCATCTTTATCACTAATTCAGCTTCAAATACAATTGGTACAGGTTAAGGCCCTGTTCAAATAAAAAACTGTGTTCGTATAATTTGACTTTAGTTTATCCTTCAGTTAAAAAAAATCTCATTTAGTTCATAAACTACCTAATTCAGATTTGGGCAACAAATAGTCTAAGTTTATAAAAAGTAAACAAATCACAGCTGTAGGTAGAAAAAATAAACCTTTTAAAAACATTTTAACCAATATTAACCACTAAAATGCCAGTGATATGTGTGCTAAGCACATCAAACTATTCATTAAAAAAGGTCCAATGTTTTGCCTAGTTCTAGCCACTTTTCAAATTACACAAATTGCTTTTTTTTGAGGCAGGGTTTTGCTCTATTGCCCAGACTGGAGTTCAGTGGCACAAACATGGCTTACTGCAGCTTTGATATCCTAAGCTGAAGCAATCCTCCCACCTCAGCCTCCCTTGTAGCCAGGAACACAGGTGCATGCTACCATCTCCAGTGAATTTCAAAATTTTTTGTAGAGACAGATTCTCACCTGTTGCCCAAGTTCAAAACGCATTATTTTTAAGCGCCATTTTCCTAGATGCAAATGTCAAGGCTCCAAAGTTATACAAAGCAGTAAGTTATATTTTCATTTCCCAAGTGCTGATATGCCAGATATTACACCCATACATTTCTTTTCCTTCATCATTTTCTTCTTCTGAGCTGGGGTAAGAAAATAGATGTAGTCAGAAGAGTGAGGGGGTGGGTTGGAGACAGAGTCACGGGTACATATTTATGGAGTTTGGCCTTCACTTCACTTGAATATTGGACACATAAAGAACTTGCCCCAAAAGAGGTGCAGTCATTGCCGTTGGTTTCTGGAAGGTAATTTGTGTTTGCCTGAGAGCCTTGGGCTAAATAGAGAATAACACTATGATTTAGGGTAGGGGCTTTGGGTCACACAATATCTGTGGAGTCAGAGGCTGGGACCAAGCACATGGGCAATGAATGAATCCTGCCTACATAACAGGGGCCAATGACATCTCTTGACATAGAGGCTCAGGTGAGCTTCCTGTTGGTGACACTCCATGTGTATTATTACATGTTGGTACTCGAAGAGTAACATGTCCTGACTCTAGGAAGATGACAATAGAAGCTCAGCATTTGGTACTTCTACTGAATCCTGCCTTAAGTATTTCTTCCCCTGACAGATTTTAATCTGTGCCTCTCCTGACAATAAACTGTAACCATGAGTATAACCATGGTTTTCAGTGAGTCCTGTGAGTCCTTCTGGAAAGTTAGCACTCCAAAGGTGATTCTGTGAGGCCACAAACTTGCAGTTGGTGCCAGAAGTGAGGGCAGTCTTGAGGACTATGCCCTCTAACTTTGTAGTTGGCCTAAACCCCTTACAACAGCTAACTAATTATGATTATAAGAGCAAACCATAACAAAATAAGAATTGTATCTATTTCATCCACCTTTATATGCTCAGCACGCAGTCTGGTGCCTGAGATGTGGTAGAGTTTCAATCAATATGTATCGAACAAACTTTAGGTTTGCTGAGACTGCTTTGAGGACAAACCAGCATTTGTGCAGCGGTTTGTAAGACTACCAATTAAACTTTGATCAATGTAATCATAGTTAATTGTGCAACAATTGTATGGAATTTGTTCCATCTATACTTGAAATAGGCAATTCTTTAAAATTCAACAAGTCTTTATTGAGAATCTTCCTTTCCCAGGGAATGTGTTTAATGCTGTGGTTGGGAAAAATACGTGGCCCAGACGGCCCAGATAGCAAAGATGAATACGATGTAATTCGTGCCCACCAGCAAAATAAAAGTCAAGTGCTCCGATATCACAGCAGAAGTAGCATCTAATTCTCACAGAGGATGGACAATGGAGACAGGTGACATATCAGGTAAGATTTGAGCTGAGCTTTAAGGAAAATTATGAGTTACATAGGTACAGAAGAGAAAAAGGCAAACATAACAGTATCAGTGATAGCACTTTAGTAAATATTGTTTTTATTCTTTACGTATTTTATCACACATACCATTCTATCAAGTTACCTAAAATATTATATCACTAGTGTTCTAACTACAATTTGAAAATCTAGCTTTATAACTAATGTCATACCAAATGATGTTTATCTACATTTGTTTTATTGAAACAAGTTTCAGTTCAAGCAACTCAAATATAAAAAGATGTGAGTAAATTTACAGAGGATAGTCGAGGACTTACTTGGCTTTTATCTTTTCTGTATAAAATGAAAATATACCTCTCCTTCCTCACTCCCAACTGAAATGCCTTTAAGCATTGTGAACATTTGAGAAAATGTAGGTGGTCTTACAAGTTTTTTCCAAAAACTTTTAAAACTCAAAAAGAATAAAACATTAAAGGATATTACATTTTAAATCAAAACTGGTTAAACAGCAAAATTTTTAAAAGGCACTGTCTATGTATAAGATAAAATTTGTAGAAAAATCTGTTTCAACAGATTGTAACACAGAATGGTATTTCCTGAACTATCAAAGAAGGTGTTTCAGAAACATAAGTTTCCAACATGCTTAACCTTCCTTTGTTTGAGAAAGAGATGCCTTATAGAACTTTTTATTTACTCAATTTTTTAAAGTTATTTAATACCATTAAAATTATCTTGGTCTTCCTTTCTAAAAGGTGCTGTGAGTTTAAATTTAATCAAGGAGTTGAAAAACATGTATACTGAAAACTACTAAACATTGTCAAAAGAAATCCCATGTTTATAAATCAGAAAACCTAATATTCTTCAAATGTCCATACTACAGGAAACAATCTATACATTCAATACAATTCCTATCAAAATCTTAATGTCATTTTTTGCGTTAATAGAAAACTCCATTCCAAAATTTATATAAAATCTCAAGGAACCTCAAATAGCCAAAACGATCTTAAGAAAAATAAATAAATAAAGCTGTAGGTCTCACACTTTCTGACTTCAAAACATAGTAAAAAACTATGGTAATCGAACAGTATGATACTGGCACAAAGAGACACAAACACCAATGGAACACAATAGAGAGCCCAGAAATAAACCCTCTAATATGTGGTCAAATCATCTTCAACAAGATTACACAATGGAGAAGGGTTAGCCTCTCAACAGGTGGTGTTGGAAAAACTGTATATCCACATGCAAAAGAATGAAATGGGACCCTTACCTTATACCGCATGTAACATTAATTCAAAATGGATTACAAATCTATGCATAAGAGTAGACTGAGGCAGGAGAATCACTTGAACCCACGAGGTGGAGGCTGCAGTGAGCTGAGATCACCCACTGCACTCCAGCCTGGCAACAAAGCAAGACTCTATCTCAAAAAACAAAAAATAAAACAAAAACAAGAAACAAACAAAAAACCTTCTAGAATAAAACATAGAAAAATCCTTCATGACATTGGATTTGGCAACTACATCTTGGATATGACACCAAAAGAATAAGCCGCAAAAGCAACAATAGACAAATAGGACTACATGCAACTTTAAAACTTCTACGTGTCAACAGAAACAACTAACAGAGTGAGAAGGTAGCCTTCACAATGGGAGAAAATATTTGCAAATCATATATCTGGTAAGGGTTTAGTAGCCAGAAGCTATAAAGAACTCCTACAACTCAATAACAACAACACAAAACAACTCAATTAAAAAGTAGGCAAAGGAATTGAATAGACATGTCTCCAAAGAGGATTTATAAATGACTAACAGGTATGTTAAAAGATGCTCATTACTACTAGTTATTAGAGAAATGCAAATGAGAACAAAATGAGATATCATCTCACACCTGTTAGGATGGCTACTATCAAAAGAAACAAAAAGTATCAAGTCTTAGCAAGGATGTGAAGAAATTGGAACTTTGGTGCACTGTTGGTAGGAATGTAAAATGATGCTGCTGATAGGGAAAACAGTATGGTGTTTTCTCAAAACAAAACAAACAGAGTTACCATATAATCCAGCAAGATCTTGACAAGGTATTTGTACATCCATGTTCATTGCAGCAGTAATCTCATATCCAAGAGGTCAAAGTAACTTAAATGTCCATCAATAGATGAATAGATAAACAGAATGTGGAATGTACATAACATACATTAAAATATTTTAAACATTAAAAAGAAAGAAATCCTGTCATATTCTACAACATAGATGAATGTTGAGAACATTATGCTAAGTGAAATAAGCCAGTTACAAAAAGCACAAATACTGCATTATTCCACCTATATGAGATATCTAAAGTAGACAAACTCTTTGTAACTGTAAGTAAAAAATGGTGTTTGCTAGGGGCTGGGGGAAGAGAGGAAAGAGAGCTGTTGTTCAATTGGTATACAGAATTCTAGTTTTTCAGGACAGAAAAAAGTTTCTGTAGAGATTACCTACAAAGGAAAGAATATTAAACTGATGGCAACTTCTCCTAATGAACAATAGATACCAGAAACCAATGTAATATTATTTTCCAAATGCTGAGAAAAATATTGGTCTACTCAGAATTTTATAACTACCTGAACTGCAATTCAAGAATGAAAGGGAAAGGAAGAGATTTTCATGGATACCAAAAGCAAGTTCACCATCCACACACCCTCACACACAAAACAATCAAAGGTTTAGTTTAGAAGAAAAGTGAAATCAGAGACCAAATTTGATATACACACACAAACAAAAATTCTATGCATACAAATTACTCAAAACATTCATTAATTTAATAGTTATAAAATAACTAATTGTGCATATGATTTTATTTTAAAGTGCAACTAATCAAACCGGCAGCAAGAAAGGCTGTGGTCTTTACTAGCAAGAAAACACCATAACGTCCATAAGCTGTTGGAAAGGAAGACAGAAACACTCAAAAACATTGAGCAAAGTATGTCGTTATTCATACATGATTTTAAAAAATAAGACTAACCACTAAAGGAATAAAAATATAGTCTAGGGTTACAAACTTGCAGAAGAATTTAATAAAATAAAATCATGTGAATAAAACAACAGAATGTTTTTTAAGAAGAAAAGAGATGCAAAAGGAAATTTAGAAAAATACAAACTACTATGGTAAAAACATATCCAGATACATCAATAATCTCATCAAATACATATGGATTAAACTCACCTATTAAAACACAAAATTTCAGAGCAACTCTTAAAACTACAGCTCTGTGCTTTAGACCTAACAGTCACTCCATCTTTGACACTCTCTCCTCCTGCTTCCTGGTGAAGAAATAGAAATCAAAAGTAACAAGGGAATTAATTCCTAGCTTAGAAATAAATAGAAGCCAGGTAAATGACGTAAATGACACTAGAAAAATGATACTACTTGTGAATCTTTTGGGTTCTAAATGAGCTTATCTAGGTTCTCTTAGTTTGCCTCAGCCCTCTCCTCTCTCTCAATAAACTGCAGTTATGACCCTTATTGGTTGCCCAACTACAGTGTTGCCCACGACATAGAAAATTGCTTTTCAAAGAAATTCTAGCCTTAATGCATACCAGAAACACCTCAGGAAAGTCAAAGTTAACGGATGATTTTTAACTCACCAGGGGAAAGCATTGTGATTGTAAGTATGAGGCAAGTTTGATTTAAGTGGAGAGAAGAACCGAAAATCTAGATACCCCACTAGGTTTATAAAGGTAAACTCCATCACCAAAGAAACTGTCTCTTGTGGCTCAAGATCCCACCCCCTCTTAACCTCAGATCTAAGCCAGAAAGAGGGAAGGAACGCATCTCTGAAAAGCTTCAGAGGATGAAACCACAACCCAGCAATCCCTCCAAACTCCCTCCTTCCCTTGTACAATTGTCTCCTGCTTACAATACTGTTGGCAAACTTTCTGTGTTTTTCTTTGTTATGGACCTTTGGGGATCAACTCTAGTCTAATAAACTGAACTCTACAGCTTCTGTGGAATCATAACCTGAATTATGACCTTTTAAATACACATAATACAGTCTACATTTAGCTGCTTATTTAATGACTGATTAAATCTTTAAAGTAAGACTAACTAGAAATATTCAAAATAACATCATCCTGTCTTTTTTCTTCTTTGAATTCTTACATTTAAAACGGACTCATAATAACTGGACATTAAGAATTGTCAGAGCTGTGACACACTGAGAGAGCCCATTATTTTGACTGAACATGTATTTAAGTGTTACTTTGAGCAGAAACTTTGAAAAACTGTGTATGTACACATATAGCATGTAAGTGTGTATTTTGATCTGAATATTTTCAGGAGTAAAATATTAACTTCAATAATTGTAATACAAATGACAGATGTATTACTAATAAGCAAGTATGATGTACCTGTTGGAGCCAAAGGAAAATTTTCCCTTCGCCCTCTGTAGATTAAGTGAAAATCGATGGACAAAAGGCTGATTAACAGGAGAAAAGAAATACAAATTTATTAACGTGCACTGGGGAGAATCACAGGGTGATCACCCCACCATGTGAAATGTGGTATACATGGTTATATACCCTTCTTTTTATTTATTTATTTATTTTTTATTTTTATATATGGAGTCTGGCTCTGTCACCCAGGCTGGAGTGCAGTGGCGTGATCTTGGCTCACTGCAACCTCTGCCTCCCGGGTTCACACCATTCTCTTGCCTCAGCCTCCCGAGTACCTGGGACTATAGGCACCCGTCACCATGCCTGACTAATTTTTTGTATTTTTAGTAGAGACAGGGTTTCACCAAGTTAGCCAGGATGGTCTCGATCTCCTGATCTCGTGATCCGCCCACCTCGGCCTCCCAAAATGCTGGGAATACAGGCGTGAGCCACCACGCCTGGCCAATACCCTTCTTTTTAGAGGAAAGGGAGATGGGGAGGTGTGGACGATTTTATAGCGATAGCAAATGATTCTGGGGGGAGTTCAATGAACTTAAAGAACATACAATGAGCTGGGACGAAGTCTTTTGGATCTACAGAGCAGACCGTGGTTTGTGACAAAACGCTGTCTAGGTGTATTGATGAACTTCAGTCTTCCTTCCTGTGATATGAGTTCAGTTAATGAAAACTCTGGGAAGAGACCAAAGGTAATTGTTTTCTTCTTTGGCAGGTCCGAGCTTAGGCACATAAGGGAACTCCAGAGAACACCTTCATCCTGTGCTTTGGGAGACACAGGATTGAACCACAGGAGGCAGAGGGAGTTCAGAGAGACTTTGAGGCGGCTGCTTCTGTACAGCATGTAAAAACACCATATTTGAGGGTATCAATTTCTGAGCTCCAATATACCAGAGATTTGTTTAATTGAACATTGGAAGAGCCTAATGAAAACTAGTCAATAACGAATTTAGAATCCAGCAGACATATGAGAACTTCCAAAATAACCTTGTGCTATTTACTGAGATCATAGAAAGTAAGGGTGGAAATCTGTAACCATGATTTTCAATGAATTTTTTTCATGAACTACAAATAGCCAACTCTCTTACAGGAAAGCGGAAATACACACACACACACACACACACACACACACACACACACACACACACCATTCAGTGCAGCCACATTCTCTCAACACATAAATAATAATAATAATATAACGTAGCCACTGATACGTAGTTATAATACTGATAACGTAGCCACTGATGCTACCTAATTTTGCCAGTTTGGGATTTGAAAGAAGACATGATACAACATGGTGTCCAACATGCTCATTTGAAAGGTCCAAAATTAAGCCAGCAGAGGAAGATAATTTGCCCAAAGGGATATCAAGATAGTACATGAAATGCAAATAAAACTCAAATATCCTTTCTCATAATCCAGAGCTCTTTCCATAAATTCATATTGCCTTTAAGTTAAAGTTATTCTGAGACTCTGACACAGTAGATAAAACATAGACCTACTAAATACAAACAAAGCCACAATCCATTATAAAAGTTTTTTTCTCCATGGTAGGACAGAGACTATTTCCAGACAAATTGAAGAATTTTCCTTCCTGAGCCGTCCTCTATGCTTAAAGGAGAGATAACAAGAGAAAAGAAAAATGTCTTGCTTTTTGAATTAGACAGAAAGGTAAAATTCCAAAGGGAGAATATTCTGCAGAAATGGAAGCTAGACACAAGGAATTTATATTGCATGGAGAGTAACTGCAATATAGTCATTCAACAAGACGTGGTCCTTAACACTCTAAATTACAAAACCTCAAAATAATCCTGAAAACCGGGATCACAAAATATAAAATGACTTCAACTTCCAATTTTCTTGCCTAACATGATGGTTACTCCATTACCTCTCAGTGGTAGTTCACACACATACACACAAATACACACTACAATGTACTTACTGAACTGTAGAGATAGCCTTCACCATTCATGGCCACATAGAGGCTAGCCTTCACTCCTTGGATGGCCACTACACGCAGGCCCACGGGAATTAGATTGAAGAGAGCTGGGGGGAGAAAAAGAAAGGAGGAAAGGATCAGTGACCTTTTGAATAAATAATCTTTTTTCTTATAATAATTCTTTTGAGAATTAAAACCTATTAATTGAACTTGGTAGAAAAATGGAGAGAGAAAGAAATAAAGAGAGGTCTAAAAATGAGGGAAATTGACTTCTTGACCCTGTGCCAGCATTAATTACCTATGTAACTTCAGGTAAGTTACATAAACTCTGTACAAAGGGGTTGGATTAGAAGGTCTCTAAAGGCCCAACTGGATCTGAGATTTCAGGATTCCTGATCCTTAAAATTACCCTCAAACAGGGTAATATAAGGTAATTTTTTCTAACAAACAAATAATATGAACCGAAAAATTCTCAACAGGAGAAAATGTATCTGTAGTCATAAGAAATAACAAAATATTATCTTTACAACAGTCCAAAGCTTCTTATTTTTAGTCTTTTCCTTGTTGTTCCAAACGTTATATTGAACACAGAAGAAGAATGCAAAAATTACTGACCTATTGGTGATAACATTCAGACAAAACTTTTTTCTTGATATCTCAATTTTTTACATGTAAATAAAGAAAGATAAACAGATGGATAGATGATTGACAGATAGCTTAAGCTATAACGGATATATTTTATATATTTATATCCAGGTGGGAAAAATACATGTATGTGTATATATGTGTATATACACACATATATATATACATATATACACATATATATATACACACACACATATACCCAAAACCATTAAGAATTAATTTGACAAAAGTAATTCAACATCCTAAGATGAAATGGGAACATGCTTGCAGTCTTTACATATTCGAGTTGCTCATCACTCAAAGTACTCAATAGTCTATATGTCCACTTGGAGATGGAATTCATAGATCAGAAAAAAACATACCTAAGAGCACCTTCTATTTTTCTTCCAACAATGTATTTGTGTCCTTGGGAGAACTTCAGTTACTTTTGAGATCACAAAATGAGCATAAACAGAAAGCATTGCCCCCACCCCGAAACAATTCACATTGCATATGGAAGAAAAGCAATCATATACTTAGGTTCTGTAGATGGCAACATGGATATGAATTAAGTATCTCATGGTTGTATGCATAAGAAAATATCTCTGCAGTTCATTTCAGTATCCTGGCTTCATTAGAAGTTCTTATCCACCTTTTCTATTGATAAAATTCCTCTCAGTTCTCGTCTTCTTAGTTTTTAATACAAGATACACATAAATTAACCCGAGGGCTACCGTTATTCAGGGATGCCTCTATTTTTCTGGGCTTCTCTCAACCTACAATAGTAAGCTAAACACACACACTCGCAGACACACACTCTCACAGTATTTGGCTTTCAGTTCAAATGGACAGGTGTAGAGGATCAAGCCTTAGACCACAGGTTTGGTAGAACAGGATTCCATTCTTAGCTGTTGACATCGGATCAGTCTTTTTGCCTCTTTGAACCCATTTCCACATTTGTCATGAAAACTGAGACTAGATAAGAAACTATAAGTAGTTTCTCATAGATTAATTGTTGGCTCAATTTAGATTTGAACTGGTTTTATTTCTTGCTATATTCTTACCAGTGTCCTTGTGTTACTGAAACAACTTAAGAAACACAAGAACTAGACAAAGTCTAGTTGGGGAGAAAAAGCTAAGACATATGGAATAATATGATACAGTGTATAATTTACTTCTATAATTAAATATAATATATGCATTCTATATATATATATTCTCTATATTACAGAAGTTCAGGAAAATGGAAGCTCTGTGTGGCCTGAAGTATTCATGGAATGCCTTACACAGAAAATGGAACCTGAGTTGACACTTAAAGAAGCAGCAGAAGTTGAGAAAGCCAAGAACAGAAAACATTTTAGTGAGGCAGGAAGTTAGGTGGTTTTGCAGAGTAATGTGTGTATGCAGAAAGGGACTGGCAGATTGGAGGATCTGATTTATATTGGGGGGAAATGAGAAAGAACACCACGTAAATAAAATAAGGATAAATAACTGCGAGCCTGTCGCTCTAATCTTAGATATCTAGACTTTACCAAATGGGCAACAAGATGTGTGCCATATGAAAACTAGAGTAAAAACACAGATTATGAGTATGAGATTTGCAGACACACAGTTTCTAAACCCTCCACTAAGTTACATGGCTTTGAGCTATTCATTTAACTTCTCTGCCTTAGTTTTCCTATCTGTAAAATGCACATGATAATCCTTATTGCACAGAGTTGATAGAACCAAATGCATTGTCATGTTTCTGAAAGTGATTCACAGAGACATGTCCTCTCGAAGAGCTATTTGTCATGAACACCTAATTCTTCTGTTTGTCAGGTAAAGTTACCATAAGGCTACTGTAAAAACTGACATATTTCCTCAGTAATACTTTTTAGTTTATATTCAGCAGATTGTTTTAATGCTTTAAAATATAATACTTTATATTTGTGTAACAATTTTCAAAGTGCTGATATGTTCATTAATTATATTTGATCCTCAACCATTAATGCTGTGAAGAATTTAGGACAGAATGATTATCTTAATTTTTAGAAGTACAAAAAGATTTAGAGTTAACCCAGGGGAAAATGCATCTAAACAAAGGCTTTCAGGCTCTCTAATGGGGCTACCTGTTCGAAACATCATATTTCATCTTTTTGTTCTTTCTTTCTTTTTTTTTTTTTTTGACAGAGTCTAGCTCTGTCACTCAGCTGGAGTGCAAGTGATTCTCCTGCCTCAGCCTCCCGAGTAGCTGGTATTACAGGCACCCACCACCACACCCAGCTAATTTTTGTATTTTTTGTAGAGATGGGGTTTCACTGTGTTGGCCAGGCTGGTCTCAAACTCCTGATCTTGTGATCCACCTGTCTCGGCCTCCCCTTTTTGTTCTTTTAATTTCCTCTAATATCTGTTCTTACCTTCTTGCAAATAAACAGATTATTCAGCTACATCTTCTTACATATCCTGCAACCAGATGTAGGATGTAGGTCCTATGAACTCACTACTGGTCAATGAGATGTGAGTCATCACATCATTACAGGCTTGAGGAATCCTTCCTTACAGACAACTTATAGGTGTCCTTTGCACCCCTTCTCAACCTTTGCCTATTGCTGTTTGAATGGAGATATGGTAGCTGGATCATTTGAAACCATAAAAACAAGGACTACTCCCCAGCGGGTGTTGGCAGGTGAGCTGGAAGGAGTTGGGTCCCTGAGAGCTTTGTGGAGCAGTGGCACAAGTCCAACATTCAATTACCCAGGTCTAGCTTTTATGGGAGAAAATAAGTCCTTGTTATTTTACTCTGTGCAATGCAGAGCCAACTCTAATCCTAACTGATAGAGATGCTAATGAAAGCAGAATTCATATGCAAGATATGAACTAGATGCAAGGTACTTCATTTTAAATAAAAGCAGATACTGGAAAATATTAAGTTCACTGACAATTACTGTGAGAAGGAGAAAAGACTTTCCAGGATAAATGCTAGGAACACTGGTTTACATAGCTCACCATAGAAGGAAAAGCAACTATAAAATTTTTCCTACATGAAGAATGACAGCACACTGATAACGCTAGGCAGGGACAAAAACAAGAAACCTGTTTGAAAGTTTTATGTGAACCACAAGATGATAATGGCTTTTAGCTGGTTTGCTTTGTGAGACATACCAAGCCCATTTTTAAAAATCAGTAAATGATTTGAAATGCGACTTTATTGGTAAAAGCTAAACACGGTATCTCTGGAAACGTCCTCATCTGCCTCCTAAAAATCCCAAAAGGCGGCAAATGACTTACTCTTATCCATTAATTATCTTCTGGCTCCAGCTCACAGGAGCCCTTTGCTACTCCTTTCACTACTCCTCAAAGCCACTGTCCTAACTCATAGTAACTGGGCTACTTGACTCCACCCACTCTTTAAGTCCCTTGCATCCTCTTATGCCATTTTCCTGCTTACAACCTGCAGTGATTCCTTTCCTCCCTGTCTCCAGTGTCCTTTACAACCTGGCTCCAACCCACATTTTCAGCTTATCACCTGTCACCCTTTCCATCTGCTGTAACCGGCTTCACAGAGCTTTTTGCCATTTCCTAAGTTCCCCCTCAATCTTTAACTAGGCTGGAGTTTGTCCTCTTTTGTCCTCTATCTCTTTTTGGAAAGCTTATCTTCCCACTTCTAAATTTGGCCAACTCTTTTCATCATTTAAGGCCTACCTTGTTGAACTCCCCCATGAGTCTTGCCCAAAGCCCTTCAGAAATAATACTTCCCTTTTCCAGATGGCTTATTTCTTGTGTATATTTTGGTAATGGTATTTAGAACATGGTTTTAGAGTTCTTTGTTTATATCTCTGTCTCTATCCCTACAATTCAAGATTCTTGAGGGTAGTTGCTGTAATGTCTAGCCCAGTTACAAGTACATAGCTTTATTAAATAAATGCTATTATATGGGTTATGACAAAAACACATTCTTTCCAGGAATGTAGGTTTCCTTGTTACAATGAAAGTTCTTTTTAAGATAAAAATGAAATTAGAAACTTAAAGCATCTCAGCCTGATATTCAAGGTTAATCTACAACATACATTTGTGCTACATGGCACTTTCACTTCAATACTGAGTGCTTCTAGTAATTTGCTCTTCCTCCTCCTACCTTCTAAACTCCATCTTTTTGCTAACTTAGTTCCCTCTGCTTGGAATGTCACTCTCCCTACATCTTCACACTGAAATCCCTGACATACTTGAAATGACACACCAAATGCCAAGTGCTTTCTTTCACTTCTTAGCTGCCCTATTCCTGGATCCAGACTATATTTATCACAATTTATAGTTTTATTCCTCTAAAAAATCTGTTTCCTCTCCCAACCACAACTAGATTGTAAGCTCTCCAAAACAAAACTCACATCGAAACTACACTTGTATAATACGAGGAAAGGAGGACACAGAGAGAGACACAGAAAGAAAACGAGAGAGAGAATACGCAGGGTAGTATATATTCTGTGTATATTAGCAATCCCAGTAAACATCTGTGGACTAAATACTACAATTATATACAAAATAGAGTCCAAGTATTTAATCTGACATTCAAAGACCTTCTTAAACTTGTCCTTTCCAAAAGGGGTATCTTGTTCTAAATCTTTTTGTAAAGTTGACTCTTGTATTTTAAAAACTGAAATAATGGAGCTGGTACTCTTGGCTTCCATAAACCAAGCTCAATCATAAAACCTCATGGAAAAAAAGGTATTGGAAAAGGTAATGAAGGGGAAGTATAGTCTCTTCAACAAATGGTGTTGAGAAAACTGGGTATTCACATATGAAGGAATGAAACTGGGTCCTTATATTATACCATACACAAAATTTGCTCAAAATTGACTAAACAATTAAATGTGAGACCTAAAACTGTAAAACCCATAGAAAAAAAAAAACATAGGGGAAAAAGTTGACATTGGCCTTGGCAAAGATTTATTTCTTGGATATGACATTAAAAGCACAGGCAAATGAAAGCAAAAAAATGGACAAGTGGGATTACATCAAACTAAAAAGTTTCTGCAGGGCCAAGGAAACAATCAACAGAATGCAAAGGCAACCTATGGAATGGGAGAAAATATTTGCAAATTGTATATCTTGTAGGAGTTCAATATCCAGAGTACATAAGAAACTCCTATGACTCAATCGGAAAAACAAAACAAAACAAAATAAAACAAATAAGCCAACTAAAAAATGGACACAGGGCTTGAATGACATTTCTCCAGAACAACATACAAATGGCCAACAGATATATGAAAAGATACTCAACATCACTAATCATCAGATAATGAGCTGTGAACCTAAAATAAACACTTCCAAGTTATAAAATATTAAAGGATCACTTTGATTAATCATGCTACATGAAAGACTGAATTATCTTTATCTCTACAAGAAATGTATAATAAAAAATTGTTGTCATATGGAAAGACATTCAAAAATCATATATCCACAATAATGGGAAGGAAATGCATAGACTTGCTGCTATCAGGCAATTAATTAAAATACTGTATTATTTTCCTGAGTTTTATCATCTTTGATAGTTCCCAGCTTTTCAAAATTTAAACTTTTGTGGTTTATTTTCTCACTGTAAATACTCAATTTTGCATCTAATTTTCATTTAATTATATTTATTTTTTTGAGGGAGAATCCCACGTAAGCTTTAGGACCTACAAAACCTAAGTCATTCTCAGGCTGAAATTTCCGTGGAAGGAGAAGATGAGAGAAAGTAACAAATGAGAAAAGAAAAACTAAAGAGATAATATTCATTGAATGTCTACTTTTTTTTCAGGCATCCTGCTAGGCATCTTGATATGCAAAATGCCATTTTATTATAAACTCAGTATTTGACTACTTGAAGTAGTCAAAGTACTTAAAGTCATTTAACAGTATATAAAAATCCTAACTTCTCTGAGGGGTACAAAGTGAAAAATAATTGAGAAAATGAAAAGTACCATCCTAACCTTTGGGGTAGGACCTTGGCCTTAGTAAGTTGAGCTCGCATACAGCACTTGTAAAAACCTGACTTAGAGGTCATTTATTCTTACCATAAAAATTTATTGAGCACTTACTGTATGCCAAATATCACACTGAAGCTAAAAAAAAAAAAAAAAAGAGTGATGAACATAACAGATGTGGTCTCTAGTGAAAAGACTCTTATTTGTGACTCTTTCTGAGGTTTCCACTATTTTAAGGGCAAGTTGAAGGCACCAGAAACTTTTATTATGAACCCTAATGCCTAGCATGATATCTTGGTTTTAGACGCTGTTATTCAATATTTGCTGAATAAATAAATGAATGACGAGTAGTTTCTCCTTGCTCATGTTTATTCGTAACTTTTCTAGGACACATTTTTATAATTAAGCATGTAAGAAAAAATTGAAGATAATATGTATTACACATACACTAAAGGAAAGCCAAAAAACCTACATGGTACAAAGTCTGAAATGGCAGAATCATGGGACGCATGGGCCTGGTGATTCCCAGCTTTTCAAAATTTAAACTTTTGTGGTTTATTTTCTCACTGTAAATACTCAATTTTGCATCTAATTTTCATTTAATTATATTTATTTTTTTGAGGGAGAATCCCACGTAAGCTTTAGGACCTACAAAACCTAAGTCATTCTCAGGCTGAAATTTCAGTGGAAGGAGAAGATGAGAGAAAGTAACAAATGAGAAAAGAAAAACTAAAGAGATAATATTCATTGAATGTCTACTTTTTTTTTCAGGCATCCTGCTAGGCATCTTGATATGCAAAATGCCATTTTATTATAAACTCAGTATTTGACTACTTGAAGTAGTCAAAGTACTTAAAGTCATTTAACAGTATATAAAAATCCTAACTTCTCTGAGGGGTACAAAGTGAAAAATAATTGAGAAAATGAAAAGTACCATCCTAACCTTTGGGGTAGGACCTTGGCCTTAGTAAGTTGAGCTCGCATACAGCACTTGTAAAAACCTGACTTAGAGGTCATTTATTCTTACCATAAAAATTTATTGAGCACTTACTGTATGCCAAATATCACACTGAAGCTAAAAAAAAAAAAAAAAGAGTGATGAACATAACAGATGTGGTCTCTAGTGAAAAGACTCTTATTTGTGACTCTTTCTGAGGTTTCCACTATTTTAAGGGCAAGTTGAAGGCACCAGAAACTTTTATTATGAACCCTAATGCCTAGCATGATATCTTGGTTTTAGACGCTGTTATTCAATATTTGCTGAATAAATAAATGAATGACGAGTAGTTTCTCCTTGCTCATGTTTATTCGTAACTTTTCTAGGACACATTTTTATAATTAAGCATGTAAGAAAAAATTGAAGATAATATGTATTACACATACACTAAAGGAAAGCCAAAAAACCTACATGGTACAAAGTCTG
Organism: Mandrillus leucophaeus; assembly: GCF_000951045.1. NCBI lineage: Eukaryota > Metazoa > Chordata > Mammalia > Primates > Cercopithecidae > Mandrillus > Mandrillus leucophaeus. Next base: position 2,004,623 of record NW_012102299.1, on the reverse strand, counting down.
AAATGGCAGAATCATGGGACGCATGGGCCTGGTGAGGATAGGAGTACATGTGTGTGTAGAGTGATGCAAGGTTGGAGGGAGTTAAGAGGAAGGAAGGAGTTTGGGGAATCTGTTACAATTGAGATATTAAACACCTTGTCAGCAAGGCGTGGTGGCTCATGCCTGTAATCTCAGCACTTTGGGAGGCTAAGGCAGGAGGATCACTTGAGCCCAGGAGTTTGAGACTAGCCTGAGAAACACAGGGAGACTCCATCTCTGTAAAAACAAAAATAAAAATAAAAAAATGTAGTCAGGTATGTGTGTGTGGTCCCAGCTACTTGGGAGGCTGAGGTCGGAGGGTTGCCTGCACCTGGGAAGTCAAGGTTGCAGTAAGCCATGACTGCACCACTCCACTCCTGCCTGGGTAACAGGGCAAGGCTCTGTCTCAACAAAATAAAATAAAAAATAAACATCCTGTCCAATGATATCGGACCAAAAAATGTACGTTGTAAAAGTGTTATGTTTTACTCAGCTTAATTTCTACCTGTACATTATCCACACCATATTATTCCAGTAAGAAAAAGGTAACAATCCAAAACACATAGGAAGACAATGTGACAACCAATAAGTTGCAAAGAAAGAGAAGAAGAGGAAGAGAGGGAGAGAGGGAGGAAGAAAGGAGGGAAGGAAGGAGAAAAAAGGCTCATGACAAATTGTCTTTGGAACCCGTAAATCCAGTATCTTTCCGAGCAACTTCTAAGGACAGACTTGTTATTGCTTGTGACGAAGAAAGGTATAAAAGGGTACAGTCGTATTTAGAAATTCTAGGTCTATTTTGTCAAATGGCCAATAAAAAAGATTCAGCCTATGACCCATTAAAAACCCAAGGGAAACATTCTGAGAGAGAATGGAGATATTAGGGTTTATAATCTGTGCATTTTCAACGTTAGATTTCATTGAAAATTCAGTATCGTTTCCAACATCTCAAAATGTTCTCCATCAAGATATTTTATTAGAGTGTGAATACGATCATATCCTACAAAATCTTAAATTATAAGTTAAGTTAGTACCAGGTTATTTTCTCTTACAATAAATCCTACAGTCTCTCACAATAACATCTGTAATTATAATATTTATAATATCTGCAGGCCACTCAATTGGTTCTTCCTTAGTTATGAAATCAATATTTACTTCTGTTATTTATAATTTACTTAAGTCAATTATTCGCCCTCCCCATTCTCAATAGGAAAATTCTATTATTGACTATCCAGCAAAATAGTGAGCTCTTAAATCTTCCAATACAAAAGTGGTTAAATTATGGTACAATGGAATGTTCACCCAGGCAAATTAATTATTCATTCCTTTACCCTAATTCCACAGCATTCCATACACAGCACTTATCACAGTGCTTATTCATATTTATATGTTTGTCTGAGTTTCCCTGAAAACTAGGGATTCTTAGAGTATAAAATATGTATTTGTTTTTGTTTTGCATCCAGATTGCATTTCAAAATAAAGCCTAAACAATTGTTGTTACTGAATTTAACTCTCTAAAACAGCATCTCTTACAGAAATTAAAGGAAAGATGTAACTTGCCCTATTCTTTTAGCTTTTAAGTCAAGGGAATAAGACTCAGATGAGGACTGAACATAGCTATGTAGAGGACATAGCTGTGGGTCATGAGCCCTAGTTCTAAAATTTAACAGTTTTGTGGTCTTGGTGACTCCAAGTAATTTAATGAGGTTGCAATTTTTTGAATTTCTGCAATCAGACCTTGGCAATGACTTTGAGCAGTAGGATATAAATAACTCCCACATGCTTAGTGTTCCAATAATGGAACACTAGGCATAAATGAGTTAACCACTTTGAACATTTCTTGGCTCTGAATGTTTCACTGGATTGTTATGAAGATCAGTGAGATAATAAAAACAAACCACTTTTTAAACCATAAAGGATACAATGCATCACTATCAGTGTTGCCAGTGGTTTTGTTCCCATTGTTGTTTTCATATCTCCACATCTGGAGTTTTCATAGTAGGAGGAACATGGCTGGGTGATCATTATTCCATATTTCAACTTAAATTTCTTAAAATGTTATGGGAGAAAAAAAAGAACGTATTTCATCTTCTATTATTGAAGCTCCTGTAAGCAAAACAACTACGTAGTTAAAATAAAACACTGTTAAGAATGTAAACATCAACATACTTCAAGCTATATTGGTTCACTGCTTTAAGTATGATGCCTTATTTTATAAACAATTGGCCAAATAGTCCAACTGACTGATTTACTTTCCCACTGAATTTATTGACTTACCGAGCTGACTAGTGGTTTGGGACTTCAGAGACTAAAATTTTTCTTCTAAGCACTGGCTGACGGTATACGCTGTGGGTTTTCAGCATAATAAAAATGAGCAGCATTGTGATCCCTTTCTTTGATAAACGGTAGTAGAAATGTTTGCCTTAGTTCTGGTAGAAGTCCTGTCATTGGCTTTTAATCCTGATAATATAATATAACCTTTCCTACCATAGTTCAAAAATGTTCAAAAATTTGCATAATTAACAAGTCAATTCAACGTGATTCTTTTTTCATTAAGATGAAAAATGAGGCACATCACTATCGATAATGAAAGCAAATGCCTGTCATTACTCATTCTCCGGAGCCCTTTGTCTTACACAGACTTGTCTCGGAGCCCGTCTGAAGAATTCAGTGAACAGCACAGGTGATGGTCCATAAGATCAATGGGCAGAAACATCTTCCGAGAAATCTTTGCATGTTTTGAAGCTTTTAGATTTGCATCCTCTATAAACCTTTCATCAAACACTATGTTGCCAAAATCAATACTATGGCCTATTAGGTTTATTCATTAATTCATCACATATATTCCAGACATTGTGCCAGGCACTTGCAACACAGTGGTAGAAAAGACAGAGATGGTACCTGCCATCATGGTAGTTAAAGTCTAAAATAGATAAAAGTAACCACATGTGTACTATGTATCCGTCTTTACAGACCAGGAAACTGGGACTCAGAGGTATTGTTTTCCCAGGGTTATAAAGTCAGCTAGTGAAAAAGTTAAGCTGTGAACCTAGATTCTGGGGGCTACGAAGCTATAAAATATTATTGCTCTTAAGATATAAAATAAAATTCTAATGATAACAATTCAAGTAGTTGTGAAGAAAGTGGGAAAAACAGACTATAATAAGAAAATGTGAAAACCTGACAAGTAATTTTTTAGCCAAGTAGAACCATTCTACTCAAAAGGTACGAAATCTTTAGTATTTCTTAGATAAAATTACACACAGGCAATAGAAGCACACTTATTTGAGTTGATTTAGATACGCTCAAACAAAGCTTTGTACTTTGTTATCATTCATACCTAAATAAGAAAATATGACTGCCTAATTCCAAAAATATTAAGTGGATCTATAGAAATAAACATAATGTGGAAAGATTTTTTTTGGAAATTAAGGGATAAAAAAGGACTTGAAAAATAAAATGATTTTGTCCTTACTATTCTCTACTTCAAAATCTCTCATTCAACCCATGTCTACTATAATCTCCAGTCAGAAAATTTTTCTAAAGTATTGCATTTCAGTCACTGCTCAATAACTTGCATTGGTTCCCCATTTCTTACAATATAAAGCCTACACTCCCCTAAGTGTCAGTTAAGACACTCTAAAATACGACCCCATGATACTTCCAAATAATCTCTTTGCTTCATGCAAGCTAGTGGGTTAATTTTTCCCTAACATGGTGGGAGCTTTCTCCACTTCCTAATTTTGTGCCTCCTTAACTGAAATACAACTGTCCTAATCTTAATTTATTTATTTTGTTCCCATTCTTCAAGAATTGGGTTAAACCCAAACTTGTTGATTACTATGGCTTTTGAGGATCTGTTAGATCTCTGAAATCTGGTTATTCTTCTAATCACTTAGTAGTACCAGTGACACTTTTTGTTTTACATTAAGATGTAAAACCTTTTATCCTCTGGGAACAGCTAGCAGGCAGGAACTGTATCAGATTCATTTTTGTAACCCAGTAACTAGGACGCAGTTGGCCATCAATATGTTGCTATTAATGAAAATAAAGCATGCATATGGCAGGCATATGTGAAAACTCAATCATTTGGTTGTAACTGCCCGAAACAATGTCTTAAGGAGACAATTGAAGCCAGGCAACAATGAATGTTGTGAGAATTTAGTGATGTCTGCAGCGAACACAGGCGGGGGTACTTGAGCCATTGATTTGTCATCTCCCACTTGAGGGCCTCCTTTTATAATAAAATAGCATGAAACATTCCATAAAAGAACAGCAATGATTTGCACTGTACTTTAAAATCAATATCTTACTGTATAACTTTGACTCAAAGTTATAATAACACAAATTTGGAATGCAAACTTTAAAAATTGAAGGAAAAAACCAACTCTCCAGGAGTAATTTAGCTGAATGGTTCACAGACTTTGCTGCATATTAAAACCTTCTAAAAAGCTTGAAAATGTTGATGTCCAGACTACTCTCATAATAATTAAATAAAAATGCCTGGAATTGAAGACAAGTATTTTTTAACTCTTCAGATTGTTCCAGTATGCTTCATCATTGAAAACAATTTCAATTTAACAATTTGAAAGCAAGTTCAATAACCTGGGATAGTTCTAGCAAGCTCACGTGCTATACTGATTCTTCCCAAACCTTACCAATCAGTGAACCAAACCTTGCTGCTGAAAGTGTGAACGGCATCACCATTGTCTGCAGCTTGTTGGAAAGGCAGAATCTCAGGCTGTATCCAAGAATTATTGAATCAAAATTTGCATTTTAACACAATTACAATGCATTTAAAGTTTGAGAAGTGCTGTGTGCTTGGTTCTCAAAGTGTGGGTCCTCATCCAGACATACTGATTCAAAAAACCAAGATTTGGGAGCCATTGTTGAGAACATGGATCTATGAGGCGCGGCTGCTGTCTTCCTTCACGTCTCGGTAGCACTTTTCCGCCCAGATCATCAGTAGTGTCAAAGACTGGGAAGAGACCATATGTAACTGTACATTCCAACCCCTTCAGAGGGAACCTCCAAGTGCCCTGGATGTTCATCTTATCTAAATTAGACGTCGATCAATTCTCCCAAAGAAACGAAGGTTGGTCCAGGGCCTAAAAGAGTGCTGAAACTACAGATGTGGTTCAAAAATGGCTTCTCACCCAGTTTGTCAAAGCTCAAGTCCTTCATTTTTCCTGAAATTGCTCTTGATCAGTCTTCAGTCAGCATTGATGTCTCCTGTTAAGACTTTCCAGGCCACTTCCTTCCATAAGGGTACCTTTTGATATTATTAACTTAAATCTCCTACATATTATTCCCATTTTGTGGATGAAGAACTCTGGTTTCAAAGTGTTAAACTAATTGCCCAAGTTTATCCAGCTGGCAGGTGGAGATACCCATAAGAATATCCATGACTGTCTGTCCCTAAAATCAAATGGACTATTTATAACACTATCCTGCTTCCTCAAGTATGGGAAACATTCTGGTGCATACTACAGAAACAATAAAAGTGATGTTTTCTGCTCATACCTCAGTAGGAAGGAGCAAGGAGTTCTCTTTAGGATATTTGTAAAAATTCAATTGTAATACTGTGGAGTGGGCTTAATGATGCTGTACAGACATAGTTGGACATAGGCATGTGTTCCACATTCGGTCTCAATGTCAAGGGAAGCAGATGTACCAAGTACGACCTCACTAGATCTTGGCTGGATGCCTGTTCAGTACCACTCTATCTAGGCTGCTGAATAATACATGAAAATATATATCCACATAAAGACACACACATCCTACACACCTCAAACTTCTCAAATCAGATACATGAAATAGGCAACCGAGTTATTTAAAATCTTTAAAATTATTGTACAATGGTTTACTATCTCTAAAAGTTATAATTTATATTTTAAATACATCAAACATATTGAAAAATCCTTGCAAGTTCACTGTTTAGCCTGTCTAAAGTAAACTACCATAATGTTTTAGAACTAAACCACGTTGCCTTCTTAATGCCTTTTAAAAGTGCTGTCAGAAGAATGCAGAGGTATGAGTTAAGAGATTATTATGCACTGGGAAATATTAACCAGGAAAAATAAATTCGAGATACAGTGTAAACTGGGTAAAGGTATTAACATTGGAACTAACCTTGCTGAACTCAAATCCTGGGTCTATTGTTTAATACCTGTATGGCCATGGACTAATTATTTAACCTTCCTGTGCCTCAGTTCACTCATCTTCAAAATAGAAATGATTATAGTACCTTTTATAGGGTTATTACAAGACTTAACTGAGTACAATTTTGAAATTTTTCATACCTGTACTAGACATTTAGAAAGTGTTGAGCAAACAGTTATTATTATCTGATATGTCCCCAAGTCATAGATTAAGAAGTAATGATTAACACATAGATGACCATTTTATTTTCCAAATCTTTCATTCCAAATATGTAGTTCTTCTTTATCCTTCATGGTAGTATGCCCTGGAAAATGCTAATCCATATGAGTATACATTTATAATTTATACCTTATTTAGTCAGTGGCTAAAAGTAGTGCTTAATCAAACCAGAGACATATAGGAAACTCTGCCGCAATTCATGAAGAATATGGACAAATCTATATAACCTTGCAATCAGTAACTTATGTTGAAGATGGAGCACAGGATACGGATATAGTAGAACTGAATTCTACTCACTCTACTTGAGCTGAGAGCAAATCAACTCTCACTTCAGAGCCTCAAAGTAAAGTAATGAATTTCAGGAATTTTAAAGTAATCTCTAATTCTCACTCATCAAAACTTTAATACCCTTTTCCACTACTTCAAGAAACACTTTCTTTTTAGTTTCTTATTCTTAAAACACCTGAGTGTGTATTTTCTTTTTCCTGCAACATATGCTTAAATTTATACTGCTGCCCTTAGATGAATAATAAAAAAATGACTCTCTCTCTTATGGGCAAATATACCATTTACATATTTTAAGAAAATGATGTCTCTATAATTATCAACATGAATATATATGTATATATATTCATGTAACACTTTGAGAATATATGTAACACTGTGAAAGTGTCTTCTTTTACTACTATTGCTATAGAATTCACTTTTCCAAACTAAGCATACTCAATATTCTTCCTATTTTCATAATAGAAAATAATTTCCTTATTCATCCTTTGAATTCTCTTAAATTATCTGTCATTCTCAAAACAGGATGCAGGCATGATCCAATTAGCATTCATTTTTCAAGCTGGGCATTGTCACACAAAGTCATATTCATTTTTGATGGGGTTGTTCTGTGAATTCACTTTCATTCATTTATTCAACAAATACTGAATACCTAATATGTGCCAGGTATTCTTTTAGGTGCTGGAGACATAACAGCACAAAATGCAAAGCTCATTGCCCTCATGAAGATTACATTCTAATTAAGTCTTTCAGTTTCAATGGTATAATGATTATACTATTGCTACTATCTATGAACTTATCCATATCCATTATCAAGGCCTTACTCATTATTAAGAACTTATTACAGGCCAACACAGAGATTAAAGCAGGCATCGTCAATGCCCTTAAGCAGTTCATAACCAAAAAGAAGTCAGCCAGTCATATACACAATAAATACATACAGATGAAACAGCATAAAATCATGAGATGTACAGTTTGTTCAGAGAAAAAGTAGAATGTACGGTTAAATCAGAAATAGGTTTCAAAGACAAAAGGCTTTTAGAGGATGGCATAATTAGTGGAAGAAATAACATAAGCAAGTATACGATAGAATGAAAAAAATGTATGGTATATATAAGTAATACTTTAGTAGTAAGAAGACATAATAAAACAAGTAGGTATATTAGATAGTGGTAAGGGTTCTAAAGATGAAAACAAAATTCAAGTAGCCAAAGGAGACTGAAATATTGAGGACAGGGACTGAGATGTATGTAGATTAACCAGAAAAGATCTTTTCGAGAAAAGGCTTCTCTTTTGAGTGGGGTATGAAGACTATGAGGGATTAAGCTATTTAAATATTTGGAAGGACATTCCAGAAAGAGGGGAATAGCTGGTCCCAATGCCTTCAGGCAAGAACAAGGTTGGCGGGTTTGAGGAACAGCAAGAAGGCCAGTGGAAAGAAAGAGGAGAGATAATATTGGAGGAGGGATGAAGGAGGCAATGGTTGAGATTATATAAAATGCTATTGGTCATAGGAAAAAGGTCTTGGCTTTAACGCCAAATGATATGCGATGAAAGGGATTGAGCAAAGAAGTGAGTTTATTTCATTTTATCTTTTAACTGCGTCACTCTGGCTGCTGTATAGAAAATAGGCTGGCAGCGGGAAGCTTGAAGTAAAGAGACCAGTTAGAGAGCTATTGCAAGAGTCCATACAAAGAGGATAGTAGCTTGGACTAGGGAGTGGCAATAGGGGTATTGAGAATTGCTTGAAATCTGTGTACATATACACTGACAGTAGTGGTGAATTCACTACTGTGTTCCAATTCAATGCAAAAACGATTGTACTATTCGCTCTTACAGTTTCGCCTTCTTTTGTAATGTTTTTAAAATAAAACGTTTCCCATTTTTCAAAGGTGAAAACAAAAATCAGTGTCAACTTAAGGCTTGAAAAATTTCAGATCTATCAGAGATATTGGATATTATCTTTTCTAAACACCTCATTTTACAGACTAGAAAACAAAGGATTCATTCCTCAGAGGAGCAATGATGGGGGGAAGTAAACCAAGGAACAGAAAGTTTGTGGGACTTAAATAAGTTCACTCAGCTATTTAGAGAAAGAACCTGGACTGGAAACCAGGCTGTCTGACTCACAGCCCAAGCTACTTTGTCTTAAAATTGGTGATATTTAAGGGGGTTGTACTGTTCCTTTAAAGTTGTGTTCTGTTATTTTGATTTAACAAACATTGAGTGAAAGCCACAGGCATCTCAAACTGAAAAGTCTTCAGGGCCTAGGCAGGTAGGAAGAAAATGTGGAAAAAACAGTAGATGCATCTGTTGCTTACATACAATCATTCCTGCTTCCCAGGCGTGCCAGCTAAACGAAACACATTTGCAGCTCTTCAGGTTTTGGAAAATCTCCATTGCTTGGCTAGGCAGAAGGGCAAATAAGGAAGTCATACTCTAATAGGGAAAACACAAAAGCAGATAAGGAATTGCAGTATATAATGTGACTTGTGCAGCTGTAAACATGCATAAGCCTCAAATACAGTAGAGTGCAGTGAGTGAGCGTGGGGTTTTGTATGGGGTGACAGCTGAGACGAGATGGCTAAAGAAGATCTCACATGGACGAAAGAAACAGGAGTTGAGGAGGGTTCTGAAGGGTGAGAGTGGCTTGCCTTGTGGATAAGATTGGCAAAGACCTCACAAGCCAAAGAAATTTGCATATGCAAAAGCTCCAAGACATACAAATCTGTGATACAGGCTTACCTATTTCACTACATATTTTTCATCTTTTTTTCTTTTTTTTTGTAATTCTCCAAACTTATATTTGATCATATATCTGTCCAGAATTGAGCTTTGACTCTCTTCAAGTAATTAATGAAAATATAACAGATTTCACACATGTTTAAGATGGTAGAAAGTTTGAATTTCAGTGCCTACAGACCTCTGCTTTCCCTATTATATTAGAAGTCAGATCCCCATAGAAATAGGCTTCACAGTCCCAGAACAGAGATTGCCTTCATTAGCAAATGTGAGTACTTCAAATCCTGGGGGTAGGGGAAAGATGCCAGTTGTACTTGCTGCAGTGCATCAGAATAATCTGGACGGCTTGTCAAAACACAGATTGCTGGGCCCCAGCCTCACAGTTTCTGATTCAGCATGTCTGAAGTGATGCTGGAAAATGTGTATTTCTAACAAGTTCCCAGATACATAGACGCTGCTGGTCTAGGGACTAGACATTTTATGAATCACTGACTTACTCTTCAATACCCACCAGTGTAAACACCTTCAAATTCTTCCATATAACAATAGCTGCCACTGCTAAGAATTGTATTTCTGTTAAAATGGTCACTGTGCATGAGCTCCTTGCAAATAAAGGGTCTCTCATCCCTACTGATGAAAATAATGACAGCAGATGACATTTATTAAGAATTACTGTGTTCTAGGTACAGCTTAAAGCACTTTTAAGGAATCAAACCATTTAATCTACACAGCAGCCCTATGATCTAAATATTATTATTATTGTCATTTAACAAATGAGGAAATTTAACACAGAGAGGGGTTAAATAACTAATTCAAAGGCAAAGAATCTCAAGTCAGATTACTGGGACCCAAATTCTGGTTCTAGCATTTATGTGTTCAACTCTCTAGATCTGTAAACACACTTTGAGACTGTCACACAGGGGTTTGCAAACTGATGACTTCCTGCCTGCTGGTAACATATCTTTCCGAACAAAGGGTATTTAGGGAAACGGAAGTTGTCAATCAGCTTTTCTGAACATACCTTTACTTCTATATCAGAAGTAAATAAAAGACTATCAAAATCTTAGCGATTCTTGGCTCCTCTAATTTTGTACTATCTGAATTTGTATAAATCAGAGAAAGTTTATGTGACTTGCTCAAGGCCAAAGCACCAGTCATCACACAGAGCCAAAAACAGATCAAAGACAACCTCAGTCATCAGCTCTTTCTAAGAATACATTTGGTTAAGCAGCTCCAATAAGATTTTTAACTACTATGGATTCTGTCTAGAAATACGCCCATAAAAAGTCACAGAGTAAATAGGAAAGAATATAATTTCAAATGACTCGTGTTTTGCTTTACTGACTGGAAAGATACATGGGAGTAGAAGTCTTATGATCAAAAATATACATAAGATCAAGAAGGAAGTGAGGAGTTGAGGCCAAAAAGTCTGCAGGAGTTATCCCCTTATGATTTTATGTAAGGGGATAAGTCATTCAAGAAAATAATTAGTGTTTGCTCAAATTTTCCACAAATATTATTTGGAGGCACTATCTTTAAAATTAAAACATAGTCAATGAAAACAAATTTCTAACAAATTTAGAACATCTGTTTAATTTTTTGTAGTACCTGCATGCCCTTGTAATAACAAATACAAGATTTCCTTCATAATTTTCCTCAACTAACCATGTGGATCATACTTCTGTTGATAATTTAGCAATAAAAGCTTCTGCTGACTTTGGCTGTGTCTATATACTTGTGACTGGTGGTATCAAAACATCATATGTTTGGTATTGTATAGAAAACATAACTGAATGACTAAACTTTTACATTTCCAATTGGTTTTCTGAAAATCAGACACAGAACATTTTGAAATGTTTGTTGATGCTAAACTCAGTGAATTTAATACATTCATAAAATCTAAAGAAAGTATATTTATATTCATAATTGATAAGAACATAAAGTATTAGAAGTCTAGACTGAGAGAATCTTAATAATTTCCAGATTAACTAAATAGCAAATATAAGAAAAGAAAGAATACATTAGTAAAAACAGAACACAGGAGACTTTTTAAATAATTTTGGATAAATAAAGACTTTTTAAATTGGAAAGAAAAGCTGAAGGCAGAAAAACACATTTAAAATAAAACAAAAAAGAATAAAGCATGGCAAAAAAAAAATCAAAGGCAACAGAATTAGCAAAAAAAAAAAAATGGTAAATCACAACAAAAAACTGATTTTTTAAATACAGATTTCCTAAAAATAAAAAAGGACATTTCATAGAATCAGATATCGACAGACAGTTCATAGAAAAGGAAGTACAGATCACCCTTAAACAAGTGTTCAACCTAACTCATAATTTGAAAAAAATTAAAATTTATTTTAAGGTAACAAAGAACCAAGTTTTGTGTTTGTTTGTTTTTGGTTTTCAAGACAGAGTCTCGCTGTGTCACTCAGGCTGGAATACAGTGGGAAGATCTCTGCTCTCTGCAACCTCCGCCTATCTGGTTCAAGCAATTCTCATGCCTCAGCCTTCCGAGTAGCTGGAATTACGGGCATGCACCACCATGCCTGGCTAATTTTTCTTGTATTTTTAGTAGAGACAAGTTTTCACCATGTTGGCCATGGCTGGTCTAGAACTCCCAATGTCTGGTGACCCACCCACCTCTGCCTCCCAAAGTGCTGGGATTACAGGTGTCAGCCACTGCGACCAGCTAGAACCAAAAGTTTGATAACACATTTTGTTGACTAGATGATAAGGAAACAGACAATTTTAGAGTAAATTTGTACAATGGAAAGCAATTAGGTGATACCTTTCAAAATGAAGAAAGCACATACCCTTGACCCAGCAATTCTACTTCTAAGTAACCATCCTATAAATACATTTGTATATATTAAAAATGATTTATATAGGAGGATTTTCCTATGCGATTGTTTGTATTAGCAAAATGCCTAATAGGAAATTAACTATTTAAATTACCCATTTAAATATGTATTAATATGAAAAAATCTTGCAGATATACATTTTAAGTTAAAAGAAGGTACTGATCGATAGATCAATATAGTAGATAGATATAGACAGATGGCTGGATGGATAGTTATTGTACATGCTGATAAGTGCATAGACTATATCAGGAAAATACCAAGAATGTGCCTAGGCGGCAATGGAGGGGTGTGAATGAAAATTGCTTTAGACTGCATCAATGACTTCCAGTGAATATCATAAACACACTCATAGTTGAACAAAGTTTGTTTTAATAATGCTCAGCAAGGAGGAAAAACACACACCAGAGCAGAACTGGGGTGTCTTGGGAAGAGGATTTAAGAAAAGATTTACAGGATTTGGGTGTGTAGCAAGTGGTTTTAAGGAGGGCTCAAAGAAATGAGAATCTGTCCCAGATTGGATTCTCTAAGGATGTGGGTGTAATTCTATGGCTACTATCTTAGTAATTCTTTTCTAGACGGCAGGAACAGAGCAAGGTTAAAGCTGTGTTTGGTAAACAAGCAGCAGCCACTCACATAATCCAGGACAGAGACATATTTAGTCATTTTGTAGTTTAGGAAACATTTTTGTTTCTGTCGTGTTCAGACATGATTACAGGGTCTTTCTTTAATCTTGACCCTTCATGTCTCAGTGGCTTTGTCTAATTTCAAATGTTGTGAAATTGTCTATATTCAACAGAAGGAGACCAAGTCTTCTTGGGAGTGCCAAGCCACCTTCTGGCTGTCAGGGACTGTGTTGCTATTTCTCAACTACACACCCTTTTGTGCCTTTACAGTTTGGTACCATACACTTATCTTACCTATTCAAAATAAGTTTTCAAAGAATATCAGGACTAAAGGAGACCTTAAAAGTCACTGAGTTCTGAAACCATGCCCTTCTACCACCACTCTGCTTCCTCCTCCCACACCAAGGGGGTTTTCTTGTAAACCTCTCCCTTTGCCTCAAGTGCCAGGACAGCATCTGCTTGAATATCTCCAGTCTCACCATTGTACTAACTTGTCAGGCAGCCCATCCCATAGTCAAATGGCTCTTAAAATTTTATTGTTCAGAGGTAAAGAGAACAGTATCTTTGGTTATAATATCTTCATTGCTTTCTCCCTAGCATTTCTGACCTCTTCAAATGTGTCTTGTCTTACGGTAACTCAGGAAACAAAATAATTAGCTTTTTAATTTTATGTAAAATATTCCTATTAATACCCTCCAAACTGCCATTGTCTTTTTTGTTCCAGTGTTCCAACAGAGTTTTGTATTTTTTATCATTACATTTGCAGAGATTCTTATCTGTTACTGCCGACAAATCCATTTGTGTTTTGTACTCAATTACATATAATTAGTCTTTTCTTCATGAACAAAAGAACAGGTGTCTTTATCCATTCTGTGCAAGATGCTATGGTAAGGTTGGTTAGACCTAATGATGTCTAGTGAACCAAACAACACATTTCTGACAGATGCTCATAGTAACAAGATTCTTTTTTCAAACAATCAACTGCTTCTACTCCTACACACACAAAGTAGAGGAAGAAAAGACATTTTAACAACTTAGAAGCTTATAATTTTTCTATAAAAGAAATGAGTAGAATTTAAATTCTTCTTTGATATTTTTACTTCTAATCCCCACTCAGACAAAGTATATGTAAAATTATTTATTTTTATTTGATATTCTTCATTAAAATAAGCGGGGAGAGGGTCAGAAGAAAGCACATTAGTTGAAAAACTGATAACATTTTAATAAAAGCTATAGCTCTCTGTAAATAATATTCACAAGTGTTAATTTTCTGACGTTGATCATTATGTTGTTATGTAAAATGATACCATTAGGAGAAGCTGGATAAAATGTATAAAGGAATTCACTTTTATTACTTTGTAATTTTTCTGAAATCTTAAATGATTTTTTAAGTTAAAAAAATATGTGGGGCTGGTCGCAGTGACCCACGCCTGTAATTCCAGCACTTTGGGAGGACAAGGCAGGTGGATCACGAGGTCAGGAGATCGAGACCATCCTGGCCAACATGGTGAAACCCCGTCTCTACTAAAAATACAAAAATTAGCTGGGCGTGGTGGC
>NW_012102299.1:1969417-1989081 GCF_000951045.1 Mandrillus leucophaeus | reverse complement strand
GCTTGCAGTGAGCTGAGATCCGGCCACAGCACTCCGGCCTGGGCGACAGAGCGAGACTCCGTCTCAAAAATAAAATAAAATAAAATAAAAAGCTAGTGGTAGGTATCCAGATAAACTTGTATTAATCCTTATATTTTGCACACCTAAATGATTTTAAAAACAACTGATTAAAAAGTGTGTGTGGTAGTTTATCTTAATAAAACATTAGTTTAAATCTGAGTTCAGAGAATTTTTTAAAGTACGTATCTGACACAATGCATGCCCTTTGGTGTGTGTGTGTGTATGTGTGTTTGTGTGTGGTAGGCATAATGACATTATGCTAAGAGAGAGATATATATATATGCATGAAGGAAGGTACAAATGTACACGTGGGTGTAGATTTACACCAGCAGTCAACCCAGCATCAACAAAGCAAGCACTGTCAATCATTTTCCTAGAAAGAATGCAGGAAGGATTTGTCCTAGCTTGACCCCAAACCTGCACTTCCACACCCTTCTGTCTTTGCCCCATGATAAATGTCATGCATTTGCAAGATAGTTGGCTGGGTAAAGATAGCATTTTGTAGATTGAATATGGCTAATTGTCTTACTTAGGGATTGATTCTATCTTCATCAATTTATAATTTTTCAATTTTTTTTAAAGTTAGATGGATGGTGCTGACAGAGATGTTGATATATCATCACCATCTCCAGCCATCACATTTTATAGAAATAAAACCTGAGAACTAGTAATATCTTGAAGTTAGTGCAGATAAGTGACACAACTAAGTGGTTCCCTGGTTCTTGCATCTATATTTGTAGCCTCACTAAATCGACATTTAATGACAGATGCAATAAATGAAAATACACGGAGAGAAAACTATCCTGATTCTTCTATACTGAGCTGAAAGCTTTATTCATTTAAAGAATGCTCTCACAAAAACACGCCACCAGTGCAAACCAAAATAAGTCAATCAACAACCTAGCAAAAAATCTGAAAGCAAGGAAACTGAAATGAAATTCTTTATAATAAGATCTTTTATCTATTGTAAATTATATTCTAAATGTGTGATATTAACTGAACAAAGAATAACTTAGAAAGGGTGGACAAGATCATTTTCATTCTTTAGGAATTTTAAATTTTTCCTCAAAGATTTCTTAATAATTTAAAAGATATTTCACTATAAAATATCTAGCTTCCTATATTACTTTATGCAGCTTAGTAGATTATCAGCCTGATCACAAAATTACATCCATCAGAATCACAACTTGTTTGGACAGATATCAATGAGTATTTATTGTGTGCTCAACACTAAAGATCTAACAATGAAGACAGACAAACATTAGGAAACAATATGGCACCATACATAATTTTAGAATGACACGAATTTGCCCTCAGGTATCTGTATATGATTATGCAAAATTTGAAAGATATGAGAGCTATCAATCTTGCCTCTGGAGCTTGTATTTGAAATTTTTCTAGACTGCAAATTCATTTTGTCATACCTTGATGACTGCATTTAATTTTTGAACTTGTCAACTCTAAAGTTAGATCACTTAAAAACTATATCCAGAGAAATTATTATTAATCTTTGAATGCTCAGCATTTTTATTTCCCCCCAAAAAATTTAAATTCCATTTCAGGTCTATCAGTCTTCATTATCTTCTTACTGTTATATATATTTATTATATGTGCCATATGTAATCATGATATTTAAATATATTTTCCTTTTAAAATCAGCAATTTTGCCTTTAACATAAAATAACATACATGTATGTTATATATATATAACACACACACACACACACACATATATACACACACACATACATGTACTCAGTATTTACCTTAAGAGGTAATTTTTGTCTGTCGGAAATTGTGTTCTGAGAAATACATAACTTGTTCATTATTGAACTATAACTTGTTCATCTCTTGGTTCCGGGATTTAAATACCATCCCGTGTTGGAAGATGTGCTTGTATTGTTGTTAGGAGTGTTTATCATCATGCTGCCTACAAACACCGCGATGGGAGTATATTCTTGCCCACTGACCAAAGGAAATACCTTTAAGCCTCTTACCTTCTCTTACCTGCATAACCTCCCTCCTATACTGTGTCTTTGCTGCAGGAAATCATAGCAAGAAGGATAAAGGAAAAGACACCAGCTTACTAATAGTTAAATAGTTTGAAAGGCATAGTTTGGTAAGGCAGCTTAGCAATGCTTTAAGTATGAGATACACTGGGCCCCACATTTGATTTGTAATCAGATTGTAAGAAGCTGATGTTTCTTACTGTAGTCGCTGTTTTCGTCCTTGGTCCCATCAATGGTGCCATCTGGGTGCATCTGCAGGAAATATCCCTGCTGGCTGAATAACCTTGTCACAATCCCTTTCAGCTGGGGTTCTGCAAAACAAAATAATTATTCAAATTTTTATTTGGCTTACACAAATGCACACTTACAAATTGTTAAAAACATCCTGTAAGTAAATATGTAAATGCCAATAGCTTAAATATTGAATTACGTATTTGGGAGTTGGGTATTTCAGTAACATATCTATGCTTTTTATTCCATCTAGAGGTAGAGCTATAACACTTTTAGCAACAAACTAAATGCAGCTAAATAAAAGCAAATTATGATTAGGAAAATACCGAGACATGCTAAAAAGTGAATTATTTTCCTCCTTTGTACATCTGGTGTCTGACTGCAAGATTTCACCAACATTATAGTCTCATTCCAGAATTATTGTTTAGGCCAAATGCCTCTGTAATTTCTAAGTTTCTAGTAGTCATAACCAGGTTCATAAGACTTCTATTTCTGTAGGATGTCAGCTTTCCATCAGAAGCTCCTGGGTTTTGAATTTGTGATCAAGTTCAGCCAGAAAGAATAGTTTGGATGAGAAGAACACAGGCAACAGCAAAACTTCCATGGCCACGAGATGACACTGGGAAATATGTGGAAATGCAAATTTCACCTTCACTACATAGTTCTTCAGAGAGGAGCCTCAGTATTCCAAAGTTCATTTCTCCAGTACAAAAAAAAAAAAAAAAAAAATCAAGTCATACATATTTCTCTAAGTATTTCAAACCAGAATTGCTCAACTTTTAAAAACCCTCTAAACACGAACACTTTCAAACTAACCTTTGTATAACACATTTGAATTTTTGTGCATCAGCTAATATAAATATTTAAAGCTTTCTCATTGCAGTGCTGGCTGCCAGCAACAATCTAATTTCCACCTCATCACCATTTTTGTCTCTATTGTTGAGCAAAAATGAATTATTCTAGGGCACTTATAGCCCTAATTATTTCATTAAAATGAGGAGAAAAAGAAAAATGCTGCTTCTAGAGATAAAAATTGAGGCAAAGATGGAAATCATACGATTGCTAAAGTAGCAACATGGTATCCTCAGAAGGACAATCACTGAATTTAAGCTAGTCAACTTCATCCTTCACCCATTTTTTCAACTAATCTTTACCAAGAATGCCTTTTTTCTGCCCAGCAATACGGTAGGCACTCTGTGTTACACTGAATGCATTTATTGATGTTTAGGTCTAAAAGAGAATTCTAGTTAAACATTCAATGTGATTAATTCTTTGAGAATTGGCCTACACCCTGTAACAAGTGTCTGTCGCTGGGACTTTTGCACATGTGACTTGATCACATTCACATTATTTGGGAATATGGTGCAATGTCTCTATCAACACGTCTTTTTCACAGCAGTCCTAAGAAGCAAAAGACATGTCAAAGAAATCGGGAATGAGGAAGCAGGCTGATGAGCAAAGAACTGAACTGGAAATTAGGCATTCTAATTAATAGGTAGATATTGTCTTTATGAGTTAAATAAATTCAATTTTTTAAATTTGTGAACTTCAATGTCCACACCAATAAAAATCTTGAAGTTACACTGAATGATTGTTTGTTCCTTCATGTAAGTCTCTATTTACTTTGAGCACAGTAGAATCCTCTGCCTTGAATGCTGGCAGAAATAGAAGAATGGATTTGTCTTCAATGCACTTCCTCCATAGGCTCATCTATTCCCACAACTATGGACAAGTTGGGGAAACACATGGCTAGCTAACGCTGCAAACAACTCTCTCTTTTTTTCGAAAAAGAAATTATATGTTAAGTTCTAGGATACATGAGTGCAATGTGCAGGTTTGTTACATATGTATACATGTGCTTTGTTGGTTTGCTGCACCCATTAATTCGTCATTTACATTAGGTATTTCTCCTAATGCTATCCCTCCCCACTCCCCCTACCCCAGACAGGCCCTGGTGTGTGATGTTTCCCTTCCTGTGTCCAAGTGTTCTCATTGCTCAATTCCCACCTATGAGTGAGAACATGCAGCGTTTGGTTTTCTGTCCTTGTGATAGTTGCCGCAAACAGCTCTCTGTGTGCCTCTACCTTTGGCCGCCTGGCTGACACGCAACTTCTGATGTGGTAGACTCACCTATAGATTTGAACCTCAAATGCTGTGTGGCCCTGAGCAACTCATCTAACTAACATCTGAGTTTCAAGTTTTTGTACCTATATAGTAAGATTTTTTAAAAGTGCTACTCTATAATCATTGCAAATTTCAAATGAATAATGACAAAGTACGAACTAGAAAACCCATAAAATATACATCCTAATTGAAGTCTACTGTTTCAACTATAAAAATCAAGGACACGGTATAAGGGAGGTAAAAGCAGCATTCTGAGAAAAGAATATGCCTCCAGCTTCTGCTTTAGTAACATATTAACTGAGCTTGTAAAGCCACTAAAGCTAAAAGTACAGGATAGAAAATGATAGAAGGGAGGAAGAGGACAACTTTCTTACAATTCATACTTTATTTCTAATAAGCTCGATAAAGTCACTTTAAGAAGTCATTTTTTATTGATAATGAGATGCATGGCAGTTCAGTCGTTAAAACCTGTAAATGATTGTTTGTTTTCTTCATGCTCCTCTTTCTGTACCTGTAATTAAACACTTCTTTAGCCTTGGTGGAGCCATCCCCTGTTGAAGCCCTGGTAATTCAGGTTGGGAACTCCGGCTCATGATAATGAGCATCAGACTCTGAGCACCCATCTCTGAGAGCAGTGCCAGAACAAGCCCAGAGTCTGCGTTTTAATTATCTTGTGATATGTGAAAATGAACATCCTATATTATAGAAGTTCCAAAGGAGACTTGATCATCTGTTGAAAAAAATACCCTGAACATATATAACATAGATGGGGCACAGAAAGCTGTGTAGCCTGACTGGCATCTTTTATATCTATTACCATCTATCAAGTCTTACCAACCTTTCCAGGTTCAGCTCAACATCACCTCCTCCATGAAGGCTTGACTATCATAAGTGAGGATCTCCTTTATAAGGGGGAAAGCCAGAACATGTTTTGCTCTATTTTAAAGAAAGGAGGTACAAAATGAGACAACTTTTCAGCATATTCAGCATATCCAGCATCCTGGGTACATTCAACGAACGCACATTTATTCGTCAGACTATGCTTGGGGACCCAAGACATGAATAAAACCGTTGCTGTCCTCAGGGAGCACCCAGTCTAATGCATGAAACATATTTGTGTATAATACTAGTGTGGGAGAGTTGATAAACGAGGAAGTGAATCACAGTGACGTGATGTCACCAAGGAGCAAGTGACCAGTCCTGTCTGAAGGTTGGGATAAGACACTTCATCTGTCACTTGAAGAATGAGTAGGACTGCCGTAGGCAAGGAAACCAGAGGAAAGGCATTCCACACAAAACATGACAACTCTGGGCATGATGCAGCCTGGTACAGACAGAATAGAAAAAAGGGTTCTCAAATGCAGACATGCAAGTAAGTGCCTGTTCTCAACAAATGTTCATAACACAACAGTGACACTAAGACAAATAGGGTCAATGGAATAGGTTTTCTATGCACCTAATTTTTTTCAGTTTATATGACTCCTTGATTTTAAAATTATGCTCTTCCATTACTATTTTTCTTTTTTTAATGAAATGATGACCATATTATTAGATGGTAGGGGAGGAATGGTTGGTTTGTTCCCTTTTGTGCTCTAAAGTGGTGTGGCAAATACTGCAAGCATTTCACTGAAATCCATTTCCTCTTTTTTCTGGGCACCCAGCTAGACCATATGTCCTAGCCTCCCTTGCAGTTGGGTTTGGCAGATGAATGAGTGTCATATGGAATGTAAGTGGAAGTGATGTGTGCCATTTTCAGGCCAAGGTTTTTAAAAGCAAACATTCTCCTCCACATTCTCTTTTCCTTAACACCGGCCAGATTAAGATAACATAGCCCTGGGGGCTACAGAAGCAACAGAAGGGAAGAACGTTGGGTCCCTGAATAACAGGTAAAGAAAAGATGACAGCCATTGAAACATCTCCCTTGGGCAGTGAACTGAAGAAGAAATAAACTTCCATTGGCTGAGTGTAATGGGCTTTGAACCTCCTGCCAAAAAATACAACACGGAAAGGGAAGGAGACAGTAATATTATGGTGGAGAAACCTAACAAACAAAGCACTACCTCAGTCAGGTGATCAAGGTTAATATCATCAATTATAAAACATGCTGATAGTATGTACTCTTGAGATTATGTGATGAGAATAGCACTTTACCTCTGTGATCTTCCTCCAAAAAACCTACCTCAGTCTCATTATGAGAAAAAAAATTAGACAAATGCCAATTAAAGAATGTTCTACAAAATACTTGACCAATACTCCTCAAAATGGATTGTTCATAACACAAAGAAGGGATAAATGTTTGAGGTGAGAGATAACCTATTTGCCATGATGTGATTACTATGCATTGTATGTCTGCATCAAAATATCACGTGTACCCTACAAATATATACAACCACCATATACCCATGAAAGTTAAAAGTAAAAAATTAAAAAAAAAAAACTATCAATGTCATTGAAGAAAACGAGTGTCTAGGAAAAAATCATAGATAAAAGGAGTCTAAAAAGACATAACAACTAAATGTAATAGGGTATTCTGAATGAGATCCTAGAGCTGAAAAAGAACATTATGTAAAAATGAAGGAAATCTGAATAAAGTATGGATTTTAGTTAAAAATACTGTAATGATATAGATTCTTAATTGTGACAAATATTGTACATTAATGTAAGCTGTTACTATGGGAAATTGGATATAGGGTATATAGGAACTCTGTACTATCTTCACATCTCTATAAATTAAAAAAATTCTGAAATAATAGGTTTATTAAAAATACTAAGTACAGCCAAAAAAGCAAGTAATACATGTTTTCCTCAAAGAGGCCGAGTGATAAAGAAGGTAAAGGATGGGACTTTGGGTTCAATACTGCTTCCCATCAGGATGACATGGCAATTTCAGCAGAAGGTTTGAATTCAGAGCCACTCAGAAAAGCTGACACATGCCAGAGCTATCTAGACGTTCCTGCCAGCTTGACAGTCCGTCTAGTGATACGGAGTATTTCCTGGGTACACGATGGAAACTCAGAATAGAGACAGAGCCAACGGGTCCCGGTCACACATCTCAGGATGAATATTCAATTATAGGAAATAGGATGAATTTTAGACGTGGAAAGGATCGACACTTTCCTTCATTAGCTTCAAAGGTAAAAAAAAAAACCAAAAACCAAAACTCTGGCTGGGAGAGACAGTGTCTTATCCAAGGTCACACAGCTACCACACGGATGAGTTCAGACAAGAACTCAGTTCCTATAAACAGAATGGACATCATCCCTTCCTTTCCAAAGAGCAAAATTCTTACCTTATTAAAACAGGGTTGGGGAGCAAGAAGGGAGAAGAGAGGAGAGAATAAGGAGGGGAGAGTATCTAGCTGTGCATCAGTTATTAAAGTATGGGTTGATAGAGAAGCAGTTATGGAAAACTGTGCAAGAAATATGTGTATATATAACCTTTGATACTAAAATCTTCTAGGGCCAGCGTATTCACCTATACCCAAACTTCAGAGAAAGATTCTACATATAAACTCCAATCTAAAATGAAAACTATTATAATACTAAGGAAAATTATGTAATGGAGGCCATATCTAGAGAATTAATAGTACTTTTAATAACAATGGCCATATTATGAACCCATCTCCTTCGTGGCAGGTATGCTTCTGATCATTTTACTATGGTTTTATTTATTATGCATAACAACTGGCTGTATGAGGTACTTTTTTTCTCATTTTTCAGTTTTTTTGAGATTCCAGGAAGATGCATCACTTTTACCCAAAGTCACAGCCACTCTCTAGCACTGTTTAGTCACTTTAAAAAGAATACTGGCAAAACTGGAACATGCCCAGAGGAAAGGGAGCCAAATAAAGAGGGTATAAATGACTGTCGTAGGAAGAATGGCTGAATTAACAGTGGCTGTGCAGTCTAGAAAAGGGGGGATTTGGAGGAATGTGAGAGCCTAGAAAAGGGGGGATGTGGAGAGCTGTCTCCACATTCTTGAGAATCCAAAGAAATAAGAAGCAGCCAATTTGTTCTGAGTGGCTCCGCAGAGATAGAGCTCGGGCCAATGGGTGAAAGTTACCAGGTATGCAGATAAAAAAGAACTCTCTGTTAATCGTATTCAAAGAGAGAACAGGTTGCCTAAGGAAAGAGTGAGTTTTCTATCACTGGATGTAGCCAGAAAGAAGCAGGAAAACTACAGGTCAGAGCAGCTGTGAAGGACGTGGGTGTCTCCAGAGGCTGAGACACTCTGAGTGAGAATGAAAGATCCTTTCTAACCCTGGTGTCCTGGAAAGCTTTGGGATAAGCGGGATGGTCCACTAAATACAATTTCACTTTTCTGTTTCCTTAGTTGGTGCGTAAGACAGGGAATTAAAAACAAGGTTTACCAGGCACCCAGAAAATGCAATCTTCTTTATAAATGTTAAACATGGATTGTGGAGTAGTTTGATGGGTTCTTTTAATCAGTCTCTTTGGGTTTACAAATGAGCCTTCTGTATTAACATTTAATGTTGTCCACTTGAAGGAACTGAGATTGAGAAGCTGTTAAACGCGATTCTTGTCAAGTGCTTCCGGAGCATTACACTGATGCAGACTTCAAAATTAGATTATTAGGGTTAGAAAATGTTCGTAAGCAAATATATTTCTGACCAATCATGACTAAAGGGGATAGACTAGGGCATATTTACATACCATAAATCAAAGTCTCCGACAAATCAGAAATGAGCTACAGTAAGCATTTGAAAAGGGATAGAACTTACCTGGACTTCTGAACACACTGAAAAATTGCGACTCTACTGAGCTACGGGGATTCATTAAAAATATATGCTATTTAGTAAAGGAGAAGCAGGCCTCAGGCCCCTCATTCACTCAAGAGACTGAGGTGAACAGACCTAGAGGAGCACCTTCCAGAACTGAAAGGATAAGGCTGAAGACGTGTCACTGTAGCCTGGCATAATCTGCTCTGTGGAGTAAAATAAGTCAGGTCCTGTCCGTCATCTTCAATCTCCCCATCGGCCAAATGAAGATGAGAGACACCATGAGCAGCTACCGACCCGAGGGCCATGAATCAACCCCAAAAGTGCTAATATTCCAAGAGGATTCTGTAACTAAGTGCATATCTATTTTTCTTTATCAACAGACACTAATGGCACATTTTTATTTTTTAAAAATGAATATTTATTAAGCAGCAGCCTTTGTGACAATTATTCTTCTGGGCAAAAGGGATAATCAGTGCATGCTAGTAAACCAACTCTCCCCCACCTCCCTCCCCTGCCGGAAAAACAGAGCAGAAAAGAAAATCCAAAACTAGACGTCCATGGGATGATTTCCACGGTGCAAATACTTCAACTATGACTGATTTAAAACTACTACTTGACATCACTGAACACAGACGTGAAGCTGGAAAGAGGTGAGCACCATCAGCTCAGCTCACCACTGAATATAACAGAGGTAAAAACATAAAGCGTGCATTCTAGTAGGAAGATGGAAAATAAACATATAAACAATAAAATATATAATAAAATGTTCATGTAAGTGCTATGATGAAAATTAAAGCAATAGAAAAGGATAGAGCATGCAAGGGATGGATGTGCTATTGTCCACAGAATGAATAGAAGATAGCATCACAGTGGCTAAAGAAAGAGAGGAAGGAAACCATAAAGGATATCTAACAGAAATGCATTCCAGGAGCAGGGAGCAGCAAGTGTAAAGCAATCCTAATAATTGAAAAGATTAATAACCAACAGATTAGAGGCTCTCTGAAGATCCTTCCTCTACGCCAAGAGTCCACAAACTGTAGCCCTGTGGTTGCCAATTTGGTTAATAAAGTTTTATTAGAGCATGGCCATGCGCATTCACTCATGCATTGTCTCTGGCTGCTTTCAAACTACAACAACAAAGGTGAGTAGTTGCCACAGATACCCTATACCCTGCAAAGACTGACAGCTTTACTAACAGACCCTTTAATGAGAAAGTCCACCAGCCCTTTCTCTACTTGCTTTCTCTTGCTTCTATAGATACCTCTGCCTGAAATGCACAACCCCTGCCTTCCTCCTCTGCCCAGGGGTCCTCCAGAGCCTTCTAAGCACTGCTTTCTTCCACAGGGTCTTCCCTGACACCCTGAGGCAAAATTAATCACTTCCTCTTCAGAGCTCCGTGTGCACAGGTTAGGAGAGCTGTGCACTATTTTAGAGGTGCTTGTTTACACCCCTGTCTCTGCTGCTGAACTACAAACTTCTCAGGGCAGAGACCTTATTCATCAACTGTATCCCAGCACCGAACACAGTGCCAGGCACAAGGGAGATGAGGAGTGTCTGTATGCTGAAGGAACGAAAGTAATAAGATATACCTGGCATTTTCCTTGGTCACCTGTGACTTTCAAAGGAGTTCCTCATTTGAGCAAAGAGCTAGCTGCTTATAGCCTTTTAATATAATGCCTCTGGCCTCTAGTGCGTTTCTTCCAATTTTGTCCTGCACACTGAACACAGTCTGACAAGCACAGCAGCCTCCCTGATAAACTGCACAGTCTCCAAAGCCCTGAGTTGCCTCACATTTCAACAGGAATTGAATGACCTTGAGACAGGCGAACCTTAACCTTAACCTTCATACTGTCTCAAAGCTAAATGGAAAGAAAAAAACCTGCAGTTTTGGAGTTTCCTCTTCACCAAAGCAGTCTGAGCTGTAGAAGACAGGAGACGGAGGGCAGGAAAACTGAGCTAAGATGTGAAATGCCAGTAGGGACAAGGTTTTTGTACCGAGTCAATTTTATTCCTCATAGCATTAGCCCCCTTCCTCCTAGATTCTTCTCTGTAATATGCTCATGAAAATTTAAAATAGCTCCAGCACCGTTTATTGACTTCCGATATGCACTAGGTGCTGGGTACAAAGATGAGTAAGATGCAATTCCTGCCTTGAAGGCACCCACGGCCTCATCAGGGAGACACATACACAACTAATCATTATTTCAGCGAACATGAAAAGTGCTGTCATAAATGAACAAACAAAATGCCATGGAATCACAGAATGGGGATGCTAATTTTACCTGGGATGGCAGGTTCTGGGACAAGAAGCAGTTGAAAAAAGCTTTAAAGATGAAGCACCATTTTATAGTTAGCCTAGAATAGGCAGGAGGATTTTGCTTTGAGCAGCACCAGCAGGAGCAAGGGCACAGACGGACACATGTGCTTAGCATGTGCAAGGACCATGCATGTAGATGGGTGTGGTCAGGGTGAAGGAAATACGGGGGTGCATGCAGGGGCTAGAGGCGACAGCAGAAAAGAAGCAGGGTCCAGTACACTTGAGGATCCTTAAGCAAAGCTAATAACAAGTTTTAGTTTATTCCTTAAATCAATGATCTCCAAACTTTTCTAATTATACATCTGTCAGTAAAATATTTTAAACCCACAGCCTCCATATATGTACATGTAGAATTTATGCCACGTGTATGTGCCACTCTGTAAATTTTGTGTATGATATAAATCAAAATAGGAATTTTAAAATGGGATCAATGATAAACACAAACAAAAGTTGTCATTGCCAGGCATAGTGGTGCACACCTGCAGTCCGAGCTGCTGGGGAGGCTGAGGTGGGAGGATCGCTTGAGCCCAGAAGTTTAAGGCTGCGGTGAGCTATGACTGCATCACTATACTCCAGCCTGGGAGACAGAGTGAGAACCTGTATCTAAAAAAAAGTTGTGATAGTTTTTTTTCATATGCCAATGGCTGTCATGCCCCACAGGCTTCAGAGGCCAATGCATTAAGCAATGGGAAAATTGGGAAGGATTTTAAGTCAGGTGCTAAAATTATGAGGGTAGTATTTTAGAAAGTCGAAGTGGGGGACAATAGTGAAGGCTGAGTTAGAATGGGTGATATTGCGGTTATGAGAGCCAGTTACAGAGCTATTCCATATAATACGGGCCTTACGTAGGCAGTGGCAATGGGGATGGAAAAGCTGCCACAGAGGACTGACTTGCTTGGTGTGCTAATGTTTCAGTCACCTTAAGAATGAAAGTCTCATTTCAGTCGTAAATCCAAATCCCGAATCCGAATCCAAATCAATCATTATCTTCCTAAAGGAGCACTATTTAAATGTAGAATATTAATGAAGGTGTGGGTGAAGAAAGCTTAACGCAGGCATTCCCATGAAGCCAAATACCTTCTTGCCTTTTAAGAATCTCTGTTCATGGAGGAGAGTTTGACCCTGGTCAACTTCACTGGATTACAACTCCCTGGTCTTTCTCAAATGATCACCCAGAGAAGTAGACCTGGAATGAATGTGGCTTTCCAGGCAGCTCAAAGAATGTAGACCACAAGACACTTCAAACACGAAGATAATCCTAAAATCTTAAGATTTCAGAGCCAGACAAGCCATTCAGCATAATCGAATTCAAGGCTCATGTTACCTATGAAGAAACAAAACGCCAGGGAGAGGGGCAATTTGCGTGGCAGTGCATCTTCCAATCCCTGGAGTCAGAGTTCTTTAACATACCAGGATCTTCCAGTTCTGTGCCTCCCAGAGGTGTCCTGATCTTCTCCCAAACTAGCTGCATGGTATCCAGAAAGCTATGTCATTTCTTCATGCACAGCCATACTGTGCTTCTTGTGAAATTGTTTAGATGACTAAGACCCACTCAACTAAAGGCTGTTCTAAGAAATTGGGAATACACATGATAGTGTGCCCTATGACTAGGACGTCATGCTCATAGGGTAGATTTAACTTTCAGACAGAATTAATGTAGATAGGAAAATCCATGGTTAGTTAAGCAGTAGCAACAGGCAAATCCTCCTGAGTTTCACTCACAGAAAGGAAATGCCAAGGAGTTAACAAATGCCAGGCACTTTATGTGGATTATCTCTGAATTTTCATTGAAATAATTTAAGGCAGGTGCTATCCTTGGGCTTTTTTTCACATAATATTAAGGCACTGAAGCTTACACAGGTTAACTCGCTAGTGCTAAATTACAGAGTTAATCCAGGCCAGAGCCACGGTGGAAGCTTTTTGCTTTACACCTCATTGTTAATCATCAATTGTCTTTTGAAGAACTCTAACGTGCTAATATATCTCTCTACTTCTTTACCTGTGACCAGCCCACAAACCTTGTGGAAATCTATAAAGCCAGGGGCCAGGAATAAAAAGCAAACACTAAACTGGAGTTGCAAACATAGCTTTTGGCCTCCTGTCACAAAAAAGTGGCAGGGATGCAGACACTTCTATGCACAGAAAGTCTTCTGTAATAAAAGCATCCTCATTTGGCATAGAAAAATCTTCTCAGTTGGTCTCTTTTTTCACAGACACATCTTTTGGCACCAGAAATAAATGAACAGGACACATTATTTGGGCGAGCACAGGCATGACAGTTCCCTGACATCAGGGGAGCTGCACAAATGTTGGACTTGTCCTGAAACTGCCTTGGATATCAGAGGAGATCTGTTTACCCAGGTTGGCAAGCCTGAGGAATTCCTTCATGCACCCCAAATGTAAATTACCTGCAAGTATATTATTATTGTTGTTAAATGCGATTTTTGTCTATCATCTTTTCATAACATCACACACACAAAAAAATGCTTTGCTTTTGCAGGGTCAACCAGAGTGAGTTCTAGTGGTGTAATAATACTTCTGGCAAAAGAGCAGTTGAGAGTTCCAAGAACATATCCATCAGCCTTGACCCTGGTAAGCTCAGGCACTGTGGTGCAGCGGCATATGCAGGGCAGGGGGATCCAGACATCTGGGGTCTAATTCCAATTGTTTGCTCCTCTCCTTCCCCACTGCCTCCACCTTTGTTCAGGCCATCAAGTGCTCCGGGCTAGATTCCACTAATAGCCTCCTCACTAACACTCTTTCCCTTCCAAACCACACTACAGTCAAGGTAATATTTTACAATATAAATTGGATCATGCCACTCTTCTGCTTAAACTCTTTAGCAGCTTCCCATTTCATTTACAATAAAACGTCAGACCCTTAGCATGGCCGGGAGAGCTTTGCACCATCTGGCTCCTGCCTACGGTTTCATCATCATCTCGATTTACTCTCTCCCTGGCTCACTAAGCTCTAGGCACATGTGCCCTCTTTCTGTTCAGACCTAGGGATTTTTGCACATGTATTTCCCTCTGCCTGGATTGATTTCTTCCTGAAATAAATTCAAGTCACTGCATCAATACAACTTCATAGAGGTCTTGTCTAGGCCTCCAACCTCAATCTGCCTCCACACTTGTACAGGTATTATCTGGCAGCAC
Organism: Mandrillus leucophaeus; assembly: GCF_000951045.1. Taxonomy (NCBI): domain Eukaryota; kingdom Metazoa; phylum Chordata; class Mammalia; order Primates; family Cercopithecidae; genus Mandrillus; species Mandrillus leucophaeus. The sequence goes on along the minus strand of NW_012102299.1, from coordinate 1,974,444 downwards.
ACTGTTGTTTGGTTTTGTTTTTTCCTCCCTTCATTGCAGGTAGTCCAATTTGTAACTAGATAGCTACTTCTCTTTGTTGTTTACTGTCTATTTCCCACGCTAGACTGTAGCATCCCTGAGGGTGAGGCCATGTAACTTGTATTTATTACAAAATACCTAGTTCTTAGCATAGTGCCTAGTAACACATAGGAATCAAACATAGTTTTTTTCAGTGACCTAGTTTCTTCTCTCTGGGCTTCAGGTTTCATCTATAAAACGACTGTATTGGAAGAGTTCAGTGGCTCCATGTCTAGGTCCCAGAAACCTGAGGGACTCTCAGGTCAAGAGAGATACTTACAAGCTATTTTTAATAAGTTAGAATTAAAAATGGATAAAATATTTTTAATAGATACATCTCTTACCACTGTCAATCAATGAAGATTATTAAAATTTCAATTAAATTATAATCTAGACGAACTACACTAATACAATTAATTTATTACTTGATACTACATCACACAAAAGAGCACTGAAAATATTTATCAAATGTGGCTAACACACACACAGTAAATGTGTAAACATGGGTTGGGTACTGTAACTCATTCATTTTGGGAGGCTCTTAGGGACAAGTGAAACAGGTATAAGGAACTGCCACTGTGACTGATAATGATGGACTGTGACATAGAGGCTAAGATCTCATGAATAAAGAAACCAGTGTTTTCAGACAAAGTGCTAGGACAATACTTTCAAGGGTGGCTGATCTGATTGTAGATACACATGACCAAAAGTCTACTTCTCTCATGGCCGACTCCAAGAAGCATATTTCAGGATTCAGTACAGCAAGGGTTGATCTAGTCATAGCTAAGGATTCTCTCAAACATTATGGAGAAGGCCAGCTTGACTTTAACACCTATAACCTATTTTAAAACTTGAAACAGTTTCCCATTAACATGTCACACGTTGTATGAAGAAAAGGCATGATTTGTCAACAAATAATTTTTAAAGGGCACATGTTTGGGAGAACAACTAAACATTAAAATGTATGTTGAATTTTGTTTATGTGTTACAGAATCAAAAATACAAAAACATTGGGTTTTTTGTTTGGTGCTTCAAAATCTTGTACTTTGTTTTATAAAAACTGGTTTAATTTTAGAATCTCTGTGTTTTCTTTCTAGTGACCACATAAGATTAAAAAACTGAAACTCTTCCCAAGTATGTATCCACACATAATCCATTCCGTCCATTGATCACCTCTGTAGTCATAAATGGAAAAACAAATTAGATACAACGTTCATAAGATTTTCTTCTTTAACTCTGATATTGAGGCTCTAAAAACATCTATTTGTAGCACATAGGAATTTTTATTAGTAAATTTAATTTGCTTTGATGAAGATTATCTTGATTATGATTTGAAGATTTATTATAATTTTACCTATCCATTAACAGTTTTATTAATTTGAATTATCTTTTTAACAGGAAATATTTCAAACATGCAGAAAACAGAAAAATAATAATAACCTTTAATAGTGCTTACCATGAGCCAGGGACTCAAATGATTTCTATGTCTAGTACTTACTCATTCCATCTTTGCATTAGCTCTACGAAGTTAGTATTTTTTTCTCTCATTTTATAGATGCTAATACTAAGGTGTAAGTGAAGTGAGTGCCCAATGGCTCGCCCATATTTCATAAGTAGAAGGGCTGTAAGGGTTTGAGCACAGGCAGCCTGGCTCCAGAACCCACAGAACAGATTATCATTCTCACTGCCTCTCAAATAACCATGTACTCATCACCCATATTTAACAAACACTAGCATTTTCCATAATTGCCTCAAATCGTTTTATAGAATCAAACCATTACAGTCATCTCTTTAAATCCATTCCATTATTTTGCTAGCGAGATGCAACCATATTTCTGAATTTGGGAGGTAGCATTCCTATTCATATTTTTGTGCCTGTACTCCCTCTGTAAATATCCACAAAAAGTACCTACTGCGTTTTGTGCATTGTGCATTTTAACATAGAAATGTGCCATGTATATTATCAAACAATTTGATTATCTCATTCAACATTGTATTAATACCATGTATTTGGATTTTGAATTTTCATCTGATTTGAAATTCCCATAATAAATGACTATAATCATTTTGCCTTAACTTTAATTTTCTGATTTAGCTGTTTTTATTGCTATCATCTTAGTTTGTGGTATTTATTATGCATTTCTTTGCTTCTTTATTTTATCCTTATGTTAATTAGATTGATTTAGTCTCCCTTATACTCCCTCCAATTTTTCCCTTTATCTTGAATTGGAAATTACAGTTCTGTTTCTATTATTTTAGTAGTAACCCTTACACATCTAAATAAATTTGTAGTTTAACAAAATCCAAATTTAACTGTTAATTACTAAGCTTTTATCAAATAATGCAAATGGCTAAAAACTCAAATCCACATATTTCTATTACTGTCTAGTATTTTAGTTCTATTTTCTTTTTAAACCCATGAAATGCTCATCATAAGATTTTTTTCATTTATTATGATAGATTTACAAACATGTTTACCATCTTTTTCACTCACCATTGTAACCCCTCATTCCCCCTAGACTCAACCCCCTCTTTGGCAACCAATAAAGAACCAATCTATTAAAGTGTAAAAATGTCTCACTGTTTGGCATTACATTTGTTTATTTCTTCCTCTCTCTTTTTGATTGTAATTAACTGGACACATAACATCAAAAAGATGCTTATTTCCCCTCAGTACTCTGAAACAAAATTTCACCATCTTCTAGCAACTATTGTTGCTGACAAGTCTACAATCTATCTTTCATTTGTAGTTAATCTGTCTCTTCTCTCTGACTTCTTTTAAAATATTGTATCTTCATCAAAATGTGATTTTATAATATTACTATAATATTCCCAGGTGTGGATTGTTTTAAGAATCCACATGATGGGAAAAGTCCTTATGAATTTTTGTGTTTTGCAAATTCTCTATCTTAATCTCTTTGATTATAGATGATCTGGTATTGTACCTTTTCTCCTTTCCCAGGACTCCTTTGAAATGCATGTTAGAGCTTCTCTATACATACTTCCTATCTCTTAAAATCTCATTCAATGTTTTCCATCTATTAATCTCTCAGAAGAATTGATTTGTTTGCTTTCATTTCCAATTCAATCATTTTCTCTTCTATTATTTAGCGCCTATTTTTGAACACACACATAAGCTTTCTTTCTTACAACGGTAATTGCTATATAATTATTATTTTATTTATTTATTTATTTATTTATTTATTTGAGACAGAGTTTCACTCTTGTTGCCCAGGCTAGAGTGCAATGGCGTGATCTTGGCTGACCACAACCTCTGCCTCCCAGGTTCAAACAATTCTCCTACCTCAGCCTCCCACGTAGCTGGGATTACAGGCATGCGCCACCACGCCCAGCTACTTTTGTATTTTTAGTAGAGACGGGGTTGCTCCATGTTGGTCAGGCTGGTCTCAAACTCCTGGCCTCAGGGGATCCGCCTGCTTTGGCCTCCCAAAGTGCTGGGATGACAGGCATGAGCCACCATGCCTGGCTGCTATATAATTTTTTTTTTTTTAATTCACCTTTTTTTCTATAGTGCCCTTTTCCTGTCTTGTGATTTCTGCTTCATTTAATTAATAAACATTTTAAATACTATTTTAAAAATTCATTTTAGATTCATCTTAATATCTACAACTCTGGGGTATGAATTATGCAATTTGTTGTGCTTTACTCTTGTTTTTGATGGTTTATACCCTTACATGGTGTCAGTTATCAGACTGAGATTTTCCTCAGAGAAAGCTGTGCTGTTTTGTGTTTCCCTGGACTGTGAAACCCATGGAAAGGCTTTGTTTTGGCCTCTTGTAGTACTTTGCGGATTCCCCCAGCTAGAGAGAAGTTCTTACGTTAGCTTCTCAGTCTGGAATTCCAACTTAACAAGGAGAGTTTGATATTGAACCTCACCCAGGAAGTGGTTCTCGTTTGGGTTTCTAATTCCTCACAGACAACACTTCCCACCCATTGCTCTAGGTGGACACATCAAGTTCTTTTTAGTTTTCCTGGGCAGATAGGAATTTTTCTAGATCGCCGTCTCTCAGACGGAGCACTGCCTCTGACATCCAGTCTCCTGTGCCCACATAAAGGTTAAGCCCAATGCTCACCTGTTGATGCCTATGCCGTTCTAGTAATCGCCACCTGAAGTACAGAAACTCAGTTCCTGCTCGTCTCGATAAATATAAATTCCCTCTTCTTTTCTGGCACGTAGAGATTTCCCCTTTTTGGTTTTGAGTGCAACTATGCATTTTAATTTTTGTTGTTATGTTTTCTCCAGCAGATTCACCACTTTTAAGTGGGAGGCAGAATCATTTCGTAAGAGCTCGGATTACAATGGTCGAAGTCTTATTTCGGCATCAATGTTTATTATGCCTCTAACAAGTGGTACATTATGGGGGTAACATCAAAACTGTGTAATATTCAAAATTATCATTGTGGCTAGAACTGTGCAAACAGGACATAAAAACACTCTGAAGGACTGAGTCATGAACACATCTGCCGGATCCCTTCCAAGTGTCAGGTATTTAGTAGTTGAGAGTCTCCAGGGTCAGATACTATCCAAGGAGCTTGGGATACAATAGGGAGCTGATTAGTTTATGTTCCCAAATTTTAAATCTTAAAGGAAAAATAATTTTTGAATAGTTTATTCTATTGCTTTAAGGAAAATAACATATTTGAAGAGATGTTTTCCTTAGAGAATTGCAAACCACCAGTCAGGAAAGCTGTTCTTATTCCCACTGCTTAGAAGAAATAGAACCCTAGTGCAGGAAAAAATGACTTTGCTGATATTACACATTGATCAAAGTTAGACGAGATCCCTTTCTTCTGACTATTTCCTCCTTCCTTCCTTCCTTCCTTCCTTCCTTCCTTCCTTCCTTCCTTCCTTCCTTCCTTCCTTCCTTCCTTCTTTCCTTCCTTCCTTTCTCTCTCACTCTCTCTCTCTCTCTTTCTTTTCTTTCTTTCTCTCTCTCTTTTTTTTCTCA
>NW_012102299.1:1966422-1969367 GCF_000951045.1 Mandrillus leucophaeus | reverse complement strand
CAGGGTCAGATACCATCCAAGGAGCTTGGGATACAATAGGGAGCTTATTAGTTTATGTTCCCAAATTTTAAATCTTAAAGGAAAAATAATTTTTGAATAGTTTATTCTATTGCTTTAAGGAAAATAACATATTTGAAGAGATGTTTTCCTTAGAGAATTGCAAACCGCCAGTCAGGAAAGCTGTTCTTATTCCCACTGCTTAGAAGAAATAGAACCCTAGTGCAGGAAAAAATGCCTTTTCTGATATTACACATTGATCAAAGTTAGATGAGATCCCTTTCTTCTATTTCCTCCTTCCTTCCTTCCTTCCTTCCTTCTTTCCTTCCTTCCTTTCTCTCTCACTCTCTCTCTCTCTCTTTCTTTTCTTTCTTTCTCTCTCTCTTTTTTTTCTCAGTGTCTCGCTCTGTCCGCCAGGCTGGAGTGTAGTGGTGAGAGCACAGCTCACTGCAGCCTCCAACTCCTGAGCTCAGGAGATTCTCCTGCCTAAGCCTCCTGAGTAGCTGGGACTATAGGCGTGTGCTACCATGCCTAGCTAATGTTTGTATTTTTGTAAAGACAGGGTTTCTGCCATGTTGCCCAAGCTGGTCTTGAACACCTGGGCTCATGCTCATCCGCCCACCTCAGCCTCCCAAAGTGCTGGGATTACAGGTATAAGCCACTGTGCCTGGTCTCCTCTAACTATTAAAATAACTATCCCAAAAATGCAAAGATACAGACATAACTACTTTTGTAACTGGAAATTTAAATAGGTAAACCTTAGATTATTCATAAACATAATTTTAGTAAACTTCAATTTAAGATTTCCAAAAGTAAGGGAGCAGGGATTCATTTTTGTCATTTTAGCAAACAGCTCTTTAAGAATATTCTTTGGTATAAGTTTACATTCTGATTTAAGAAAATCACATTTATTTTTTGTTTCTTGTTTCATTTTTAATCCTTTTTCTCCAAACTCCAAGAATCAAAAGCACTTTTTTGGGGGGATCTGGGGGGGTAGGTATGGGGTTGTGGGCTATATATATATTTTAACTTTTATTTTAGGTTCAGGGATACATATGCAGGTTTTCTATACAGGTAGACTCACGCCATGGTGGGGAAGGGGGCTGTTGTACAGATTATTTCTTCACCCAGGTACTAAGCCTAGTACCCAATAGTTATTTTTTCTGCTCCTCTCCCTCCTCCGAACCTCTACCCTCAAAAAGGCCCTAGAGTCTGTTGTTCCTTTCTTTGAGGTCCATGATTTCTCATCATTTAGCTCTCGCTTATAAGTGAGAACATGTGGTATTTGGTTTTCTGTTCCTGCATTAGTCTAAGAATAATGGCCTCCAGCTCTATCAGTGTTCCCACTAAAGATATTATTTCATTTTTTACGGCTGCATAGTATTCCATGGTGTATATGTACCACATTTTCTTTATCCAATCCACCACTGATGGGTATATAGGTCGTTGTATGACTTTGCTATCGTGAATTGCAAAAGCAGCCATTCAGCTTCCATAATTCATACCTATGTTTCCCAAATGACTATGTGATAAATACATGTGTATATGACTATTTAATAAATATATTAATAAATACAAATAAAATCATGTATTCTGGAGATAAGCTAAGAAACTGTCATTTTGTGTGGGGCAAGGGATACATAAGAAATCCCTACACCTTCTACTCAATTTTGCTGTGAACCTGAAACTGCTCTAAAAAAAAAAAAAAAAAGTCTATTTTTTAAAAATGTCCTTTTACACTCTGTTATCTTCAACAACAAAAGGAAAAAAATATAAAGACATGAGGGACACTGAAAGAGCTCTCAGTCCTTTGGGGAATCGTTAGCAAAGCAATAATATTTACAAAGTGGCTATTTCCCAGAATGACATCGAAATTTCACATATACACATGCACGCACATGCAAACACATGCATTTGCACACAAATAGATAACTGTGGATTTTTATTAAGTTTAACATACCTAAGGATGCTGCCTTATTTACTCAATTTAACAATAGTAAGTCACCACATTTTGGAACCAATATACTCTCAAGAGAAGTCCGCAGAAAGAACACTGCTCTAGGATTCAGGAGGCTTAAGTCCCAGTCCCGGCTTTGCCATTCACTCCATTACTCAGCTTTCTAAAGGAATTGGATCATCAAGATCTTTTTTAGCTCTTTTGTTCTATGGCTTTAAAACAATAATGGTGGTAATGATAAGACACTGACTTACGATTATATTATATTTTAGTTATTGGGTACCATAAAGTACCCAGATTTGAACACGTTCAAACACCACAGTGGTATATAACATACTTTTTATAGCTCACTGCTTGGGAAAATAAATAACCGGAAATTAATAACAAGATTTAAATTAAAGGCTATGCCAGAAATCTCTAAGAACAGTAAATCAGATCCAACTTTAGGCAATAATAATTAATATTCACTAATAATTAAATGGGTGATGTGTAGTTTCAGTTCCAGGTGTCCAAGCTTCCCTTCCTTGTCTCATTATTAAGAATTACAATTGACTGCACTGCAGATAAACCTTTAGGCAAAGTATATTTCATCTGTTTGCTTAATAGACTGGTATCTTCTTAAAATTCAGAGTTCTGGACTTAATATCGGTTGTGAAATAATTTATGGTTGATTTCAACATTTTCTGTCACATTAGAAAAATTTCCAAGTTTATTTCAAAGCTTGAAATCTTATCAACTTTCATTTGCCTAAATGAAAACATAACAAACCACATTCTAGAATCTAGCAAAGAAAGTATAGATGGTGCCTACTAGAGTATAAGTTCATGAGAGAGAAAAAATAATCTAACTATAAATAAATGCTCTACACCATAAAACACTATCAAATGGTAACAATTATTTTATTTCGAAAATAGTGTTTATGTACAGAAATTCTAATTTCTGATAGCAAGATAGTAAGGCAAAATCAGAAAAACTCGCCCCTGATTGTCCA
>NW_012102299.1:1936864-1966077 GCF_000951045.1 Mandrillus leucophaeus | reverse complement strand
CAAGGGAAAGAATGCTGAGTTTCATGCCTAGGCCAGTACTATCCAATAGCAACATGATGCAAACCCCACGTAAGTATTTTCAAACATTTCTAGCACTCATATTTAAATAAGCACAATATATAGGTGAAAGTAGATATTTTATTTATATAGAGTATATATTTATATACAGCATTCTATTTATATATAGTATACATTTAATGGCATATTCTATTTAACATAATGTATCCCAAATTAGTAGTCAATATAGAAATTATTGCAGTATCATACATTCATTTTCTTCATGCTAAGTCTGCAAAACACACTGTGTGTTTTGCAATCACAGTGTATCTCAGTTGAACTAGCCACTTTCAAGAGGTCGAAAGCCACATGTTGCTGGTGGCTACCATATTGCATAGCACAGCCCTAGATGGTTGGACATCTTGACAGACACATTTCTCCAAGCAGCACCTGACCACTTATTATACAAAGCAACAATGATCTTGACGACCTTGTTAATACTGATAACAACAAGGTACAGGTAATCAAAGACCACGTACATTCTGAAAAATACATACCAATACATACCAAATATGGTGCAAGCAAAAATTATATCCTAAACCTACTGCCTGCCTGCGTTCATTCCTTCCATCCTAACCTTGATCTTTCCTTCCACCAATGCCCTGGTCTTGATACCACGCCAAAGAACACAACTATGAACAAGGCGGGATGGCTACTGTCCTCATGAAATTGACCCTCTTGTCAAAAAGAAAGAAATTAAATAAATCGTTCCACAATCAGTTATTATAATTCCAAATATGAGAAGTGTTCTGAAGGAGTCCTGGCTGCTATGGAGGTTGAACCTCACCTAATCACTAGGGAGTCAAAAATGGCTCCCTCAGGATAGAACACTGAAGATGAGTGTAGAGAAAAAGGAATGAGCTAGAGGAAGTGAGTACGTGTCAGAAAAACTGAGGAGCAAAAAATAATGACATTCCACACAAGGACAGAAGTAAAAGAAAAGGCTCAAGGTCAGAAAGGACTTTTTGATGAATGTAAACAACGGAAAGTGTGGCTGGAGTTTAAAGACCAAGAGTCTGGACAGTGGCTCAAGAGGAGTTCAGATCATTTGGAATGTGATAGAGCACGGCGGAAGAAGCAGTGTGAAAGCAAGGGTCATCTGGAAAATTCTGAATGGAAAAAGGCAGACACATAGGACATATAGGAAGTGTGATGTAGACTCGCATAACACTTTTTTTTTTTTTTTTTTTTTGAGATGGAGTCTCGCTCTGTCACCCAGGCTCGAGTGCAGTGGCGCAATCTCAGCTCATTGCAACCTCGACCTCCCGGGTTCGAGCCATTCTCGTGCCTCAGCCTCCTGAGTAGCTGGGACTACAGCCATGTGCCACCATGCCCAGATAATTTTTTGTATTTTTGGCAGAGATAGGGTTTCACCGTGTTAGCCAGGATGGTCTCGTTCCCCTGACCATGTGATTCACTCACCTTGGCATCTCAAAGTGTTGGGATTACAGGCGTGAGCCGCCACGCCCAGTCTAGCATAACACTTTCTATTGAGCTTGTCCATCAACCAAATGCTACACCACAGTTCATCACCCTGTACCCACCTTGCCAATGGTGTAGAACTTCAAATATATAGCCATAAAACCTAAACACCATGGCACAAATCTAGCCTTTTATTTTATCTACCTTTGTCCAAGAATAATGGCCTTTCTTTGCTTACCAATTATTAGTGTGGTCTTCTCTATTAGCTATAGTAACAAAAAAAAATACATTGCTATAAGAAACAGTCAGTCGCACAAAACAGCTGGTTTACCCAAGCAATAACATGGTTTTTCCTTCCTTTGCTATAACTAACATAGAGCAAGTAATCAAACAAAAGAGGTTGGTTCTAAATAAATTAAAATTGTGTAACAGTTATAACTCATAATTATATAAGACATATTCATCATTTCTGTTTAATAAGCTGTATTACTCCAAAATATACAATTATAAAATTTGAATGTAAATTACCCTGTAAAAGAAATGCCTATATTTTAAACTTTTCACTTTTATGAAGAGTAATGGCAAGTCACTGGAAAGTTTTAAGGGTAAGAACGGTATCTAAGCTGTACTTTAAAAGCTCAATAGCGGCTGACAGCAAGAGAACAGATAGGAGGATGAGCAGGGAGACAAGTGAGAAAGTAACAACACGGCCAGTCAAGAGATGCTAGTGACTTGGATTAAGGAGCGTTTGTGAAGATGTAAAATTGTCTTGACTTAGTTATTAATTGCATGTGGGCAAAAAGGGAAATGTGTGGGAGGGCAGTAAAAATAGAAAGTGGAAGTACGTAATCATGGCACAGACGGCATCTTCTTAGAAGACAGCAAAGTAGATCCTTCACTGGTCTATCTCCCCCAAATTAACATATACACCCCAGCATGGCATGGAAGACAAAACCCAGAGTTGATACTTTTCTGAGCTGATGAACATACTTCTCTCCTTGTGAGTGGCACTGACTACTGAGCCCGGCATGCCTCTGTGAGAAATGAGAGAGCCAATGCGGAGGCTGCACATGCTATAAGAAATTGTATCCTTGCTGTTGCGTGTCCTCTTTATAATATTCACGTGCTGATGTGACAGTAAACCAGAGGGGGAAAAGGCAGTCAAGGCAGTCTTAAATAAAACAAGTTATTCTCACAAGTCTTTGAACCCAGATAAACTTCTGAGGTCAGAACTCCCTTAACATGACATGGTTCCAAGGATTCTAATTTAAAAAAAAAAAAAAAACATTAAAAAAAAAAAACTTACTGCTATAGGTAACATAGAAGACCACACTAATAATTGGAAAGGAAAGAAAGGCCATTATTCTTAGATAAAGGTAGATGAAATCAAAGGCTAAATTTGTGCAAAGGTGTTTAGGTTTTACGCCTGTATATTTGAGGTTCTACACCATTGGCAAAGTGGGTACAAGGTACCCACTTTGTTTAAACATGATAACCACATCATTTGAGGAGGGAACTATTAGAAGAGGAACAGATGTAGAAATAAACCTGCGAATTAAGTGTAGGATATTTTCAGTTGGAGGCACCAAACGGAGTCGGATTTACAGGTTTAGAACTCAGGAGAGAAGTCTCACCTGAAGATACAAATGTGGCAGGAGTTGACGTTTTGATAAATAAAGCCATGAAAGTACAAAGCAAATGTTTAAGATCCAGGACTCAGCCTTGGATCTCTAAAGATGGAAAAGAGTGTAAACTGCTTAAGGAGACTAAGGAGAAACCAGAAAAGTGGGAGCAAAGAATATTTCAAAAACAGGAATCAATCAGCTGTGTTGACTGCTATCAAGAAATCACAGAAATGAGGGCTGCAAAGTATCCACTAGATTTGGTAAATTAGACGTCATTGGTAACGGTGGCAAGAAGAGTATTGTTAGTGTTAGTGTTGAGTGCAAATGCCAGATTAGAAAAAGATGAGATAGAAGCGAGAGGTAAAGAAAAGCCAACAGTGAATACACAGAATTTGTTAAAAGGTTAAAAATCAAAAAGAAGAAATGTAGGCGCTCTTTCAGTCCTGAAAAAGGATTGGGACTATTGATATTTTATAAAGATTTAAGCATATTAAATTGAAAACAGCAAGAAGCTAGGAGAGAGGGGATGAAAGGTGATGTATCTTCCTTACGAAGGTGAGAGGGGATGAGATTTAGAACACAGGAGATTGGTCTTAGCTAGAAGAAATAACATCTTCATTCTAACAGAAGGAAAGAAGGATAGAACAGATGTTAATTTGCTTATTCAGATGCAAAAGTGCTAAGGAGCTCCCAAATGTGGTGACTTCTCTTTATAGCAGGTAATTCTCATTCAAGATTTTTAATATATATATGAAAATTCTTAAAGAGAAAAAAATACTTATACACATACACACACAAACATACACAATCTCTCTCGGACGACACTGAATATCTGCTGAGGATGACTTTTCCTGGGAGCCACCACAGGTTTCCCACTTTCGGACTCCGGGGGTGACATTCACTGATGTTTGTGTGAGTGTCACATCCCAAGAATTGTGCAGAGCACCATCTGCACAGATGCACTGAATGGTCAGTTACCTCTGTATTCCTTAGGCAGAGAGAGGGTGAAAAGGGACTGTTACGAGGGTCAGGAGAACTTGCCTCAATTCTTAACTCTGTCACTCTCATTTGGGTGACATCTGTTTTTACAATGTCCACATGTATATACAGTAGCAACAGATAGGTAGGTAGGCAGAAATGCAGATATATAGATAGATTTGAGGAAAAGGGAGATGAAATGGCTTTTCAGGAAGCAGGTTCATAGACTAAGTTATGAAATTGCTAGTCATATTTAAATGAATTTCAGTGTGGCCGTGGCAGTGAGTGCCTACAATGTCCTGAACACTGTGTGCTGAGGCTCTATGTGAAGTATCAAGTATCTCATTACCATGGAGCTCAGTTAGTATTTATTTACATATAAAAATAATAATATTGTTATGATATATCCTAAATTTATGTCGATGTTTTCTAATTTAAATGAAAGTTTAACATATATATTTTGTTTGTTTCACAGCACACACTTTTAAGGTAGGTAGTATTCAAACTCAGCCCTAATATCGGTAGGGCTTAAAGCAAGAGAACAAATGGAGACTCCCATATCGTATGTTTAATATTTAAATTTATAAATCAAGGTACCTCACTGTCAAATAAAGGATATTTAGTTTTGCTACTTGAAAATTGTGTTTTCCTAACTCAAACAGATCTCTTGGGCTCCTCAGATCTGACCTTTCACCAAACAAAGCAAGACTGAGCGAATTCACCCCCCAACTCATAGCTCAGACCTCTTCTCTTCCCACTCTGGGCTCCAGTCAACTGACACTGCCAGGGACTCACAGGGATTCACACAGACACAATAGTTCACATGTCCAAGCAACATCCACCTGTGTCTAACAGCCTTGGTGAACCTTCAGGCCAGGGGCATGTACTCTCTGCCACGCAATTTGCCCTTGGAAGTACGGCCAAGCAAGAGGAGCACACGGCTCCTGGAAGCAGCCTCGGTAATGTCGGGGTAGGAACTTCTGGGATTCCAGAGTGTGGTACAGAATAGGGAAGCCCAGGCTCCAGGTAAACATGTCCCCTTATTCCCATGGACTCCTTGCTGCCACAGACGTGGACATGCCTGGAGAAAGGCCTGAGTGAGTCCGGGACAAAGGCCCTTGTCCAAGAATTAAAGCAGTCATTAGTATTCTCATTAAACTATTTTAACATGAAGGTAACTGGGGCTCAGAAAGATTAAGCAACAGCTACTTAGCCCAGTTGCTAGAATATGGTAAGTTTTCAATATGGGGTGAATAAATGAGGAATAAATGACACACACCTAATTAGTGACATTGTCTCCAACAGGAACACAGTCTTCTCTTTCTCTCTCCAGAGCTAATTCCACAGTTCGGGCTGACTTCAATACATACTGCTATCCTAGTTTCTCATGGTCTTGAATACTCTTCTTGATAGCACATTCACTCATACATTTATGTTTATGTTAGTGTGTAATCATACATGTATATACATACATACACACAGTATATGCTAGCTGCAGCTTATCTTGGGAACAAATCTTAAATATGGCTTGCAGAAATTATTAAGTCTCATTTCATTATTTGATTTCCCCTACACAAATTTCATCTGTCATAAGTTCTGGCTGATTTATGACTCAGGAATGCAATACTTATAAACCTCACCATCCAAAACAGCATTCAAATTCCATTAAAAATTACTTTTCTTGTTTTAAAAAAATTTACTGTAAATATAAATTCTGTCTCCCAGCTGGAATCCAGAATAAATATGAATATGAAAGTTAAAGGGAGGCTCTGGTAAAATCATTAGAGTAATTTATGTAATATTTATTATTCTATTTTTCCTTCTACATACAAGGTAATGCATGAATAGAAACAGAGACGTGTCTGAAGAACACAAATTGAAAATGATGAATTGAGTAGGTGAAGAAATCAAACTATTTCTGACCTACCCAATAAAAAGGCAATTGGGAGAGGTAATCTCTGGTAATATAAAGAACACTGGAATTGGAGTCAAAAGCTGGGGAGGCAAAAAATAAACTAAAATTCACTGAACACTTACAATGTTCCAGGTACAGGTATATACTTTATTGTTAAAAGTGTCAAACCTTCGATAAGGTTGACATTCACCTGTCTGTTGCTCCCTTATCTATAATATGAATATCTCTACACATTGTACAATATAAATAACAGTAATATGAACACAAAAAGGGGCAATTGCTAGCAGGACTGTGCACTGTATTTGAGAAAGAATATAGAGAAATAACCATGGTATTCCTGTCTCACTGCACTGCAAATCCTAGGATCATAATCAGATCCCATTACTATCGTTGAATCACAATGTTCCCTGGCATGCGTGCATCTAGGAGCACCCTACTGAAGAGCTGGTTAATATTCTATTATATCTCACATGAAGAATTCAAATGACATCTCATAGTTGGCCCTTTTATGATTTCACAGAACAGATGTGACAAGTCTAAGACCAGTTAGGGGCTATTTAGAAGCTCAAAATTTTAAGGTTTAGATAAACTAAAAGTATATCTCGCCATCTAGTTATAGGATAGACATCCAAATCTGTCTTGTATTGTTTAAGTTGGGAGAAAGAAAATGGCATATTAATAAAATAACTGAAAAAGCCAGGTATGCTTCAATAATTTTTAATAAATGTCTAAAAATGGATTTCTTTTTATTATTTCATTCTTGCAATAAAGTAGTATAATTATTTTCAATAAAACAATAACAAAACAGTTTGGATATGGTGACTCAGGCCTGTAATTCCAGTACTTTAGGAGGCCGAGGACAAGGCTGGAAGATTCTTGAGCCCAGGAGTTGAAAATCAGCCTGGGCAACATGGCAAAACCCCATCTCTACAAAAAAACCCCAAATATATATATATATACACACACACACACACATATATATATATATGTATATGTATATATATGAATTATCTGGTTGTGGTGCTGCGTGCCTGTGGTCCCAGCTACTCAGAAGACTGATGTGGGAGGATCACCTGAGCCCAGGCGGTTGAGGCTGCAGTGAGGTGTGATCATGCCGCTGCACTCCAGCCTGGGGGACACAGTGAGACGCTGTCTCCGAAAAATAAAAAGTAACAACATAGAAATGTCATGACTTTGAAGTTTGATTATAGCTACTCTTAGTTATTTTATATAATTGAACATACATAAGGCCGGAGGGGAGGGGGTGGCTCACACCTGAATCCCAATACTCTGGGAGGTAAAGGTGGGAGGACTGCTTGAGCCCAAGAGTTTAAGACCAGTATAGGCAACATAAAGAGACCCCCATCTGTACAAAAAATTCAACCAAATAGCCAGGCATGGTGGCATGTGCCTGTAGCCCCAGCTACTTGGGAGGTTGAGGCAGGAGGAGCACTTGAGCCCAGAAGGTCAAGGCTGCCGTGAGCTGTGACCACACTGCTGTTGCACACCAGCCTGGGCGACAAAGCAAGACCCTATCTAAAAAAAAATAATAATACATAAAACGTAAGTGTTTATAAAAATAAGCAAAGACAAAGACAATCCAAATCATTATAATACAATGTAATATCAGCTACAGTTAATGAGTCATTATACTGGAGGTATCATAATTTATATTGCATTTTATTTAAAATTTGTGAAGTTATAGAGGTTGACATATGTTAGGTGCTTCTTATTTATTTTTTGTCTACAGAAATATAATTATGTGCTAGATATTTTCTCAGATGCTGTAGAGATCACAATTAGAAATCACATATGTATCATGTCCTAACAGAATTCAGACTATTAAGAAAGATGTGTAACTTATAATCACATAAATTCAATACAGTAATACATGGAATAAGAGTTGAAGATAGAATATAGAAGGTAAAATAAAAATTTAAAAATTAACGTCATTTTCTTAAAATTAAAGTCATCATAAATTATATTTTAAAAACATTTCACATTTTGAAAGCAACTTGCTATATGATGCCAGACTGTGGAATTCTATAAATAAGTATTCAAGTTTGAAAAATATATTTTAAAAGATATTCAATTTTTTTAAAAAATGAAACATATGGAAAAGAAGAATAACAAAATAAGCAAAAATTTTCACTATGTCTTATGAAATATAAAGTGGTGCCAAAATTTTGTCACTTATTTCCTGATACTGATGTCTGTGATACCAAATTACTGAAAAAAGGAAGCCAAAAAATAAAAAGGAAACTAAGGTAACCAAGAAAAAAAATAAAAGGATAATCTTACAACGAAACATAATCAATGGCTAACCAATGTGAAAAGACTAAAATTAACAATACATGGCCGGGCGCAGTGGCTCATGCCTGTAATCCCAGTACTTTGGGAGGCCGAGGTGGGCAGATAACCTGATGTCAGGAGTTCCAGACCTGCCTGGGCAACATGGTAAAACCCCATCTCTACTAAAGATGCAAAAATTAGCCAGGCATGGTGGCGGCGCCTATAGTCCCAGCTACTCGGGAGGCTGAGGCAGGAGAATCGCGTGAACCTGGAAGTTGGAGGTTGCAGTGAGCAGAAAAGACGGCACCACCACACTCCAGCATGGCTACAGAGGGAGACTCCATCTCAAACAACAACAACAACAACTATACATATTCCACAACCTTCCTGAGGTGTGGGACAATCTAGATCAAACAATTCCTCAAGGGGAAGGTTGGGAACAGCATACGTGCATTTTAATGCTATCCTTTCAGCATTAGCATTTCCATTTGTCTATTCTAGATTTTAAAAAAGAAACTAAACATTCCTAATCTTTAATGTTTGATCTAGCAAAATAAAAAGAAGCAAAAAGGGAACAAAAATTTGGATCAACTCAACTTTATTTTGATTCTACTTAAAATTATTTTAAAATATTTATTTGTTACAAAAGGTTAATAAAAAGCCATTCTCTTATTAGTTATTATTAGACCCACTTTTCAAAATGTATAATTTCTACAAGAGTTGATAAATCAGAAGTGTCCAATATAAACTACAATTAGACTAGATGATGGCACAAAAAATCACTTCGAGGAACAAATGGTGAAATAATGATTATATGTCTGATTAAGACCATCGTCCATAATATCTGGACAACAACACAAGAACTTCCTTTACTTATCATGTTCTAAGTTTCCCTTTTCAATTTTAAAATGTTTAATCTAAACCAAGAATGGCACTATGGTAACCCAGGTATATAAAGAAAGAGCTGTCCTGTAGGCTGACTCATGATCACGGACTTAGTTCACTTAGTTTATGAAAAACATTCAAATGTCCATGGGTTTTCCTTCCTTAGAACACATACAAAATGGCTGTTTAGATTCTAGCACACTACGTGAAAAATGTCAAAATGGAGGAATGAGGGAAAGCGCTTTCGTGTCATGTATTTCTGAGTTTCCTTAACTGCTGAGACACGCAGCCATACAGTTTCCCATCTCTATTCATTTATTTGTTGATGTGTTTACCGCCCACACTTACTGCCTATTGAAATTCTTCTCATCTTCTCCGGCCTGGCTCAAATGCCATACTTGGAGTGTGGGGGCTGTGGATACAGCTGAGAGAGGATAAAGAGATTGGATGAGATAAGATCTCACGAAGGTACAGTCATTTTAAAGCCATTTAAAGGTGCTCTTGTAAGGAATTGGGAACCTCTGCAAAGGTTTTTATAGGAAAGCAATGTGACATTAAATATGTTTTGAAAAATTCTGTGTGAAGAATAATCAAGGATTCAAGAAAAGGGAGGTTGAGACACCAGGCAGGAGATTTTACAGCATTTCAGGCTGGAACAACAGGCCCCTAAAGTATGGCAGGAGGGATGAAGAAAAGGTTATATGAAACAAAAGCTGTTAGCTATGTGATGGCCAGGACTGTGCTAATTCATCTTACTATCCCTTATAGTTCCCAGAAAGTCCTCAGTCAGTACCTGATGAATAAACAATAGAATAAAACGTTACAGAGACAGAGTCAATGAGGCGTGTGACTGACATGAGGAGATGAGTCAAAGATAAGTGGAGTCCCCAGCCTGGCAAACAAGAGGGTCAGTGTAAGAAAACTACCAATATTTGCTAAGTGTCTACTAGGTATCATTAGTAGTGCCGTTGACTAAAAGGGGAAACTCAAGACACAAAGCAGGTTGGGTTCTGGAGGAAGATAATACGTTCAAATCAAGGCAAATTGCATTTGAGTTACCAGTGGAACAACTACTGGCAGGCATCTAGCATGTAGTGGAAAATATGGATGAGGAGCTCAGATGTTAATCTGTGGCTGAAAAGTATAGAGGAGACAAGTGAGGTCAATAAAAACGAGCTTATCCAAGGAGAAACCATAGCCAAGCAAAGAGAAAAGCATGGGCCCAAAGAGGACAAAAAGATGTACTGTTTGGGGATTAGCATGTGTATCTCTTCATTATGATACTTTTCAGACTGTAACAGTGAAATTGTGGACAATAATATGCTCAGAACTCGTAAAATTAACACACAGTAATGCCTTCGAGCATCTAGTTTACATGCTGTGAAATCTACCTGCGAAAGTGCCTGAATCAATTCAGGTGAGGTCTAGACCAACTGGAGACTTAATTTAGAATGCAGGCAAAAACATCTCATGAAAATCCTAAGAGTTTGGTTAACGTTAAAAAATAATAAAATCCCTACTGTGAAATTATAAAGTTCTTTTCTCAAAGCACATTATAAACAGCAGTTGCAAGGATTATTAACCAAATATTACTGTGCAGAGGGATAAAGTGATCTCTTAAAGGCCTCACAGAAATTCTAATCTCGACTGAAGGGATTTTACTCTGGGTTTATCAGACCAAATCTGGATTATTATACTTGATTCCAAGCAACACCCTCTACAGGGATATTGATAAACTGGAGGTGAACAAATCTCCTACATGAAATACAGTTTTATACTAGGTGCTGTAAATTCTTCATCTCAAATAAATTCTTTCCAAATTTAGGATAGGTAAGTTTGGTGTCCTGGTTTTCAGACAAGAAAAGTGAGGATTAGAAAAGTTCAATACCTGACCATGTCTCTCTGACATGTCAGTTTTTCGATATTACTTCTATAGATGAGCTTAATGCCACCTTGTATCAGAAAGAACTAAGAAACTAAGTGAGACTTAGATGGGAGGCAGTAAGACACGGATTGAGGAGCAGGGGAGAGGCAGTGCTGCATAATCAAAGATTCACGTTTACTAAAGCCTTGCTACTGAATGTGTGGGCACCAGGCCGGCAGCAATGGTATCGCCTGGGAGGGAATTCCAAAGTCACCCCCCAACTTGCTGAATCAGAATCTGCATTTCACAAGTTTGAGAAGTGCTGATCTGAAGAACTATTACGGAGAGAAGGGATTTGACATTTTTTCCTATGTTTTTATTTTTGCTTCTCAGAAGACGAATTAAGAAGATTCCAAAAGACAGATTTTTGAATTAATACTGGGGGAAATAATTTAATAATCAGAGTTGACAACATGTGTCATCCATTGAAGATCATAAGATTCAAGTAGAAAGCTGAACTAAAGCTGTGAGTGGTGGCTCATGCCTGTAATCCCAGCACTTTGGGAGGCAGGTGGGCTGATCACTTGAGGTTGGGAGTTCAAGACCAGCCTGACCGACATGGAGAAACATCTCTACTAAAAATACATAAATAAAAAATAAAATAGACGGGCGCTGGGCATGGTGGCACATGTCTGTAATCCCAGCTACTTGGAAGGCTCAGGCAGGAGAATCGCTTGAACCCAGGAGGTAGGAGGTGTGGTGAGCCAAGATTGCGCCACTGCACCCCAGTCTGGGCAAAGAGAGAGAGAGAGAGAGAGAGAGAGCGAGCGAGCAAGCAAGCGAGAGAGAGAGGGGGAGAGGGAGAGAGGGAGGGAGGGAGGGAGGGAGGGAAGAAGGAAGCAAGCTGAACTACACATGTAATTTGTGGTGTTCTGCATCTCCTCTAACCCACGACCTTTTTAAGATAGAGGCCTTTTTTTTCTCTCTATTGACCCATACTTCAGTACTAGACAGATTACAAGTAGACAATGGATGTTTGCCAAATAATTGAAAATGTAAATGAATGCACAGTGGTGATGCAGTCAGTGGGTTCAAATATGAAGTTACATTGCCTGTGAAGTTTTCTACAATATTAAGACTCTGTGGTTATAATGTTAATGGGGTATAGGTTTGCTTTTTAATTCTATCTATATGTGGGATAGAGCAGAATCAAAACATTTCACCTAACAAACTCGAATTTCCCAAAAGTTCATAGTGTATGTGAAGATGGCTCTATTTATGAGTATTCATAGAGCATTGCTGAGTGCCTTTCACTCTCCCTCTCCACCAGGAGTGATAATCTGCATTTACCATGCTTTGTTAGGCCTATGTCATTGGTAAGGTGACTCATCCAACAAATATATTTGATGTGACATCTGCGTGTCAAGCAATATGCTAGGCTTTGTTCTTTACCATGTTCTACATAAGGACTAAACTCAAGAAATGACTTTATTAGCACCCTGTTCTAATCAAACAGTAAACTAGCCAGTGATTCAGTAGAATCCTACATTCACTCTCAACTCATATGTAAATAGGGAGAAATAATCCTATAGGAGCTCTCCAAATTGTTTTTGTAAAAGCTTCCTCATGTTTGATACACACTATGCGGTGGCCTCTAACTGACTCTTAGGACACTTTCCTCAAAAAGAAAAAGCCCTCCTCGTGGTTAAAACTGATTTTGTATTATACTTCAAATTCAGGGAGTAGGCCAAGCTTCTTTTTGGTGAAGTAACATGATCAATGGTACAAAAGATAAAACTGAATTTTCCTGTGTTTGTTGTAATCATACTGCACAGATAAAGGAAATGGGGGAAAAAAAGAAAAAGGTCAAATACCAGTAACACCTATGGAAGTAGGTAATGTGGATAATATACATAAATTAAACTCACAGAAACTCTAAGATACCATTTTAGGATATATTTTAATCATATCCTTCCTTATCAAGTCTTCTACTATTATCACTAATGAGCATAAATTAATTTCACAAACTGCCCATAATATTAAACGTGATGATTCTAAGAAAATGTCAAGACTGATATTTAGTAAGTGTTGTCTTTTTAAAAATTTCCATAATTGATGAAGTCCTGGTGGAAAACATATCTAAAAGGTATTTTCCAAGTCTGGGAAATCTAAAAACTTGATAATTAAGGCATGATTTGCCTCTCCACAAAAATTCCAATCAGTTCCCATGGCATCCTATACCTTACCACATTTCTATTGCTTAAAACTGTACTGCAATATGACATTACACATTAACCTACTCAGACATAAAGTCTCCAACTTTCACTCAAAATCACATGGTTCCTTTCCTGTCTGTTTTTTAAAAATTGTTATATTATCTTTGAGACTACGCTAGTAAATAAATGTGTTTTCCATTAAAACAAATACTAGTTCCACTATTTTATTAAATTCCTCTGGGGCTGAGGTCCAAACTTCTGTAAGGGTCTACCTTGAAGGCCTGTCAAAGTGCTAGAAACTAAAATAAGGAAAGTTTAGAAATACAGTCAATTTGTGTCCCATTGAATGACTCTAAGAACAAATAAAGAATACACAACAGAGAAGCTAATAAAAATATATTTGTTGAATTTGTGATATTCCATTTAATATATATCAAATCTTCTAGAACTTCATATCAAACATCATTAAGCCATTTTCTTATATCTGACATACAGATATCTTGGAATACATACGCCTGTCCTCCCTGAGTATCAGCACCATAAATATACATCAAGAATAATAAATCTGAAAGGAATTTCGGAAATCATTGATAGTAACCCCTTTATGCTGAAAATAAGGAAACTAAGTGGAAGAGAAGAAAAACGACTTCCCCAAGGTCACTAGGACTCTGACTCCAAGTCCAGTATTTTTTCTCTGACATCATCTTACCTTAGACTGAATCAAAAGCCTCTTTTATTTATATCTTCTTTTTAAAAAGGTTGGGTTTCAAACCAAGCAAGAGAATAAATACAGAGAACTGTAGCATACACAGAAGACTTATTTAATGCTGCTATCAATAACCTTAAAATAAGAGAAAAGAAGAAAAACCAATGAGGTAATCAAGAGTTGACAGAAAGAACCTTTTTCATTAAACCCAATCAATACTGTATTTCCCCATCACTTAGCACTTCACCAAAGAAAGTGAAACCAGAGTGAATATGTTCCCTCAAGGGTATTTAACACTAAAATGACTTGTTGGTCTCAACTGTAAATGTAAGGACCAGACATGACTAAATCAGAAATCGATGGCAAAGGTTATTCCTCATTAACCTTACATTAAGAAACCTAAGCCAGTCAAAATAGAAGTGGGCCCTTTTCCAAATTTGCTGCACCACCCACTCCTTCTAGGTTTCTGGGGCAAAGACGTAAATTCATATAAAGATGCTCCTTCTTTCAGCATTCCCACAGAAACTGCCCCCTGCATCAGTGGGTGCTCTGGTAAGAAAGAGGTAAAGTTTGAAGGTGTTAGGCAAAGTAAATACTAAGTATAAGAAGGGATGGCCATTAGGAGTTGGGTTGGGGAACAAGTAAAGACATAACGTTCTCAGTATTTATCTAACAGCTATATATCAAATTAAACTGGAGTAACAATATTTTTGGAATTTCAAATGAATATCAAATAATATCAAATATTCAAATAATATCAAATGAAGAGATATTTGTATTAGCCAAAAATATTGATTTATTTTCTTTCCCAACATTTTCATATATATGCAGAAATTCCCTCAGAGCCTGACTAGTACTGATGCCATGAGCACATTAGTCACCATTGGAATTAATTTCGTTTTGATGAATTATTTCTGATCACCTACTATGTAGAAAGCATTGAAATGACAGGACCCTTGCCCTCCAGGAACGCACTCTCCAGCTGCAGAGACAAAGAGGTACTTACAGAGCAATTATAAGACAAGACAGACTAACTGCAGACAACAGTGCAGGGTACAAAGCCTGGGGCAGGCAGTGATTCATTCTACCTGGAAGGATCTGCGAAGATCTGGCAGAAGAGATGGGAGTTGAGCTGGGCTTTGAAGAATGGGCAGGACTGCAGCAGAGTGGATAAATGAGGGGTTGTCTCTGGGTAAGTGAAGGATAGGTGTGGAGGTTAATGGCATCCCTCGTGGAGAAATAAAAACATCTATAAACTAAAAGAACTGAAATGGACAGATGCAGTAAATGTTCTATGAATGTCAAGAAGGTTTGGGTCAGCTAGAGTAGTATGTGGGGAAGGGTGGAGAAAGAACCTTGATTGTGGAGCCTATTCATATTGATGATACAATAATAATCTGTCTGCTCTTAACCAGGCATTGAGCCCACACATGTATTTTTAAAAGACAGATTGTGGCTAATTTTTTTTAAATTAAGAAATTACTGTTTTTCTTGAAATATAGACATTAAAGGAGGAACGGTCCAAAATAATACAGTAAAACTATAACTTGGAACACAGTAACGCAAATCAGGCAAGAGTTAACAAATCTTAATTATATACCACCTTACACAAAAGAAGACAATGATTTCTCAGTATTTCTATATCCCACTTCCAAGCACATGATATACAAATACTCAATAGGTGTCTAGCAACATAACTTGACTATAGATATTTAAACACAGCTACCCAACATTTATATTGCTCCAGACACAGAACAGGCATATAGCTCTTGCTACCAGCACTGGGCAACGGGCCCCAAAAGGAGGCAGCTGTGGTGCAGCAGTGAGGTATAGCCTTGTCGCAAATTTCAGTCCTTGCTCTGCCTTTCATAGTTGTATGACCTAACACCCACTATGAGTCTCATCTCCTTCTTCCATGAGGTGGGCAGGTGTATTGTAATGAGCTCTGTTTACCAATTCAAACCCACCAACACTTTCCATATACACCCTACCAGGTGGACATCTCAAGGCTAATGTCACAGGTACTCAACTCCAAGTGCAAGACATATAATGGCCTGAGACAAAAGTCTTACTCAAAGTGCCAGTTCAACCAGAGTTTGAATTCAAATAATGAACCCAGGTGCATAAAGCTTGCCACTCTTTAGACCTCACAGGTGTCCGCATAATCTCAAAGAAAACCAGCTTCAGAAGGAATGTAGTTGCTGAGCATGAAAAAGACAGCAGACAGGACAGCAGTTTCACTGAAAATAACAAGAATCAGGACCAAGGAACCTCCATCTTCACCAGACTGAAACTTACCCCAAAGGGGCAGGCTCCCAACCAAGATGGTAGTTCCATTAGCAGAATCATAATGAATGGAACTCTAACTCATAAAGCCATGTGGGAACCCAGAAAACGCACTCGGGAGCATTTCAAAGAAGGGAGCTTTGTGGCAATACCAGGAAAAGCATCATTTCAAAGCAAGTTTCCTTCTTGGTCCTGCTTTTCTCATGACCTGTAGGTGGAGAGGGAGGAGTAGATAGAATGCCTGGGAAACCAGAGCTGCAGAATGTGGAGGCGGCCTGGCCACAATGCTGCCAACTCCTTTCCTGAGCAAAAGCTGCAGAGGATAATGGCCCAGGGATTGTCAGGGAAAGACAGGTGAGGCAACGAGGCCATGAGGAATCCTCTCTACTTTTCCGAAAAGAAAGTAAAGCTCCAGTTTCTCAGAGGAATATCCTATAAGAAGACTACAGAGGATGTCTGGGTTTCTATCATTGTGACTTCCTTTCCTAGAATTCTGAGCTTCTGAACCATCATCTCATATGCCATCTCTTCTTCTCCTAGCTAGACTCGAGTTGCAAAAACCCACTGCAGTATCCTTTGAAGCAACAAAGCAGGACAGCAACACGTATGTGACTCGCTCCTCACTGAGAAACTTTGGTTTCCATAGAATTTGAGATCCTCTGTATTTTCCATCATTTTATATTAATTATTCAGAACCTTTTCTGTTGCGGCCTCTGTGGGTGACTCTAGATGACTTTCCTTTCTCAAATGTAATATCGTGTGTAGACGGTAATATTGTGTAGACAGCTAGAGCTATTTGACTGAAAACAGAACCTGACACCTATTCTAACCACGAAATTTGAATACAGACCCCTACTTTGGGCACTTATTTAAATTCTGCCCCTGTTTCTTAATGATTTTTAAAGCATTATCTGATTCTAGGACACTGTGAAGGTGATCTGGGTCATCTTTTGAGTTCCCAAAATTAAAATGCAACATTTAAATCACCAGTGCAATTGAAAAAAAAAAAAAAAAGACTTTATGAACTTTTTACTCTATTTTATCTTTATAACTTATGCAACTTATCCAGGTTTATAGTTCTTCTTTCACAAATTTCACTCTTCCCTTCAAACCCCCTTTAAAAAAAAATCTATAGCACAGCACGCAGCACACTGATGTAATTCCTAATCCTTGAAGAGATAAAATAAGCCTAAATTGGTGTCAAGAGAAAGACTGATATTTTAGACAGATTTCTTTATTAGTGCATTGTGAGTAATTAAACCATAGGATGCTGTTAGGAACATCCAAAACAGCATGCTAAGAAAATAGTCTTGTCCTTCAAGTAAGAAGCAGGGAAAAGATTTGTGTTTCATGTTCCCAGTCACAAATGTTTCTCCTGGGGTGAGGGGAGCCACAGTTAATGGCTTTTCAAGCTAAAGAGGCCCTTATGGCTGGGTGCGGTGGCTCACGCCTGTAATCCCAGCACTTTGGAAGGCCCAGACGGGAGGATCACGAGGTCAGGAGATCGAGATCATCCTGGCTAACACGATGAAACCCTGTCTCTACTAAAAATACAAAAAATTAGCCGGGCGTGGTGGCGGCGCCTGCAGTCCCAGCTACTCGGGAGGCTGAGGCAGGAGAATGGCGTGAACCCAGGAGGCAGAGCTTGCAGTGAGCCTAGATGGCGCCACCGCACTCCAGCCCGGGCAACAAAGCACGACTACGTTTCAAAAAAAAAAAAAAAAGCCCTTATATATTCTTTTTTCTTTTTTGGGGGGGGCAAGGGGGCAGAGTCTCGCTTTGTCACCCAGACTGGAGTGTGGTGGCGCGATCTTGGCACACTGCAACCTACACTTCCGGGGTAGGTGATTTTCCTGCCCCAGCCTCCCAAATAGCTGGGATTACAGGCATGCACCACCCCGCCCGACTAACTTTTGTATTTTTAGTAAAGACAGGGTTTCACCATGTTGGCCAGGCTGGTCTCAAACTCCTGACCTCAAGTGATCTGCCTGCCTCAGCTTCCCAAAGTGCTGGAATTACAGGCGTGAGCCACCGCACCAGGCTAGCTCTTATATATTCTTATATATAACTCGTTTGTTTTTCAAAGACAGAAACTGAGGTCCATTTCCAGGACTGGCAGAGTAGAAAGAAAACTACATTAGGAAAAACAAACCTGAGTTCAAATTCAGAATCTAACCAGTCCTGTGAAACTGAGAAGTCCCAGGATCTCAGCATCCTTAGGTGGGAAGGAGAGATGCAAACTTCAGAATCCTTCTTCCTCTGAGGCTTGCTCAATGAGTCAGGATGTCATTTCCTCATTGATTTAACGGCAACGGAAGAACTGCAGTGACACAGGCAGTATGCTAAGTGCTGAGAAATCTAGTGCTGACCAGGTCCTGTGCTTGGGAACTGAAGTTTTCACCAAGAAGACGAGGCATGCAAGCATTCCATACGATGATGCAGCTCAGGTTTGGGACATCATTAAGCACACGAAAGATTCAAATATAAGCAAAAAAAAAAAGAAAGAAAAATGGTGCCTTGGACGGAATGTTTACGTGCCCCTCTCCCTGCCCAATGCTGAAATCCTAACCTCCAAGATGATATTAGGAAGTGGAAGCCTTTGAGAAGTGATTAGGTCATGAAGGCTCTGCCCTCATGAATGGGATTAGTGGTCTTACAAAAGAGACCTCAGAGAGCTCCCTTGCCCCTTCTGCCATTTGAAAAGGCAGCAGAGACTGCCACCTATGACCGGGGAAGCAGGCCCTCACAGACACCAAATCTTCTGGCACCTTGATCTTGGGAATGCCAGCCTCTCGAACGGTGAAAAATAGATTTCTGTTGTTTAATCCACCTGTGCATGGTATTTTGTCATAACAACCAGAATGGACTGAGACAGAAGAGACCATCATTATAAATTATATTGGTGTATAAAATTTCTAGGCATCATGGATGTGTTCGTAAAGACATTAATAAAATCATTCATTTTGTTTAAGGGCCACAAGTTATGAAATAAAGGAATTGGAACAGGTTGGGGACTCTCAATCCTGGCTGCGTATTAGCATCATATAGGGGGTTCAAAACAAGCAGACAGAACTAATGGCTGAGGCCTGGGTCCCAGATTGAACACACTAAACCAGACTTTCTAGGTGTCTGGCATTCGTACATTTTAAAAACTCCCGGTTGATTTCATTTTGCAGCGAGGGCTGAGAACCACTGGCTTATATAAGCTCTAAGTGCTAACGTTTTGTGATTCGACATACAGATCCTATTTGTCCCATGTCATTCTTTACTTCTAGGGAACCAAGTTTGGTCTTAGGCCTTAGGGCCCTCTCTACTAACTCCTAAAAAGTAATGAAGACAAGGCTGTATGGAGTACAGTCATCCCTCCCTGTGTTCAGGGTGAGGAGTGGTGGTTACAGGACCCCCACCCTCCGGATACCCAACCTGAGGATCCTCAAGTCCTTTACATAAAATGGCATAGTATTTGCATAGTATGGTTGTACTATGGTTTTCTTCTTGAAATATTTCCCTCCATGGTTGTTTGAATCTTCAAATGTAAAACCGTCAGTCCAAGTTTCAATTATGAGGCATTAACGTAAGCGTGGTTAGAAGCATGGGGTCTGGGAGGCCTATAAATACTACAAACTAATCAAATCACTAACAATAGGCAGAAAAAGAGAACTTTACAAAATCTGTGTTTGTAAAGTCACTTGACTATTCAAAGGCCACTGAGTGTTTCCTTGAGAGTTCAAGAATAAATTAAACAGCCTTATATATATGGGTATTGTAAAACTATTAACAATAAATAAAACCCAATCTTCCACCTTCATACTCTTTTCTTTTTTTCTTTTTTTTTTTTTTTTGAGACTGAGTCTCGCCCTGTGGCCCAGGATGGAGTGCAATGACGCAATCTCGGCTCAATGCAACCTCCGCCTCCCAGATTCAAACGATTCTCCTGCCTCAGTCTCCCAAGTAGCTGGGATTAAAGGCGCCCACCTCCATGCTCAGCTAATTTTTGTATTTTTAGTAGAGACGGGGTTTCACCATGTTGGCCAGGCTGGTCACGAACTCCTGACTTTGTGATTCGCCTGCCTCAGCCTTCCAAAGTGCTGGGATTATAGGTGTGAGCCACCAGGCGCAGTCCCCACCTTCACATTCTATAGTGTTTTGTAGTTGGGCAATTACATTATTTGACCTCTATCAACCCTGCTCCTTCCCCATTCCATCTCCACAAACATGCAATTCACGATGGAATAGTACAGCCAGGAATCATCCAGGCACCTTCCACTCTCCACTCATAGCCTACCTCTCATGAGGTTCTGCTCATTCTACCTCTACCCACTCTTTTCATATGCATGGCCGCCAACTTCGTTTCAACATCATCTAAAACCTAGACCAGTGGTTCTCAAACTTTCTGTTTTCAGGATCCTTTACACTCCTAGAAATTATTGAGTACCCCCAAAGAGCTTTGTGCTTATGTAGTTTATATCTCTGAATATTTACTGTATTTAGAAGTTACAGTGAAATTTTTCAAATGATTATTTGTTTATTAATACAATAATAAGTTCCACTAAGTGTTAACATAAATAGCATGATTTAATAAAACTTATCTGTATTTTCCAAAACAAACAAAAAGGAATTAATGAAAAAACTAGTTTATAAATTGTTTGTAAATCTTTTTAATGTCTGGCTTAATAGAAGTCATTGTTCTCAAGTCTGCTTCTGCATTCAATCTCTTTTGATATCTTATTGTGGATGAAGTACATAAGGATAACCTGGCCTCACAAAGAAACGTGGTTGAAAAGGGAGGAAACTTTTAGTACCTTTTACAGACGATTGTGGATATATCACACAGTCTCTGGAAAATTCCAGTGGACACTTGTGAAAGAATGAGTGAAAATGGCAAATAACTGGTGGTATTAGGAAATATTTTTTATGAAAATCATTTTGACCTTGTGGATCCACTAAAAGATTATCGGGAAGCTTCTAGGGCCTCTGTACTGTACTTTGAGAACTGCTGGTCCAGACTGATGCCCTAGCCTCCTTCCTGTTCCTTTGCTTCTACTCTGGCTCCATTGCTATCCATTCTCTTCTCCAAAGCCAAAGTGCCCAGTTAAAAATACAAGTTGCACGATATCACCCTATACTGCTGATCTTTCTTTGGACCCTAGATTAAAATACAAAATTCATCTTAGGCTTCTCAAGGTCCTTCAGTTCTTGCCAAGCTTTCCAACATCATCTGTACCCCTCTCCCCTTTGTTCTCGTTGCTCCAGCTATACTTCAATTTCTTCAAAAGCACCGAGCTCCCTCTCACATCAATCTTCATGCAAGTTGTTCTCTTCTGCCTTGAATGTTCTTCCATCCCTGTATGCCTATTTCATCTTTTGCAGCTCAGTTTAAATGATTCTTCCTCAAAGAGGCATTTCTTGACCAAAAGTTAGAGGTAATATCTTCATTTTACAAATCAGCAAACTGATATCTTTGAGGTGCAAAGATATTAAGAAACTTGCCTAATGTTCTTACAAATAATAAGACCATAATTTGAATTCACATCCCACTCCAAAGTCCAGGTACCTAATCATTCTGCTATGCTATCACTTAAGTTAAACAAACAAACAAAAAGATTAAATCTTACAGGGCTCTCTTTAACTTGGTGGTAACCTCTTCACTCTCCAAAACATCTGAAGCAATTGTTTATGTTTATGGTTAAGAGAGTCTGGCCCTCTGGGCCCACGTCTCCCAGAGGGTCATTAGGTATCCCCTGTGGCAACCCTTGATATCTTCAAGGCTCCTGGCATTCAGATAGGAACATCTGAGCCAGGAGCCTAAGCCGCTCAGCACATAACAACATAGCCATGGGACTGCTTCTTCAGTCCTGCCCTGAAGATCTCCATCAGCTTTCCACTTCTCTCCTCCACCCTAGGGGCTCTAGACCATACACACAGCAAAACAAACCATGTAATCATGTTCCACATTTCTTGAACTTTTCATCAGATTCACCCCAACAATAGTTTCCCAGCTTCAAGTCACATTAGGTTATTTCAGATTCAGGGCTTCCTAGCCCTCAGTGTGGTGGGAGATAAAGGCAGATTATCTGCAGTGTGGGACTGAGGGCCATGTGACACTTAGTCATCTTCTGATTCCATGAATCTGAACAAGTCTCATCGCCACTTGAGGCTTAGTTTTCTTTTTTCTAAGATGGGGCTATCTCAGCAGACTGCTATGAAAAGTAAAAGAAGCAAAAATTATAAAGAAATTCTATAAATCCTGAAGTCAAGTTATTATTATTAAAATTTATTATTATAGATGATTAATTTATAGGCATTTTGCATCTAAGCTTCTCCCAACTCACAGATGCTTAGGAGGTAGTCTTGGAATCAGAGCCCTTTAGATGTGGTGTACCTTTCTTTAGAAAATAAGAAAAGTTCTGTAATTCCATGGGTAAGCCAGAAGATAAAATCCAAAATGTAGCATATCAAGTGTTTCTCCTATGTCTAACAAGGCTGTTTTGCGGAACCATCATAAAATCTATAATAATTCTATATGTCAAAAGCAAATATACATGATGATCATGCATTCAAAGAACAGACAAGAAAAAATTAATCACTATTAACACATTTTCCAAAGCAAATCTACAAATTTTCCAGAGCAACTTTATTCTCTCACCAAGAATAAAAGCAATGTGTCTCTATACGAGTAAGCCCAGGACCTTTTAAAATACAATTTTATGAGACAAAGCTTACATTTCTAAAGATCTTCCAAAATATTCCTATTGCTTCCTCAAATGCAGAGGCTGCCTCATTTCCTATAAATTGTTTTTCTCCTTCTGTTCAAGAATAACAAATTCATTAAAACTTTAAAGACTTAATCTCGAGTTATGGCTTGATGAGATCTCTGTGGGATGAAAGAAATCAAGAGATCACAATAACTGCTATTTTAAAATGTTCTTGCAATGGAAACATAATTTATTGATGAGAACGCACTGCTGTAGAGAGAAAAGAATTTTAAAAGCACATTCAAAATATCAGTTAAACCCTAAGATGGGTTTCTGAAAAGTTAGGGGTCTCACTGTTTTATTTTTTTAACAAACATCAAGCCAAATATCATTTAATTAGGCTGATTTTGTAGTTCAGATATGAGTCATACTTGTAAAAGAGAAAATGTAATCAAAGTACTTCCTATAAATGTAAAATATCACCTGTCATATAAATCTCTTCTTGACCCATATATTGGCCAAAACTATTGCAATTTATAAAAATCTAACTCATATTCCATAAATCACATGATTAAACATTTGACCTTTACTCTCAACTTTCTTCTTGAAGTTTCTATTTCCTATGATATTTTCTTCCTCTATGCAAAAGGATATGTTTTATAATAAAACTGTTGATTGAGTATACTGTTAAACACTATGCATCTACCAAAACAATTTAAAATAATACTGAAATATTTTGAATAACCACAATTTTTTATAACAGCAGAAACAGGGACTCAGAAAGATAAGGTAAATGAAAATCAACAAAATTGGGTAAATTACAATTACTACTTTGATTTATTTTACCATGTAGGGTAATTCTACCCCATCACTTTTTAAAGGGATCAGTGTATGAAATCGAATCTTTAAATTATAAAAAAATTCTGAAGATGTTTAGGTTTTAAGACAGATTTTTCCTGATTGATTATTCTTTTAATGTTCTGGTTTGAGGTAAGAAACTAAGCTATATAGAAATATAATAAAAACACCCACATCACTTAAAATACCTAGATTTAGGCTTAATCAATTGCTTTGCTCTTTCCAGAGAGGGTCTCATTTGAAAACTGAAAGAGTAATATTGATGACCTCCAAGGTTCGTGGCCACTCAGACATTCAGATTCTGCAAACACCTTTCCCTCCTTGATTGTGAGTTTTACCCTTTGTCTGTAATAACTTATGAGTCAAAACATACATCATTTTGTAATCAATCATTTGTACTAGTGTTTCTATTCAAAATAAAGCAAAAGGTTGGACATGAATAAGCATATAATTCATATGGATGTGCTAATAGTCTAGATACAGCAAATTAAGTGGTATCAACATTTAGGAAAATATTCTAGTGTGCCTGACTAATACAGCCTTTTCACACATAAATAATGACTCAAATAATGACTATAAGAACACTCTTTTCTCATTAGAAAGTACACAAAATAGAAATGTTCTAAAGGCTTTTTCACAGTTCAGTGGCCTCATCCAACTTTCCAGTTCAGGGTCTCCAACATTTCATTTTCAAAGATCTACAGCCCACACAGTGTCTAAGGGGCTTATTAACCCTATGTTGCCTATAGGTCTTCAATAATGCTATAGGGTGGTCATTGCTGAAGTCCAATGGCCTCCTTAGCCTATGCCTTCTTCTACAAGTTACCTCTTCTACTCTACCCTATATCTGTTCTAATTATAAAATAATGATCACAATGATAACAATAATACCAATGGTTAAAACTGTGACAGAAGACATCCAGTTCTTCACACTAGTTGACATTACTTTCTGCTGTGTTGCAAAGAAGGTAGGAAAGAAAGTCAACTGAATCTAGTTCTAGTCTCAATTTTGACAAAACCTAGTTGTGCAACCCTAGATAAATTAGAAACTTGCAATGGCTCCAGGATTTCTCATCTATAAAGACAGAGATTTTGCTGCACAAAAAGGATCCACTGTGCACCCTGGCCCTGAAACTGTGTGATGTGAGGCCGTACCTAGTCATTTCCATTTTCATTCTGCGTTACTGTCACCTTAAATCTGAACCCTTTGCCATGGTAATTTCAGGATCGCCACTGGATTTATAAAAATTCAACACTACATATATCAGAACTTGGTTAGCTAAGAAAAAAGAGAAGCAAAGATACTCAGTGTGTCAGCCCTGAAATTAGAAATACAACCGTGGCCTTTCCCATCAAACTCTTGCCTTAGATTCACTTCCTAAGTCTCACTCCCCTAGAAAGTCTGGTCAATGGAATATGTGTCTCAGTGACAGAAATTCAGAGTGGAAATTCTTCATCAGGATAAATTCTTCCAGTTCGCCACTTTACCATTTGTGAGTTACTTTGTTAGTTCACGATGATATGGCTTAGGAAGGCTAGTGGTTTCAAGAATAAGTCAAACATTAAGTGAATACAACATCAAAGTGATTATAAAACAGATTCAAATAGTTTTCTTTTTGGTGTTTAGCATCTTCCTCCCAATCCAGCTAAAGATTCCTCTCTGGAACTGATATGTGGAGGGTGCTATCTCTCTATAAATAGACTTATTCCATGCTATGTGAATCATGGCTGCTGACAGCAAATCAACAGATTAATTATTTGGCTTTGTTAGTAAAGATAATAGCACACTATCATTTTCCCAAAAAGCTTTTCCACACACCACACGCCCATTCTTCTAAGCTAAGCTTCAGAACAAACTGAAATGGTATACAAATACACGCAGGTTGCCCTTGCACTGAGAATGTCTTAATAGGACCTGCCATCTCTCTGCCAGATTGTTATTGTGACACTTTAGCTATAGGAAGTCACCAGTCAGGATCCTCTCTGATAAGATGAACACTATATAGAAGAAAAAGGGAGGCAAATTAAATGAACACTGAAGAAAACCATAAATTCAGAAATTGCCTCAAATCTCTGTTTTCTAATGAAATGCTAAGGAAGAGCCCACAGGAAGCAGTAAATATGGTCCTTCCTTCCCATGCAAAATGAAGCCATGAAAATAAAGCCATGCAGAAGTAACCCATTGATCATCTCCAAGTCAACTCCAGAGATCAGGATCAGTTTATCTTATCCGTTCACATATATCCACCTATCATTCTTACTATCTTGTTTTTTAGAAGAGGCTGACTAGGATCAACTCAAAGACATCATATAATTATCCCAACGAGAGCACAAGCACGTACTTCAGAGATTGAGATATAAAAGTCACACTGAGTTCAGAACCTTGAAGTTCTCTGTAGACCACATAAGCCTTAAGAAAAGAAGGCCTCCAAATTATCCCTCCACAACAGAACAGGTTATTTTATTTTCCACTAGGTGAATTCCTTTGTAGGGGTAATTCAAACTATTGCATAAATCTTCACTTTATAAAATGAACATGCTATACTAATTGGACATAAAATAATACAGACTAGTAGCTCCTGTCTTGGGATCATAACTATTTTTGTATACTCCTGAGATTTACTACTTTATCTTCATCACAAAATAAGAAAATGAGCCTAGTATGGAGTGGACAATGTCATGAAAACCCAATGGAAAATGAAACAGGGTCGCTTCTTCACAAGGCTTAATTCCAAATTTCTGAGCTAATTCTGAGCCCCACTTGTCCAGACTTCCCAAGTGTGGTCCTTCATCCAATGGACCCATCCATGTGCCTCATTGCTAGAAACCAACAGCACACCACAATCAGAGTTGCAAAGAGACAAACTAGCCAACTGAGTACAGAGCAGGCTTCCTTTCTAGACAGTGCTGCCTTTCAGTTGTCCACAACAGGGGTAGAGTATCTGCAGAATGCAAATGGTTCTGCAGCCACAACCAGAAAACCAACAGCCTGATGGAAGCACAGATCTCTCCGCAATTCTGCTTTCATTCTCTCAAGCTGGGAACACTGGCCTGGCTTGAGCTGGGAATCATCATGTCCAAACTTGGGGTGTCCAATTTCCCTTTGCAAGTAGAGACATAGCCAAAACAATCATCTGTGGTCAGGGCTGCAGAAAAGCCCATGCCATGAAAATCTCTGATCAAGCTGAAGTTTTCTTTACACTCCTTGAAGCCAAACTGTGTATACTGTCTTGTTCCCTCAATGTCCCAGAAGTGTGAGTGTGCTAAGTATGGTAATAGCACAGAAACGTTAATGAGCAGAGTCCTTGGAAACCATGAGAGGGGTTGGAAGAAAATAACAGGAAAATGAAGACTGTGTAAAGGAAGTGAAAGGGCATGAGGGAAAAATGAAGAGGTGAGAAATTGACAAGGGCGTCTGAAATATGCAATGCCAAGTGTTGCTGGAGGAAGAGTTGGAAAAATAATAAATTTAAGTTCATCTGGTGTCTACTAGGTGTCTATCATGGATTATGAGAGATAAGGGAAGAGCTGTATTAATCCTTAGGTCCTCAGTGGGCAGCGTAAGTACTGTACTGTACAGATGGATGGATGCATGGATGGATGGATGCATGGATGGATGGATGCATGGATGGATGGATGGGAGAGCCGGAGAGAGAGTGAACCAATGAATGAATAAATGAATGAATGAGGTGGTCACTCACTCCCCTCAAGGACTCTACAGGCTCTTTTAGAATAAGTGCATCTATACATGTAATTCTTCTAGTCAAACCCTGGATTGATCAAAGTAGAAAGTGTTTTTGCTGAATATGGGGCAAGAAGCTATTAATTGACAGAGTGGTTGAAAGAGAGAAGTCTGGAAATGAGAGAAGAGGGGTCAGAAGGTAAAAGAGGAATCCTGGTTCCCTTCCACGGGCGTCCCGAGGTGCTTTGAGGAAGGGGAGAGAGGGTGTCCGCCTCTGGGGAGCCCACTCTCCGGGCTTCTACTGACCTGGTCTCCGCCTCACGGGCCTCTTGCGGCCGCTGCAGAAGCGCACTTTGCTGAACACCCCGAGGACGTGCCTCTCGCACAGGGAGCGCCCGTCTTTGCTGGGGCTGGAGCGGCGCTTGGAGGCCGACACTCGGTCGCTGTTGGACTCCCTCGCCTGCCGCTTCTGTCGGATCAAGGAGCTGGCTATCGCCGCAGCCATAGCTGCTCAGCGAGGGCCCCAGGCCCCAGGCTCTACTGCGCCCTCCGGCTCGCGCTCTGCCGGGGTGAGGGCAGGACCTCGGCGGCCAGGGACAGGGCAGTCGCGGGGAGGCAGTGCTAAAATTTGAGGAGGCTGCAGTACCGAAAACCCGGCGCTCACAAGGTTAGTCAAAGTCTGGGCAGTGGCGACAAAATGTGTGAAAATCCAGATGTAAACTTCCCCAACCTCTGGCGGCGGGGGCGGGGCGGTCCCAGGCCCTCTTGCGAAGTAGACGTTTGCACCCCAAACTTGCACCCCAAGGCGATCGGCGTCCAAGGGGCAGTGGGGAGTTTAGTCACACCGCGTTCGGGGTACCAAGTGGAAGGGGAAGAACGATGTCCAAAATAACAAGCCGTGCCTCTGTTGGAGAGGCGCAAGCGTTGTAAGGTGTCCAAAGTATACCTACACATACATACATAGAAAACCCGTTTACAAAGCAGAGTCTGGACCCAGGCGGGTAGCGCGCCCCGGGTAGAAAATACTAAAAAGTGAATAAAACGTTCCTTTAGAAAACAAGCCACCAACCGCACGAGAGGAGAGGAAGGCAGCAATTTAACTCCCTGCGGCCCGCGGTTCTGAAGATTAGGAGGTCCGTCCCGGCAGGGTGAGGTCTACAGAATGCATCGCGCCGGCTGCGGCTTTCCAGGGGCCGGCCGCCCGAGTTCTGGAATTCCCAGAGGCGCGAAGTGGGAGCGGTTACGCGGAGTCTGGGTAGGGGCGCGGGGCGGGGGCAGCTGTTTCCAGCTGCGGTGAGAGCGACTCCTGGCCAGCAGCACTGCAAAGAGAGCGGGAGGCGAGCGAGGGGGGAGGGCAGCAGGGAGGGAGGGAATATCCTCGAGGGCCAAGCACCCCTCGGGGAGAAACCAGCGAGAGGCGATCTGCGGGGTCCCAAGAGTGGGCGCTCTTTCTCTTTCCGCTTGCTTTCCGGCACGAGACGGGCACAGTTGGTGATTATTTAGGGAATCCTAAATCTGGAATGACTCAGTAGTTTAAATAAGCCCCCTCAAAAGGCAGCGATGCCGAAGGTGTCCTCTCCAGCTCGGCGCCCACACGCCTTTAACTGGAGCTCCCCGCCATGGTCCACCCGGGGCCGCCGCACCGAGCCGGTCTCCGCACAGGCTCAGAGGGAGCGAGGGAAGGGAGGGAAGGAAGGGGCGCCCTGGCGGGCTCGGGATCAGGTCATCGCCG
>NW_012102299.1:1918954-1936084 GCF_000951045.1 Mandrillus leucophaeus | reverse complement strand
CCCGCCGACCCACGGAAGAGCGAAAGAGCGCCCAGGTGGGGCCGAGCTCCTGGAGCGCTGGGAAGCACAGCGCGCTCTAGTCAGGTTCCCTTTCCTCGCGCCCTCGGCTCCCAGACTCCCTTCTTTCCTCCCTCCCTCCCGCCACCCCTCTCCCTCCTCTCTGTGTTTTCTGTCTCTCCCCTTTTCTCCTCTCTACGCAATCCTACGTGATTGAGGTTTGGATGAGAAATTCTCAGAGGCAGAGCAAGGGAACTGCAGCTCGGGTCCGCTCCGTCCGGTCCCTCCCACAAGAGAAACACAACCACAGTGGGGGTTAAAGGACCCTAGGTGCGCAAAGCAGGGGTGAGAGATGGGGGAGCTGAGAAAATGCAGTCCACGCTCTCTCCTATAAGCTTGAGCACGTAGAATTCTCTGTTTAGTTAGGAAGAAAGTGAACACTGGAGAAAGTAACAATGACCTCTTGGACCTTATCATGGGCCCCACCTATGGCTCATTTTGGAGCAGGAAAAAGTGTTTCCCTCCTTCTTGGAACCCGGATTTCTTGGTTCTGTCTGGAAAGCTGCAAAGCAGGCTCAGCCCCTAAAAAGAGAGCCCAAATAAGCAACCTGCACAGAGGATGACTCCAAGTGCAGTGAGGGAGTGATGTGGACAAGGACAGTCAACCACAAGCTGTGGAGTGCAATCAGGTCTCCAGACGTGAGTGTGATGATGTCTGATGTTGGAGACACTGGGCAGAGGAGTTCTCCAAGTTAAAATGCAGCATGAAGCATTAATCACCTTCCATTCATGATAAAGTCTGGGAGCGGCTATTGGTTTCTACTTACAATTTCTCTTCATATATCCCTAATCTCTCTCCTTCAGACACCTCACTAAGCATCTAGGGTAGTGCGGCAGGATTAAATGTATGATTTCCAAGCACAGACAGGTGTATGTTGGAAACATCCTAATAGAAGGCAAGGAAAATGCAGGCCCTGGAAGCTACTGAAAATGGACGTGGGACTCAGAAGGACCCCAGGAGCTCTCTAGATACGAGCACAAACCTATGGGCCTAGCCAAGATTCACGTGGGAGATGAAAAGGATTGAGATCTGTGACGTTGTTCAGATCAAGCAGGAGTCTAACACCCTACAATGCCCAGGGGCCTGGACCTTCCAGGCTGCCAGCTGGGCAAAGTAGAGGCTGGCAGATAGGGGCTCATGGGACAAACAGCTGGGAGGAGGATTAAATAGGCAAGACATCCTGAGGAAAGGGAGAATCCCAGCTGTCATTTGGGGAGCACACATCCCCTGCAGCAGTTCAGTGTGGCTGAATGAAGACAGTGGATATATCCTTGGAATTCTAGCAATACAGAACCAGACACGTGAAAAAGACACACGCACACATACCTTAAGTCCCAAAGCAAGGCTGAATGCATTTCCATATGTGCATCTGGATGGGGTGAGGGGCATTACTGAACATCAACCGGTAATTATATCAATTAGGAAAATCCTCACATTCCACAAATAAAATTATTTTCCTTCCGTGGCTAACAGAAGACTTCTCTCATTCTTGAGCAAGGCAGACATGGATAGTACAGTGGGCTTTGGGGGCTCCCTGCCTTGCAATTAAAACACCCAAACAGACAAAGGTCAGCTAAGGGGAGTAGCCAGAGAAATAGGCAAGAGGGGGTGTATAATGAGGCCTTGAGGAAATTATTGCTAAATTTGGAGTCTCTTTTATATCCTCAAAATGGGGATAATCATTCTCATCTACCTCGCAGAACTGAATATGCATATGTAAGCGTTCTGAAAACTGGAAAATGCCAAATGAATGAATAAAAGGATGGCTTTTTTTTTTTCCCAAAGAAAATGCATGAGATTCACCTGAAATTCTTGTTAACATGCCGATTCCTGATGGTCTCTCAAAACACGAAGTGGAAGTCTGTATGGGCAGAGCCTGGGATTCTTAACCGTTTCTCCGGGTGTCAAAGTTGCAGAGTTTAATGTATGTTTGCAAACTAAATAATACTAGAAGACAGAAGTAAAACATGGCACATTTCTCCAGAACTGCAGTCCTGTGCACCCACACCCCCTACAAAAGACCTGGAAAGAGGATGTGTATTCTTGAGTCTTTGTGTTGCTGATTTTTTTCTGTAGGTTGATGAGATATGAGGGTGTGCTGATGCAGAAGGTAACCAATACAGAGGCACAGGAGAGAAGGAAGTTAGGAGGAAAGATGAAAAAGGTAACCGGGGCTGTTTGAAGTTCTCCTCTCTGTCTTAACATGACAACATCAAGTTAGGCATTTAAAGAACAGAACAAAAACAATCAATGTCAGCTTTCTGAGAGCAACATTATTTCTGTGTTTAGATCTCTATTAAAAGAATGTAGTGTTTTGGATTCAATCGGACAACAAAGACTCCTTTTTTCCTCGCACTCCTGCAGCTATTGTCATAGTGCTTTTTGGCTTTTTAAGTCATCATCAGCATCATTTACTCCATTTCCCCAGTGAGAAGA
The DNA here is from genome assembly GCF_000951045.1 of Mandrillus leucophaeus. NCBI lineage: Eukaryota > Metazoa > Chordata > Mammalia > Primates > Cercopithecidae > Mandrillus > Mandrillus leucophaeus. The sequence goes on along the minus strand of NW_012102299.1, from coordinate 1,933,590 downwards.
GGTGTGAGTATAAAGAAATTTAAGAAGTTAGCTAGGACCTAAATATATGGATATTGAGCTCAGAAGCAATGCTTAAATCAGTTTATTTTGCATATAGAAATTTGTAGGTTTCCTACCTGGGCCACTAAATCTCATAAGTCTTCCTCCAAAGTTACCTGTACATTTCCAATATCTTTGCATTTGGGGATCAGGAATGAAATTAAGCCAACCTACTGATGATTTGGGTTAAATTAACAACCAGGTATTTTAAAGGGTTATATCTCAGGGATACCAATACTTTTATTTTTACACTATCTTTCTTTGCACAACTTAAGAATTTCTTCTTCCTCTTCTGAAGACATTATGAGCAGAAGAAGTTTTAATTACTTTGAAGAAAGTTGTCAAATGCATATCAAAATGATAATTATGTAGTCATATTTAGTTATATATATATAGTCTATGTTTTTGGCCTCTAGTCAAACAAATAAAAACATGGGCAGTCTTAATTATCTCCACATTTTAAAAGGAAAAACAGAGGCTTTTTGGTCTTTTGCTTATTCATAGGCCAAGTCTTTCAACTTCCAAATCTACTATTGGGCTAGTTTACACATTCGTTTTAAACATTGCATTGTTCACAGATTGCATCCAGGGCTTTGTCAGTTACCGGGGAATTCCACACACCTCCACAATCTCTCTGCCCTCAACAAGCTTCCAGTTCATGACATTATGATCTTTCATGGCTCTTGTTGTAATTGCCCAGTAGCTGTACGCTGCTGGACACGTTATTCAACCTCTCTAAACCACATCTGCAAAACAGATCCATAATAATACTAGCAGTACCTAACTAACTAGGCTCTTGCAAGGCTCAAAGATATGATAATAATGTAAAGTATGAGAATGACCATGCTGTTATTAAAATTTCCATTTAAATTAAGTCCCTGACATAAAATACAGATTTCTTAAAACAAGAAAACACACCTTATGATTCATACACATCATCATTCACTCTTGGAATGTATTTAACAAAGGCTGAAAATTTACTTGAAATGAATGATTAACCTTGACATTGTAATGGCAAACAGAATTTTCATTAGTGGAATATTGTCAATGTCCTTGTCTTGAGAACACAAAGAAGCCCAGCTCTGCTCTTACATCATCTTGCTCTGAAATCAGGCCCCTGCCTCAAAGTTGGGTGAATATGAGCTCACTGGGCTCTGCCACAGCAAATGGAAGAAGACTTTTTCTCCATGAATTTTATTATATAAAGTAGCTGTACTTCCACTTGCTTTTCTCTGCATATTGTCAGTTACAATAGGCTGACAAAAGCAATATAAACAACTACTTTCTAATAATTTGTAAATTCTTTTATATAGCAAATTTATTCAGGGTGCTTTATTCAACAATTTGAAAACTGAATTACTACATGTTATATGTCCATCTGGTTTTGGTCATATTCCAAAACAGAAAAGAGAATAGATTTAATTCTATTTGATTCTTTATGACACAGATGAAGAGTGGTATCCTCATTGCCCAAATAGGGAAATTTTCAATGTTTTGGAGAATAGGTGTTTTGATAAGAAACATGGATATAATTAATGTGAGCCAATGATAAGTGCCCTGCACACCTATAAATGCATTACAATTATTGACACATTGAATCCTTACAACAACTCTATGAGGTAAGTTCTGTCATATCACCATTTTATGAATGAAGAAACCCGGACAGAGAGGTTAAGTTGTTTAACCAAGGTCACTCAGCTAAGAATTGCCAGAGTTCAGATTCACACCCATATAATTTATTTCCAGAGCTTCCCTTTTTCTTCTGTGTCATACTTATGTCAACAAAAACATAACACCGTGAATAATTACAATCATGTAATAAAGTCAATAAAATAAGAATATACAAATCACATACATTTATGTAACTCTTTACTGATTACAAATCATCTTCCCATGTATTATCTCACTGAGACTCTTCAACAATCTTATGATGGAAGTTAAAGGCAAAATAATAATTCAGTTTCACAAACTGAGACTCCAGTAAGTAATGTGATAGCCCAAGGTCATACAATCAATGAGTGAAGATCTATGAGTTTAATCCAGGCCTTCTAACTGCAATGTGACTACTGCCCTGACTAAAGTAACCTGGAGGGGAAAATTGAGAATGCCAAATGTACTTCCATCCACTAGCTTCTAACATGGTTTCACATCTTGTGAATGACCTTGAAGAGATCATTTTGTGTTGGAAGGGAGAGGAAACAAGTATCCCAAATTCTCTCCCCGTGAAGCTCTTACCTTTTTCTAGATGAGGGAACTACTCCTGGTTTTACTATTGTTGGCCAAGGTAGGGTACTATGTTTTCTTTGGTTCTAGGAGGGTGGTCTTGAAACACTCTCCTTTTTAGTTTAGTAATTCAAGTTGAGCTCAATATGAAAATCGTAGGGAAATTAAGTTAAAATAGAAATTAAAGAAGTTTACAAGGGGAGAAACGTAAATTTCTTCCATTTTCATTCCTTAAAAATGTACATTGGTTTGACTTATACCACCTAGGAGACGGTTGGTACTTGGTTAAGGATGCTGAAAGACCTGTCACAACAGACTGCCCATCATTTAATCCTACTCTAAGTCCCACTGTCACTAACCCAGTGCTGCTGACCCAGAACGAACTGCACTGGCAGCAGGAGCGAGCGCCGCTTTCCAAGTTTGGAGACTAGACTGAAACTTTTTGGGGAAGGGGGCAAAGGGGACTTTTTACGGTGATGGAATGTAACATTAGATACATGTGTATATAAGACAGGGGACCTTTTTATGACACATCATCAGAAGAGAAATCCCCCTGGCTTTGGTTGGTTTTGTAAATTTAGCTATATGTAGCTTACGTGCTTTCTCCTGTTCTTTTAATTATGTGAAACTGAAGAATTACTTTTCTTGCTTTCCTTTTTAGAAGTTTTTTTCCTTAATGTGAAAGTAATTTGACCAAGTTATAATGCACTTCTGTTTTTAACAAATCCCCTCCTTAAACGGAGCTATAAGGTGGCCAAATCTGAGAACAATTAAATTCATTTTAGTTATAATAAATTTAATATTTGTAAATGTAAAAAAACAAAACAAAACAAAAAAACCCTTTTCCTTTTCAAAGAGAAACTCGGCTAGAAGATCTCTATTTGAATGTAAAACCCATAAGGACAGTGGCATTGTCTATTTTGTTTACTTTCTTATCTCTAGTCCTTAAAATAATCTTTGCACATAGCCAGATATTCAAAAAATACTCACATAAATGAATTAATTCATCAATCCATCCACCCAGATTTTTGAGTCAAATAGATGCATCAGGCATCCCAAAGTGAAGAATGGGGTATCAACTCTTTGGATCAGGAAATAAGCTCAGGTAACTCAAGGGTAGCCTCCACATTTCCAAAGTTGATTGTTTTGTTTTATCAACAATTCCTAAAATTCTCTGCCTAAATCCAATCTATCTATTAAATCTGATATCCTCAGAGGGTACATGGTACCCAGGTTTCTGCTCTGAGCAACCTCCATCCCCATATTTAGGGCTATATTTTCAGTTCTGATACTTCTCTCTCTCTCTCTCTCTCTCTCTCTCTCTCTGTCTGTCTCTCTCTCTCTCTCTCTCTCTCTCACACACACACACACACACACACACTCATGTTCACAGAAGAAAGGAATATAATAAGGCAAACAGAGCCACAGACATCAGGTAAAATGAGTAGGCAACTTTAAAGTCTCAGAATATGACTAAAATGACCTTAAAATGGTTTAATGATCCTCACATTTATACTGTCACCCATGTTCACTGAGATTCCTTCTCCATGGGCCATTCCTAGTTGTTCTCATTTCTAAATTTAGATTCCAAATTTTCAGGGAATGGATCTTGTTGAAATAGCAGTCTCTTATAGCACCCACCACATGACTGACACTCAAAATATATTATTAAAACCCCAATAAATTCATATTTTTGTCCTCTGCATGCACACAGCACCAGACACTGTGAAAGTAACAATTAATGAGAGCTCTCACTGATCCTATGTTCACAGGTATCTGATGTTGAGTAAGATTTTACTGGAGATAACTGAAATATACTAACTGATTAGAAAAAAACTGTCAGAGGATCAAATGGAAGTTTGGACAAGGTGACCAACAGGTCATTTCTTATCCTAATTTTGTAGAATTCTCTTAAGAGTAAAATGTTAAGTAGAAAGATTATGCAATTTAGAGTACATAATTTATCTTTACATAAAGCTACTTCGTTTGCCTGAGTTGAAGTTTATTTGCCTGTAAAACCACTATATTATAGGACCTAAATTGGTGAAAATAATAGGTTGAAATGATGGCACTGATTTGTCAAATAAGGAAAAGTGTGAATGAATAAATGAATGAATAAACAGATAAGCAGATGAGTGGATGGGTGTTTGTATGGAGGAAATATAGCATATTTCATTTAAATATCCCTAAATTAGCCTTCTTCTCCCAATAAAAATTTAACAAGATGTGGGGAGCGTCTTAGCAGATTAAAAGCATTGAAGAATTGTAGGATAGTACATGAAAGTATGTAATAAAAATCTGTCACTCACTTAAAAATCATTTTTACATAAAATAATATCCCCCTGTGCCTAGTATTACCCACTAATCCAACCTGCAACATGACATCAAGGAGGCATTGATGTAGATGTCTGTGTGACTGCGAAGTCTACAGCCAAAACAGACAGATAGATAGACACAGATAGGTATGCATTTCGATGCTCAGCTCTCCAGAAAAGCAGGTATAAGATAATGTATAAGAATATTTCTTTAAACAGTATTTGAAGCAGGAAGAAACAATATTTTTCCAATGTTTTGGACAGGATAATCATATCTAAACTTGTAGTGTTAACTGGAAGTGTTAACGAGGTCATCAGCCTACTGTAGATAATGTATACACACTGTAGTCAGCTAGCAGCAGTTTAAGAGAAGAGATTTATTTAAAAGTAGGCTGGAAATTGTCTCCGGGTTGGTTAAGTATGCTAATGGCATGGCAATGGAAAAGCAGCATGATCCTCATTGCATTTTGACAGTTCTTTCTCTCATTTCTATAAAAGGCCATGACAAGAAAATAGCCATAACTGGCCTTTAGAAGATAAGTAACCAAAAGCGTTTATTAATTCGTGAGGACAAAAGGCAGGGAAAGAATGTTGACTTCATGCCAAGATAAGTAGAATTCATTACCAAGAACAAAACAAAAAAATTCTAAAAATGACCTGTGTATAAGAGTAGACATAAGAATCTGACTTAGAATTTTTATTCCTCCTATAAGAACGTAGTATAGTGTTTTGAATATAAGATAGACTCTGTCAGCATGTGTTGATTTTTAACTTTGACTTAAAAATAATAAATGTTCAGGATGAGTAAGAATAATCTCAAATATCACCTTAAGCAAAACCCTCGGCATGCTTTTATTAATAGTGGAATCACCTTTGATCTCTGATAGCATCAGTTAAGTAGTAGCTATTAAAACAAGAAATAAATGTTTGATAAATATGGTCAAAAACACATGGTTTTAATCTAGGAGAGTTTCCCTTATCTCCTTTGTACATCTGGCAGATACTGAACTCCTGATAAAACCCTGCAGCAACCCTGAGAAAACCCGACGGTAAACCCACACCACTCTAGGGAAGGGAAAGCTTATGCCCTAAGTGAGGGAAACATCACAGTTTCAGGCAACATCTAAGAAACCTGAGCCTTGGAAGGTGCATTTAAACTCAAAAAAAGAGGTTGTGCCTTGTTCTTTTGTGTCTGGATTTTGAATAATTTGCCCACGTTTATGGCTGTGCTGACAGACAAAGGAAGAGATCCTCTACCAAGCAGAATTAAGCCAGGAACTGCACAGGAAAACAATCTCATAGGGATTATTTTAAGATACTAGTCTGGAGTGGTGGACTCCAAAGAGTGAACCATATCAAGTTATGTCGATGTTAGATGCAAATTACTCTCCACATTGTAATTTTCTTTGTTACGCCCTGGCTTTCAATAAAGTCTTATGTCAATGTTCCTGCTCAGTCTCTCTTTTGCTGCCCATAATTAATAAAAAAGTTAATATGTCAATGCTTAGGCCAGGAGCTACATACTACGTGGCACCATGGAAATAACAAACATAATTAACGAGAGCCTCCAAGCTGTATCTCTGGGGTGAGTTAGTCCTCGCTACAAGATGCTCTCCTTCAACACAGACTATGGAGAATTAACAGTATGATGTCAGTCAAGAAGTCATTGGGTTTTCCTTACCAAGTCCTTATATAATTTCAGGCAAATCCTTTGAATCACAGAAAAATGTCAAAAAACTCTGCGTTCCAATTATAGGTTAAAAGTGTTTGAGGGACAGGAAGGATAGGGTAGGGAATAGAAAGGACATTGCTCTGGTTTGAATCTGTGTCCGTGCCCGAATCTCATGTTGAATTGTAATCCCAGTGTTTGAGGAGGGGCCAGGTTGGAGGTAATTGGATCATGGGGGCAGACTTCCCTCTTGCTGTTTCCGTGACAGTGAGTTCTCATGAGACCTGACTGTTTAAAAGTGTATGGCACATCCCCTCTCACTCTCTTGCTCTTGCTGCAGCCATGTAAGATATGACTCTTTCCTCTTTGCCTTCCACCATGATCTTAAGTTTCCTGAGGTCTCCCGAGCTATGCTTCCTGTACAGTCTGCAGAACTGTGAGCCAATTAAACCTCTTTTCTCTATAAATTATCCAGTCTCAGACAGTTCTTTATAGCAATGCGGGAACAGCCTAATATGGACATTGAGATTTATTAGACACCTTCTACACACCATGCACAGTCCTGGGCTCTACACAGGTTGTTTTACCTAACCTTCACAATAACCCTGGCAAGGCCAACATTGTTATTCACATGGTACAATGAGAAAACTAAAAGGCATAGAAAGTTAATTAATTGTCTGAAATATGGGTCAGGTCCAGAATTCAAATCTAGTTCAGCACACTCCAAATCCAAAGCTCTCTTCTTGACTTTTTTAAAGATGATGAATCCACAAAATGAACTTACGAGGCTAATTTATATTCTTGAAATGTAAAAAAAAAAAAAAAAAAGTAAGATAACTTATCATTTAAGGTCACCCACAATCTAAGTCAGGGGCATCCATGCTATTTGTTCCTTGGTGATCATGACCCCATTTGAAACACTACTTAACAAACAGAGCTGGGGAAACAGACACTGAGGAAAGTGAGGCCTATGTTCAAGCATTTGAAGAACTTGAATATCCTGTGTGTGCAGGAGATTCACACTAAGAACTAGATATTCTGTGTGTGTAGAGGCAAACTTGGACGCCTCTATTCCACCCATGGAACAGATTGCATCGCAAAATGGGGAAATGGTTTCCCCACCATCAGAGACTTTCCACTCAAGATCAGGAGCAACACCATAGGAAGTGGGTTCCAAGAAATCAGACAGATATTCTATAAAATGATTAAGGTCAGCATTGCTGGGAGTGGAGAGTGAATCAAAATCATTATAGACTGCATCCAAGGGAATACTTAGGAAAACTTTTGTTCATTTTAAAGGATATAAAAAAGGGAAAATAAAGAATCATGAATCAATAATGAAAGTGATTGCTGGGGATGTGGGAGAAATGACAGAAGGATGGAAGATTCAAGGAGACAGTCATGCAAATAGTCATGGAAAGCACATCTTTACTAACCCTGAAAGAAAACACAGGGCTAAACACTTCTCTATGGCATCAAATGTGTATTGTAAAGGCTTGTGTCATGGATTAAATAAGTAGATTTTTAACAAACGTTTGAAAACCTAAATGATAATGTCCCTCTGAGTTGTGATATTTGAGAATAAGAAAAAGAAAACATATTAACCTATTAAGTTGCACGTGAGGAAAGCTCCCCTGGAAAGGCCAGGATAAAAAGCTACTAGGTTGTTCGTCAAAACTACAGTGGATTCTGTGGAAGATGGTCATTGACTCTTTTGGATTCCTATGTAGGAAAGATTCCAGTTTGGGGTAAGGCACCTCAAAATAACCAAAAGCTGATGAGCTTAAAGGTGAGCACAGACCAAAAGAAAATGGTCGGGGGGTGGAAATCGGGCTATTAGGAGCTCTGCTATGGTTCCCTCATATCAGGCCTTCTGCAGGTTAAGTGTTAGGCTCATATTAGAAAATGTGAAAAGGAAATACTTACTTTAGCCTGTAGTCATGGTTGTTTCCTACAAGATCTACCAATTCCACTAAAAGTAATCACAGAGAAATCTGGAGACTCAATGATATAGCTCAGATGTTCATCCCCTCCAACTCTTATGTTGAAATATGACCGCCGATGTTGGAGGTGGGGCGTGGTGAGAGGTGTTTGGGTCATGGGGGCAGATTTTTCACACACGGCTTGGTGCCCTCTCCATGGTAATGAGTGAGTTCTCGCTCTGTTAGTTCATGTGAGAGTTAATTGTTAAAAAGAGTCTGGGATGTACCCCCTCTCTCTCTTGCTCCCTCTCTAGCACTGTGACACTGCCTGATTCCCCTTCGCCTTCTGCTGTGAGTGAAAGCTTCTTGAAGCTCTCCCCAGAGACAGATGCTGGTGCCATGCTTCTTATACAAACTACAGAATCAAAGCCAAATAAACCTCTTTTCTTTATAAATGCCCAACCTCGGGTATTCGTTTTTAGCAACATCAAATGGGCTACTACACTTAATTATTGGCAAAAAGAAAGAAATACTTAAATCTCAGTACACACTCACAGCTCATCATATAGTATCTTTGATTTCATTTTTTGGGGAAGAAAAAGGAGAATCACAATTTGGAAAAACTCAAAACCAATTGGAGAAAACTGACTACAAACTGGAAAAAAAAAAGGTCTTACAAAGTGTTTTATCAATGAAATGCTACAGAATGCAATGAAGAGGGTGGAGAGATATTCAAGGAGAATCAACAGTGGCCACTACATGCATGAAGTTAGGAGCGTTGAAAGGCAACCATCCCATTTCCTGCTTGACAATGTTTAACTAACTCCATGCACAGTATTATCTTTAAAAGTAGAAAGTAGGCATGCGCTCCACCAGTAGGTGAGAAAGTTGAGTGACCACAGAAAGGTCACTTAACCTCTGTACATCAATTTACTCATCCATAAAATGAGAAATTGTTAAAAGAATAACCGATGATCTTTATGATTTAAGTCCTTTAATGAAGATTACTTTGGGACGATTACTTCTGGAACCACGTGTGACACTCAGTTTTAGAGATTCTAAACAATAAGAAAAAAAAGTATATAGTCTAAAGCACCCAAGTATTTTCAATGTGACTGCTTACTTGAAAAAAAAAAAAATGACTTTAGTAGCTGTAGCAAAGATTGTCAGCATGGAACAACTATGCAGCCATAAAAAAGGATGAGTTCATGTCCTTTGCAGGGACATGGATGAGGCTGGAAATCATCATTCTCAGCAAACTGTCACAAGAACAGAAAACCAAACACTGCATGTTCTTACTCATAAGTGGGAGCTGAACAATGAGAATACATGGACAAGGGAGGGGAACATCACACACCAGGGCCTGTCGGGGGATGGAGGGCCAGGGGAAGGATACCATTAGGGGAAATACCTAATGTAGGTGATGGGTTGATGGGTGCAGCAAACCATGATGGCACATGTATACCTATGTAACAAACCTGCACGTTCTGCACATGTACCCCAGAACTTAGAGTATAATCATAAAAAAAAAAGAATAAATGACTCATCTCATCGAAACCCTCTTGAAGCTGCTAAGTTCTCCAATTTTAGTTCAATCGGAATTCCTTTATCTCTGAATAAGTGGTGCTGGTGGTGAAGGAAAGAAGTATGAAGATGTCTGTTAACTGTGGAGATGGCCCAAAACAACAAAAAGCTGTCCCTATCATAGTTGGACTTCAAAGGTTTTTGCTTTGGTTTTTTTTTTTTTTTTTTGGCTTTTGGCTTTTGGTATTTTTTTTCCTATGTACAATTTCTATATAGATAATAAATCTTAGATAACTGTTGATGAACAGTTTTGTAATAATTTGGATAAAAGAATGAGGTAATTCTACAGTGAGGAGAGTCAACAGAGGAAATATATTCTAATGGACCTGTTTCTAGCCTGACCTGAATTTTTATTCTGATGTTACTTACTCAATATGGAACCTTGGACAAATTATTCCTCTTTTTTGGTCTCTATTTCCTTATTCTTAATATGAGATTAGCCAGATGATTGCTAAGGTCTCTTTCTACTCTAAAATTCTATGACTCTAAATATAGAACTCACCAATATCATATTACTTAAACAAAACAAAGTAGGAAGCATTTTCTGTTATCTTCCAAAGTAACTTCAGGGTAGTTAACCAAAGTGAAAAGAGCATTGGTTATCCTGCTTTCCCTAGGCCATTGGCTAGATTCCCTCAGTCCCCAGAACTAAACCTGACTCGTTATCTTGTGCCATAAAGCACTTCTCTATAACTGGATAAAGGCAATAATATTTAAAGCAAACATTTTTTCGAGTGCTTATTATTTACCAGGAACTGGTAAATATACATATAAAGTCTAAGCACTTTATATGTACCAATTATTATCACAACCACCCTATTACATTGGTATTATTGTCAACATGTAAACAGAGGAACAAAAAAAAGTAACATGCTTAAGGTTATACAGCTACCAAAGGGAATGACCATGATTTGAACTCAGCAAGTTTGGGTTCAGCCTCTTACTAATGGATGAATCACCTTTCAGTTCTGTGGTCCCAGTGTAGTGGGGGAGGAAGGGTGCTAGTTCTGGTGCTAGTGATGGCTATGATAGCTCTTCTTTTTTGTTCTCTATGAAAAGAAAGCACGTGGCTGGGCAGGGTGGGAAAACCCGATGTCAATGAAAATCTTCTAAGTAAGCCTTGACACTGACAGCTCCGTGAGTTTATCATCCTAACTGAGCCCTATAATCGCACAGCATCTCACGTCCACTTCCTCGAAAATTGTGGGTAAGACTTAATCCTGCTTCTGAAGCAGAATCAGGCCTAAATGTGTGGCTCACTAATTTTCTTCTTTGTTAGAGAGCCCCCTGTTGCATAATTTGTGTAATGAAAGTATGTATAGTTTTGCTAACCAATTCTCCTGGAGCCACTAAAATGTGTGAGTGTTTTTAGAAATTATATGGGCACTATGCATAAAATACCAACCTCTGATTCTCTTTTTGAAGTATTCAATCTTAGGGAGCCATTTTCTAAGTATGTATCTAGAAGAGCAACTTCACACAGCATTAAGTCGCTAAGCTCTCGGGTTTTTCGTTCTCATGTATAACTGCTGTTAGCTTATTGGGAGAGCCTGGGCAAATAGCTTAAACTTTTTGTTTCTTAAGATCATTTCCAAAATGAATACAGCAGACTCTCATGATAAAGACTTAGATGCAAAGATTTAGATATGGAATCACCACATACAATACTTGAAATGGAAAGAACTTTAAGAATTATTCAGGCTTATGCCCTCATTTTAAAGATTATGAAATTGAAGACTGAGAAAGGTGCAATATGCTTTAGGTCACACAGTTCTTGGTAGCTTAAGCAGAAATACAGCTTAGGCTCCTGATTCTAGGATCAGTGGTTTCTCTGGTATAAGGTTTAATTTTTCTATTAAAGACTACATTTTAGGCTTCTTAAAAAAGTTCTAACAAAAACTAGTATGTACAAAATGACAGTTTATAGAAGCTTCCCATTCAAGCCTCACAACCACTCAGTAAGACAGTTACTTATTATTATCAACATTCACTATATGCCTAATTTATAGCTGCATAAGCAGAAGCTCAGGCTGCTGAGGAAGTGGCCTAAGGTTGCATTAGCATTCTAGTTCTGATCTTTGAAATTTGAAATTCATTTTCTTCTTTGGACCTTTACTTCACCCTGCCCTCTTTAAATTTGTTTCAGGTAAGATCAAATGAATTATAAAATCTTCAAAAAAGTGACTATTAATGCTTTCCCCAAAATGTCCCCAATTAGTTAAGCATTTCTTCACTGGCCACTTCCCCAGATCCTGTTCATCTGACATCTATTTTCAAATAAAACAGGATTCTTTAGAACAGTAGGAATTTCTCACACTGGTTTACTGCATAGGATAAGAGAGTCATAATTATTTTTGTAACCATAGAAGTATCATCAAAATACAGAATTATTTGTAATGCTAATGAGAATTTTCTTCACCAGGTAGTGATGTTTGCAAAACATCTGGTGTACCATGCCAAAAATACATAGCAGCTGAAAGGCAGGATGCAAACTTTGCCTCAGGATCTTCTCCACCAGGTAATTTCAAGACAGGCATTGCCTTTAATATATGTTTTAGATGCTGCAGCATCTGATAGTCACATAACTAATTTCTTTAATTAGTTCACCCCTTGTGCATCTTGGCTTCAAGGATTCAATTAAACACAAAACTTGCAACTTGGTGCTAGAGTATTCATTAACCTGCAAGTTATCTTTTAAAACAACTATAGTCTAGGGAAAACTTCACGAAGATAAGAATTTGCCTTTGTCCTGAATATATATAATTGGAATCTCATGCCAAAGGAAGAGAGTCTGTAAACAGCAATGTTTATTCTTAGCAATAATTCGCCTTACACACACAGAGAGACATACACACATAAACACACACACATATCTTTACATCTTACCAATTTCTTTATTTACCAATATAAAACTTTGCAATAGACCATGTTTTTTTATCCCTTCACCAGTCTTCTTGCCTCAGCACTGTATAATTTTATGCATATACAATATACATATATATGCATAAAATATGATACATACTACATACAAGATGCATACAAGGTGAGTTGTCCTGTATATACATATTTGTTGTTTTATATGTATATTGCATATATGTGTGTATAAAATTTTAAAATGCTACGGTAAGAACTAGTGAAGGAGAAGAAGAAAAGCGGTCTCTTGCCAACTTTTTCTACCAAAGCATTTATGTGCTTTTCCTTTTACACCCATCCCTCAGTCATTGGGCACCTACCACACGCCAAACTGCTGATCACATAAGAGACATAAAGAAATAAAATATAATTTCTCTCCTTAGAGCGTACTGTCTAGTGGATGGACCTGGTATTTTATGTAGTAACAGAATGAAGCACATACAAATGAAAGGTAGGCTCTGTGCTGAGATGTTCAGGAGAGAAGGACACTCTTCTCAATTAGAAGGGTCCTTACAAGGTTTCACCATGGAGTGACATGAGAACTGCTCACTTAAGGAAAAGTGGGATGCAGTCTCCCAGGAATAAGTCTGAGAAAGGCCTTCTAAACAGACAGGAAAGGAAAAGCACAAAGGTGCTTCCGCAAACATCAAGGTTATGTCAGGCTGTGGATGTCCTCCAGGGCAGGGACCCTATGTGTCTTACTATCATTTTTCATGTGTCAAACTCATGATTAATAAAATTAAATCAATCAAACAAAACAGTAAATGAATGAACAGTGTTTGGAGAGTGTTAACAGTTTATTAGGTCGAGAAAATAAGACGTGTGGAGATAAATGATAGAAATCATAACAAATCACTAGCGAATAGAATGCATTGCTATGGAATTTGTGCCTCATCTTAGAGGCAACAGAGAGCTATTGAAAGTTTTTTAAGAGAACTGTGATAGAATTTAATCTATACAGTCAAGTACTATTGTAGTTTTTAATGAAAGTAATTGGGTTAAATGTGGTACAACAGAGTAGTAATCAGATTCATTCATTACATTAAAGTTAAATAATATTAAACTAAATTTCAATACATTAAAATTATATGGGGATGAAACTGTCTTACTACAACTTTCTTAAATGGATATAAATAGCACGTGAGACAAAGCTCCAAGAGACCAAGTTCACAGGTGTTACACTTACTCTCACCAAGTTTATACCTCTTTACAAATGTTATTGAAAAGTTATCTGTTTCCACAAGTAGAAAAACACATATAAATATCCACAAACTCTCCCATGGCTATACATAACACACAGCATGGGACTAGTAGTGTAAGACCTGGATTTGGTGTTGCTATTACCATTAACTTGGTCTAAGATCCTGGGTTTTTCCTCCCTTTGCTAGGCTCCAGTTCCCTAATCTATAAAAGGAGGGAGGAAATGGTGCCCTCCATGGTCTGGTTTAGCACTGATAATCTGTGATTCCAACAAGGTCTCTGGAATGGCCTCTGTTAGTCTCCATACTTAGCACAGCAGAGGGCTAGGGAGTGATGAGCCTCATAGTATTATCAGAGGGAAAAATATCACATCCTTTTCTTTACTCATCTAAAATTGAACAAATACAGGTATAAAGTGAAAAATGAGGCAGGAAGCTACAAGGGAACACTGCATGATGTTTAATGCTACTTTTGAAAATATATTAGGCTTCAAATTTGGAAATCTGTGTAGCTCTTCAAACAGATGTTATATTTTACCCTAGAGATGACCCCATTTTAGATGATGGCAATCCACTATGTATAATAATATTCTTCATCAACTTCCTAAATTACTTGAGAGTTGTAGGAGATAAAAAGTGTAATACAAAAGAAAGATGGTGACACCCCAGTAACTATATTAAGAGCTAGAGAGACTGTGAGCACATTTACTTTTATCCTTAGCTATGTTTGAAAGAGAGACGCTTACATAAGTAGTATCAGGATTTAAAAGAA
>NW_012102299.1:1905829-1918904 GCF_000951045.1 Mandrillus leucophaeus | reverse complement strand
CACTGGCACCACTTAAAGACTGGCTTGTGAAGGATCACTCAAAGAACAAGCTATATTTTGATGGAATGGAAGGAGGAGCTTGTCCTCTATACTACCTGTCTCTTATACACATCTAGATGTGTATAAGAGACAGATGTATAATAATATTCTTCATCAACTTCCTAAATTACTTGAGAGTTGTAGGAGATAAAAAGTGTAATACAAAAGAAAGATGGTGACACCCCAGTAACTATATTAAGAGCTAGAGAGACTGTGAGCACATTTACTTTTATCCTTAGCTATGTTTGAAAGAGAGACGCTTACATAAGTAGTATCAGGATTTAAAAGAACCAACTGTCTCAAGAGTAGAAGAGTGTTTGACTTGTAATCAGAATCCTGATTTTAAATTTTAATTATTTAAGTAACTGTAGAAATGTAGGTTACTTACTAATTTACTGTCTCTCAGTTTGGTAGTCATCTTTGAAATAGAAATAAAAATACTTACTGATATGATTATTTTGAGCTACACAAAAATACATTATAGTAATTACTTGGCATGGTTTATGGCACATAGTATGTGCTGAGTAAATGCTAGCTTTTTTTCCTTGGACTTTTCAATAACATTTGTAGAGCACTATAAGAGTAGAAGAGTGTAGGCTGGGTGCGGTGGCTCACACCTGTAATCCCAGAACTTTGGGAGGCTGAGGCGGGTGGATCACGAGGTCAGGAGTCTGAGGCCAGCCTGACCAACGTGGTGAAACCTGGTCTGTACTAAAAATACAAAAATTAGCCAGACGTGGTGGCGAGCGCCTGTAATCCCAGCTACTCAAGAGGCTGAGGCAAGAGAATCACTTGAACCCGGGAGGTGGAGGTTGCA
The DNA here is from genome assembly GCF_000951045.1 of Mandrillus leucophaeus. Classification (NCBI taxonomy): domain Eukaryota; kingdom Metazoa; phylum Chordata; class Mammalia; order Primates; family Cercopithecidae; genus Mandrillus; species Mandrillus leucophaeus. Next base: position 1,918,048 of record NW_012102299.1, on the reverse strand, counting down.
GTGAGCTGAGATTGCCACTGCACTTCAGCCTGGGTGACAGAACAAGACTCCATCTCAGAAAAAAAAAAAGAGTAGAAGTAGAAAAGTGTAAGTTGTTTAACACTTTCTCATGATGTATGTAGTAGTGCCAAACATACTCTAGGTTCTCAGTGAACCTAAAACACAGATAAATTTTTAAATTAGCATGAACATTTCAATTTGTAATTTGCATTATCTGGATAGGACAATCTGATGTTAATTCTAATCAACATGGTAGGCATTTACTTCGTTTGGTAAATAAATACAAATAGCGGTAGAGTGGTTTTCACATCATTTCGTTTACTGCCCAGCAGTATGTTTCTGGGAAGATGTGTAAAGAGAACAATTTTTCAAGAGGAGATACTGAGAGGCTCTTGAAGTGCAGTCCCTGGTACCGCTCTGACAGAGCATCAATGTCACTAAGACTTGGCAGCAGGGAGCAGGACTCGTCTGTGTGACTTCCAAGAAACACAGAGAGAGCCACTTACTGCAGCCTCCAGCAGAGAAGTAGGTATGGGGGACACAGCCTCTTCTCATGCCTGCCAGCATCTGAAACAATATCCCTCTTGATTTTGTGTTTGCTTAGATCAGAGTGCAGACTCCAGGCACTAAGGTAACCTGCCACTGAGAATGTCTTAGAACTTCAACTGTGCTTTGCCAACCAAAACCAAAGGATGTTAATATTGTGTAGCAAGTTGCGTCAGGTAGAAAATGCTTTTCTTATTCAAGCCCTTCAAGATCTTTCTCAATTGCAACTTTCTTGTGGTCTCCTAATAGGATTCCCCTCTGCCACCCAAGTCTGAATGTCAAAAGCACTTTCTGGTTTTGCCATAGGAAAGGCAGTTTCCTACCTTGCATTACATTGATTTGTGTCTATCTCCTCTACTTGACTATGATTTCCTAGAAGGCAGGGAGTCTAACTTCCTCCTTTTAGAAACATTCAGTTTAATTAAAGGTGTGTTAGAGGGAAGAGTCAAGAGAGGAGGAAGGGAAGGGGGAAACAGTTCACATGTATGAAAATAAGAGAAATAAATTATTATGTCCGAAAGCAGCCACTCTAATAATGATGTTGATTTTTATACTCCTGGCTTGTCAAACAGATAATTCAGAGAAGTTTCCATTTGAAAAATTAAATAGAGTATCTGGGTCTTAAAAAATAAAAAAGAAAAAACACTGCTTGGGATGTTATTAATATATAAATGATCTAAAACTTGACAGTGACTCTTCTCTTGGATTCTCACAATTGGGCGATGCTTCAGAAGATGGTAGAAGGAAGTCCAAATCTGGGCATAATCCCATACTTCCCCAGACTGGTGACAATGTCAGATTTTGAAACAGTAAAATATGAGAGAAAAAACTATATATTTTATAAACTAACAGAAAGAAAGAGGGATTTTATGAATCAATCATTCCAGCACCTTAACTTTAGATGAAGGATATGAGGTTGTTCCTTCAAGTATTTCATATGCTTTGAAAGCTCCGTGAGTCTGCACATGGTAATCCTTCTGTCTAGAATTACTTCTCCTGTGTTTGACCCAACTCCATTGCCGTCTTTTCCTTGAAACCTTCTCTCATTCCTCCAGTCAGTTTATTCATCCTTCTTAAAGACCCATGGATCACTTTTATGTACTTTTATTTATACACTGATATATGTTGGCTTTCTCAATTAGATCATGAATTTATTTTGGGCAAAAACTATGTTTACCCTACTCACCCCAAACACCTAGCACAATGCCTCAAAAAAAAAAAAAAAAAAAAAAAAGAGTACTTCACAAATTAATATTGAGTTGAAATATCTAAGTTCACCAGAAGAGATGAGGGAAGAGGACAGCATCAACTTACCTCTTCATGAAGCTTAAGACCTCTGCTCTTATTTATAACAGCCATCACAGATTAATAATTTTAAACTGTAAAGCACACTGGCACCACTTAAAGACTGGCTTGTGAAGGATCACTCAAAGAACAAGCTATATTTTGATGGAATGGAAGGAGGAGCTTGTCCTCTATACTACAGTATTTTGGAAAAAGAAGTGGACTGAGAAAAATGCAGTCCTTTCTTTCTTTTCCTAACTCTCCCCCTTTTTTCTCTTCTTTCTCCTTGTCTTCCTTTATACGCTCCTCTAGTTTCTCCTTTGCATAAAGTATTGATAGTCATTATCTTAAAAATATTACAAAATCTCTCTGCTTTCTACAAGCATTACTCCTTCTGTAGAACTGTGTGCCTGTACTTTACCCAAAAGGCCAAGTGTACTTCGTGACGGCTGCCATGAAAAATAAGAAAAAAGAAAATCTGGTTAGATATTGATGCATTTTTGTTTAAACCACAATGTATGTTACTTTTCATGAGGGTTGGATTACATATTGGTGTGTGTTTGTCTTTGCAAATGAGGTCAAGTGGATAACAATATTTTTGAATTTGAGAAGATATCTTTTAATGCCATTCTGAAAAAAAAAAATGCAGCTAGTGTATTTTGCTAGAAAAGACTATCAAGGAAGAAAATGAGGTAAAAGGCCCTTAAGATATGTTTTGCAACAAACAAACAAATATACTTCTGTATAGATAGACCAGATGCTTTCTTCAAAGCCACACAGAATAGATTTTCAATGGTAATAAAATGATTGTCTCTGTTGCCACTATTCTATTTTAGTTAAATAGCATTAGCAATTTTAAGATAAGCTCATTTTGGAAGTATTATAATTACCTTAAGAATTTGGCCTTCTCTTTGCTTGCATATGTTCATAGCAGCATATTCACAATAGCCAGAAAGTGGAAGCAACTCAAATGTCCATTGATGGATAAATCAATAAACCAAATGTGTGTGGTATGTACAAACAATGGAACATTATTCAGCCTTAAAAAAAAAGGAGGGGGGAATTCTGTCACCATGGATGAACTTGAGGGCATTATGCCACATGAAATAAACCAGCCACAAAAGGCAAATGCTCTATTATTCTTCCTGTATGAGGCATTTAAAGCATCAGATCCACAGCAGAATAAAGTAGGGTGGTGGTTTCCAGGAGCTGGATAAGGGAAAAATGGGGAGTTGTTGTTCAGTGGGTAGAGTTTCAGTTCTGCAAGATGAAAAAGTTTTGGAGATCCATTGCACAACAGGGTACTTAATACTCCTAAACTGTACACTTAAAAATAGTGAAGATGGTAAAGTTCATCTGTGTTATCTCAATTAAAAATAAAAAACTGGATCTTCTTTGAAACAAAATGCCTGCAATTATTTCAACCTCATCCCTGCCATTTAGTTTTTGATTCCCACTCTCTAAATAGTTACTACACAATGTACAAATATTTCTCAAAGTAATAAGCAAGTTGGCTAGAAGACATTCAATTCATTTATTGGGGTCCTATTATGCATAAAGTAATGAGTTTGGCCCTGAGATGAAAGGGGGAATGAGGGAAGGCATTTCACCACCATCAAGAGGGTAGTGCTGGATAGGTCTTAGTGAGCACAGGTAGGGAAGGACATACTCCTATTGATACTGAATACAGCAACCTGCTTCTGTACTATAACCAGTATATTGGGAGCATAATTGTTATCTGAATTTCTCGACCTTTGAGTTTTTCAAACAATTGGGTCTATGCTCAATATCAATAATTTTTAAATTCCACTGAACTCTTCTCTATTTCAAGAGATACCTGAGGTTTCATGTTAACCTCAAGTCACAATGGAGTCCACCCACTTCCCCCAAGCACCAGATATTATTTTGAAGATATCTTGTAAGCCAAGGAATGAAGGAACAGATGATATGAGTTATCTTGAGAACTCCAACATAAATGAGATCTGAATGGCGACATTACTTGGATCACTCTAACAAAGGCAAAAACGGCCTTTACCACCCACAGTGAATCTCAGAGATAAGCTCGCCCTACTTACACAGGAGCTGGGTTCTGAAAAGAGAAACTTCAGTGGTGCCTGTAAGCAGTTGTAGGTGAAACCTTTCAATTTACAGTTTGTATCAGGTTGATTTTCTTGGAAATCAAAATAGAAAGGAGCTGATTAGATCCTAGCTAAAGGGGAGAAACAAAATAGCTGGAGTCCCTGATGGTAAAGCTGTATTAAAAAGAAAACGTGTGAAGGAGAATTTAAAAAGCATATAGCACTTTATTCTTGTATTTCTATTGCCAATGTGACTAGAAAACTAAAGAAAACCAAGAGACTCCTTTTATACTGTGATTCTACTTCCTGTAATGAAAAATGACAGGGAGAAATGGAAAATCAGTTCAAAATTCAAAACCGGCTCAACGGAAAACAATTCTGATAGAATCACAGAATCCTGGGGTTGGAAGGTCAAGTTGCCCAACTCAAGTACCAAGTGTTTCTCCAATGATGACTTGTATTATCATAAAGTGTAAAATAGATTTGTATCTAGACTTCGACTTACATAAGCCTTCTATTACCTAGAAATGTTTTTGAAATACTAAACTCAGCATGTCAAATCAGCCTAACTTGTCCCATTGCTTATCAAATAACAGCTGGGAAAACAGCATTAACCTTCACCAGGTCATTAAATAGGAAAAACAGGGCATCCTCTCTGATATAGCCTCTCCTTCATGTACCCCAACCACAGCACACATGTATCAATACACACGTATATTATGCTATTTCCACATGTCTTTTTGTCGTCTTTTTTCTATTCCCACTGGTAACCCTTTATCTAGGCATTCCATCCCCTCTCACCTGGGCAGCACCACATACGTCAGGTCTGCTTACCTGTGGCACCTCCCTCTTAATTCCCATTCTTCAAGGGACTTATTTCAACAACCGTCTTTCAATGTTTACTGACACCAGTTACGTACCAGGAGCTGTCCTAAGTGCTAACAAAGATACGAAAATGAATGATGACTTTTGCCTTTAAGTAGCTGAGAGTCTAATAGAGGTAACGGAACCTAACAAATAATTGTACCACAGGGCACATTTGAACCAAATGCAATCCTGTTCAAAGCGTTGTGGGAGTATTGATTCATATGAAGCAAGGAATGACAGTAAAGCCAGACCTTAAAGAATAAGAGACATTATAAAAATACAACTTAAAATGAGCTTTTCTCTTCCCATGTTTTCAAAACGTAAGACCATAACTGGCTAGGCACATTGAGGTAGGTATGGTATGTGAGAGGTAAGACATGTTCAGCTATTTTCAAAGAAAATTTGGAATATGTAAGAGAAATTGTGAAAAGGTAACAACCAAAATAATTTTTAAGTAGAAGAGGTAAAAAGTATGCTATTTACATGAAGAAACATGGAACAGTTTTTAAAAATCATATTAGCAAATAAAATAAAATAGGGGAATAAAATATAGTATGAGAAAATGCGGAATGCAAAACTATATAATACATATAATCTCAATTTCATTTAAAATTGTATATTGCACATATGTATGACAACTTATATATGAGTACATATAAGAAGTATGTTATGTAGATGTGTATAGAGGAAATATGCACTTATACAAATACATAAAGAATGGATGTGCAAACTGCAAATATCCACACTGCTTCTCCCTATTTGGTGATTTATGAAAGATTAAAATTTTCTTCTTTGTATTTTTGTGTATTTTCTACATTTTCTATAATGCAGATTTTACAGTTGTAAAATAGGGTTTACAATGATAACCAAAAACTCATTTCTCCAACGTACACTTGGATAAACACATAATAATATGTAAGAAGACAAAGCAAGTCTATGCAGAGAAGCTTCTGGACAAGTGAGCACGAAAATGCGTGGTATATGAAGGGGATGTTGCTAAGGTCTATAGCAGCAGAAGCAGCTAGTGAATTACTGCTAACATTAATTTTTTAAGTTTCCACTAGAATACTGGTTTTTTGGTTCTGTTTTTTGTTTGTTGTTTTTGAGACAGGGTCTCACTCTCACACTCAGGCTGGAGTTCAGTGGTGCAATCTCGGCTCACTGCAACCTCCACCTCCCAGGCTCCAGTGATCCTCCCACCCCTGCCTCCCAGGTAGCTAGAACTTCAGGGGTGTGCTACCATGCATGGCTAATTTTTAAATTTTTTGTAGAGATGGTGTCTCCCTAGGTTTCCCAGACTGGTCTTGAACACCTGGGCTCAAGCAATCCTCCCACCTCAGCCTCCCAAAGTGTTGGGATTACAGGTGTGAGCTACCACACCGGGCCTCCATGGAATTTTAAGAATGTCTATTCTAATCAAAGAATGGCAGGCCGCGGTAATAGTAAGAGGGTCAAGATTCCCATCTTTATGGTGCCTCACTGTGAAACATACTCTCAGAGGTGAAAAATTGCCAGGGGAAAATGTTAATCCCTACTCAGGAATCCACAAGAGGATCCCTCAAAGATCAACATCATCCAATAAATCTCTCCAACTTCCCTGAGATAACCTTCACTCTCCTCATGCTTTTGTAGCACCCTGCACAGCCCTGTGTTAGCCTATAAAACTTGGGTTGTAATAACTGCAGTTTATAATATTGTCTCTCAGTTATTTCATTTGATCCTCACAGGTGTCCTTACAAGTATTACAGATGAGAGAAACTGAGAGCAAGAAAGTTGAAGTCATTGGTAAATGGAGGCACGGATGCTCAAGTCTCCAGATTCTTATTCAGTGATCTGTCTACTCTACCATGAGGATTCTTATATAAATTATTGTTTAGAACATCTTCCTTATTAATTTTTATTTTATCCACTGCTTTTCATATGGGAAACACAGGAAATATTTCACGAATTAAACTGAAATTTTAAAGATGGACAACTTGAAACTTTGTTGAGAAAGAAGCCTAACATTTAAACTGCACCATATGAATTGCACTGATTAAACGGGCACATTATGTTTGTAAGATCCTATCCCTTACGAGCATCAGGACGCATCACAAGGTGATTGTATATTCCATTTGACCTGATGCGGTCAGAGAGGTCATTAAATGCTCTTCTCTGCAGACAGACAATCAATTCCTGAGGCCAGGTGGTATGTTAAAAAGACCAGACTGTCAAGTCAAATAGACACAGATTCAAATTTAGACTCAGCTTCTCTAACTCTGGGCAAATTTCTTGATTTCTCCAACATTAGGTTCTTACTTATGAAAAATGAGATAATCACAACTATCTCAAAATTATTCTAATAAATACATAAATATAAGCGCATACTGTTGGTACTCAAAATAATATTGCCCTTCCCTACTGTTGTACACAGAATTCTAAGATGGCCCCAAGAATCCCATCCCCTAGAATGCACACCCTGTGTAATCCACTCCCCTTCGACATAAGTAGGACTATGAATATGATGAGATACCACTCTCTGGATTACGCTGTATAAGACCCGTCCTTAGCAGATCAGAGAGAGAGTCCTAATGGCCTTAAAGGAGAAACTGTCATGTTGTGAACTGCCTGTGGGAAGGGCCATGGGGCAAGGTCCTGAGAGAAGCCTGTAGGAACTGAGAAAGCATTACTGACATCTAGCAAAAAAAAAAAAAAGGATGTCAGTCGTCAGTCTTGCAACCACAAGGGATTGAATTCTGCCAGCAGCCTGAATGAACTTGCAAGAGGACCTGAGCTCTATGTGAGAACCAAGAGCATGGAAAACACTTTGCAGCTTTGTGAGAACCTGAGCAGGGCACCCAGTTAAGCCGTGTCCAGGTTACTGGCCCACTGAAACTGAGCTATGAGCGTATGCTGTTTTAACTAACAATTTGTTATGCAGTACGAAAGAACTATTATACCTTCTCTAAATGAAATGAGTCAGGGTGGTCTGTAGCACTGGTGAATTCCCTGAGGGTACCATCTAATCTGATTTCCCACACAATTTCTAGGGAATGGTACCCGTCAGATCATCAAACGTGATCAATCTGAGAATCCAGCTGTCATCAATCTTCTCCCACCCCTCGCTCCAACGCACACGTATGTTCTATCCAGGGAATTCCTAGAAAGGGCATTGATTCATCATTCTTAGATTCATTCTTTTTGAGAGCACCTCAGGGACCCTAGCACCCTAGTTATTGTGCTGAGAAGACAGAATCACAGTACCTTAGATACAGAATGGTCCTTAAAGATATTTGGCAGTAATCTTGTCCTGATCCTCATTTTAGATGAAAACAGGCCCCAAGTGTCCTCTTTCACCTCTTAAAAATAGTCAACTGCAGAAGGACAAACAAGTTTTGTGTGGCCTGAAGCTCAGGTAATTTGGGAAATTCTCCTTAAAGAAAATAATACAAAATTATGAATATCAAATTACTTACCAGGTAAACATTTACTAAATGTAAGAAAAAGAATTTAGACCAAATCGCACATTTGAACAATTAACATCACAAAATTCAGACACAGCTTTAATACCTTTTCTTTACCATTTTTGTCTGTAAATGTTTTCATCCTATAACACAAATGTTACAATATTTTCTATAAAATAGATGATCAATCTTGCCTCCAAGGTGACTAACTTATTTTTAATTGTGAAAACTTAAGAATTGTTAAACTCAGGTTTACCACTCATTATTGCTAGCGTCATGTAAATATTGAGGACTAGCATGAAATTTGATTTTAAAACAAACTCAATTTCCTTGGTTTCTCAAATATTTCACATACGAGCTATGAAACGTGGAAGAATTTTCCACGATTGATTCCTGTGCACTTCGCCTCTCCATGGGGTGCGTTCACAGCACGATTCAACCTCTTGCCATGCAGTTTTGTGTCCTGCCCCACACTGAGTCAGCACAGTGGGCAACTGCAGTATTTCTGGCTATTCTGACATCAGGAGGGCTGGCAATGACTTACTAGTAAGTGACTGTAAACATAAATGACAATCCTACCAAAACCAAGCTAATGTATCCCCAACTCAACTTCTTCTCAGCCAGAGCCAAAACTGGCAATGACCACGCTACCACCCTTAAACAGAGGAAAACTGATCAATAGCCGAGTAGAAAAATGTAGCAACCTTAACCAATTGTGGGAAAAAAAAAAAAATTCTCACTTTTGCAAATTTAAAAAAAAAAAAAGTGAACGCCCTCCGGGAGCCTCTCCCAGAACTTGGAAGAGGCTGGACAAGTGAGGAACTGTTGAAGCTGTGGCTTGATTAGCCTCTGTTCAGGGGAAGTGAAAGACATCAGTATTTCCTTGAAAAACTGAGACAGATCAAGCTCTTTGTGGAATAGGAAAAATAAGGCATGGAAAGGTTACATAACTGCCCAGTCTCATAGCCAGGAAAGTGTATAGGTAAAATTGAACTCGGGAAGCCTGAATCCTGCCTTCACACCTTTTACCAGTATGCTACACATACTGCCATAGGAGCAAGCTAGAGACTGTGCATGTGTGTGGGCAGGCATATGTGCACATGTGTACATGTGCAGGTATACCTGTATGTGTGTCTGTGCATGTGTATATATCTGGCAGAAAGGAAAGGAAATAAGTGTTCTGTGATGAATCTTAATACGGAGTTGACTGTTTTAAGTTCTTGTTTGTTCTACTTGATTACAGTTAGATTCTTTAGGAATAAAATGGAGTCATAGAGTTGATTTTTTAGTACCATAAGGAGTAGTTGTGCTACTCAAAATACAGTTTGACTCTGTTGTGGTCGCAAAGCCAGTCTCAAAGCATTTCAGAATGCTGTTTGCTGGTTTAAAACCCCTATGATCAGGATATTAAAAAAAAAAAAAAAAAAAAAAACAAGAAAGATAATCTAACTCATGATGGCTTCTCTATCCATTTAATTGGGGTAGTAGTACTTTTATCCAACTGCTTTTCAGGTCTACGAGCATGTTTCTCAGTGGTGCAGTCTTAGTCATCGAAGGGTTTAAAGAGCATGGAAGAAAAAGTCAGGACAATTGGCTTTAGGTCCCATTTTCATAATTATTCCGTCTTTGACACTTTGGACACCTCCAGCTCCTGTCCCCATCTTGGTCTCATTTTCCTCAACAGGATAAGTAATTTTACAGCTGCTCCAATGTTCTGTGATCTATAAAGCATAAAGTCTCTATTTTCTACTTTAAACTACAAATCAGAAAGCTTTAGAAGAACATTCAAGGCTGTGAAGTTGGGGGAATATTCTGGGTTTATCTCAGATCTTTTTCACTTAGTCCAACACTAGTTTAAAAAAAAAAAAAACTAACTTTATTTCTTCGAATGCTAAATGAAGAATGAATTTTTAATTACTGCTAAAGGAAATACAGTAAAAATTTTAATTCTGAAATTGAAAACCACTTAAAAGAGACAGGAGATCTTAGCAAAAGCCTCTAAAAGAGCCTGGCCATCTGGCTTCTTACTCCCAGGACTGCTCCCTGTGATAATCCCCAGCTTGGTGACGTCCTGAACTTGCAAGGTCTGGGAAGTTGGCGATCCATTTTGACCATGTGGTATAACAGATGACGTACTGGAAACCCAGTGTCTGGTCCCAGAACAGCATTGCTTGGCCAGTGGGCTGTGCATGAGCCTCCTGAGCCTTACGTTTGTCCTCTGTACCTAGTAACTTCCTTAGGTCTTTCTCTCTCAGAAACTCTATGTTTTCTAAAAGGCAAGTTACTCTGAAGGATGAAACAGCTTTGCTTTTCTGATAAAATATATCAAGCCTAAATCAAAATAAGCATTTCTTCTCCTGTTCTTCTGTTTGGGCTCTGATGATACAATCTGCTTCTATCATTTTCCCAGGGCGGAGTAATTTTCAATGTGTTACCATGCTAAGCCTTGTTATCACATTTTCAGAAGCACAAATGATAAATAACATTTGCTTAACCAGGTTTTACAATTCCCTGGCATTTTAAAAAAGAATCTTTATTTTGAAGGATATTTTTTGAAACAACACAATTTAAGGAAACCAACACACCACAATGAATATGTCTACTTCTCTCGGCTAGTCCCAGCATTCCTCAAAGCTTTCTCCTTATCTTTACTGAACACTCGCTTCACTCCAGGCCTTGTGCTAGGGGTTGGAGCTCTGAAGGAAACAGAAGAATGTGACCTCAGGATGATATTGTCATAGTCCATGTCTTCAAGAAGCTCACTCCCATTGTCGATGGTGATCCCACTTAAATTAGTAAAGATGAGAAGCCTCCTGGGCCAAAAATTAGACACTTTGTTGTAGAGTGGTACCATAGCAGAGAGGAGCACTCCCCTTCCTTCGTGCCTAGCTTTGCCCCTGGGATACAGTGGTACTGAGAGTCAGAGCTTAGTGCTGTAAATTAATGGTTCTCAAACAGTCATACACAGCAGAATCAAGTGGAGGGCTTAGTAAAACGCGGATCGCTGGGCCTTACTTCCAGATTTCTAATTCGAAACGTCTCAGGTGGAGTCAAGAGATTTTGGTACTAGCAAGCTCCCGAGTGCTGCTGATGCTGCTGATGTGGGACCCACACTGGGAAAACCTCCGTTGTAAAGGAGCGATCATGAATAAGCTAATTTGTCTGGAACAGGGCCTTGACTTCGGTAGTTTTACAAAGCTCTCCAGGTGTTTCGAATGTGTATCCAGGTTGGACAGCCACTGGGTTAGATTACACAATGTCACTTTCCCAAAATAACTGCATGTTCAAGATACTTTGAGGATTATACATGTTTCTGAAGAGCCTGTCTGATCAACGATTTCTTGCCTTGTAGATTGAAATTCTAGGTAAAGTTATGCTTAAGGTGGCATTCCCAGAAAAAAACTAGAACGCAGCCCCCTTTTTTGGGTAGCTGACTATATGCAAAGTGCTGTTTTCCAACACAGACTGTGTTCCAGTGCTAGAGAACACAGAGGTGGGAAGATGTTAAAGGACACAAAGATTAATGTATTAAATTATCTAGGTAAAAAATTTCTTGAGTGCTCACTCTATGCTGTGCCAAGAAACTCACGCTTTTCTTTCTAAAAATTAGAGGCTATGGAGGTGTTTAAGGATGAGAGTGCTATAGTCTGAATTGCATCTTGGGAATGAATAGTGTGTAATTCCTTAAAAGGTCTTATAGCAAGAGAAGCCGGGTAGAAGGGGCATAGTTAAGTAAGCAGAGGGGAGCAGGGAGAACTCTGGGAAAATGGAGGAAATAAAAGGCTAGCGACTAGAGGAAGGGCCGATGATAGAACTGCAAAGACTACAAAAAAAAACTACCACCACCACTCTCAAAAACATTAGGAAAATAGAAATACTACCATCTTTGTTAAAGAAGTTCATCAAATACAAGGAACTAACAAAATATGCTATTCATGTAAAGAACCAGTTGAGAGGTAGCATTGCCCTTTAGCCAGAAGTTTTAAGGAAGTCAGCGGAAT
>NW_012102299.1:1889398-1905216 GCF_000951045.1 Mandrillus leucophaeus | reverse complement strand
TGCCTTTTGTACATATTTTGCAAGTTATCACATAGGCACCTGAAACTGAAGGATATGATTTTACTCATTTTCACCCATTGATGAGATCCTATTGCCTTTTAAAAAATCTCAAATGTGCTATTTGATTCTATGTGCATCTCTGATTCTAACTGAATATTATTACCACCTTTGATTCTTCTTCATTCCTCTAACTTTACAATGATAGCTCATGACCCTCTACTCTTACCTCTCATCCAGATGTTAAAATCATTAAGAACAAAGAGTATGCATTGTTTGCATGTATGCGACTTGAGGCTTACACTTATCACCTTTTAAATTAATTGGAGAAGGTATAAACTGATACAAAGTTCTGATGTTAAGCCTTCCTGGAAACTTATAGCCAATCTAGAAGAAGCCATCTTCAGGAATGCAGGAAAATAGATTGGGCTTCTCTTATCAGTGCAGAGGCAGAACTAAGGATTCCTGATCTTCGTATTTCCTGGTGCCAGTGCAGTGAAATCACTAATTAATAAACCTCTTTCTGCTCCAGCCTCTGCAGGGTAAAAGCCAGAGAAGAGGACCCAGACAAGAGACCAGGTTCGCTGCTATAATCAGGCAGACACCACTAAGCAAAGAAACATTCACGTCAAAGATCGATGATTTGTGAGTATTCCAATAACGACATTCATGCTTGACCAGTAGGAGTGGCATTTTTTGGTGTGACCAAGGAAGTCAGTATGCATGTGCTTCCACGTGTCAAAGCCTCTTAGTCTCTCAGGCTCTCCAGCTTTACAAAGCCCCCCGGTTTCAGAAGAACTGAAACAGAACAGGTTGACTTGAGAGAAGCACCTCTACGGGGCTGAATGTAAAACAAAAGTTTCTACGGGGGAGTCATGAAGTGTGGGTAAGCCCCCACTTTGTCCTGAACTGCAACACTAACTATACGGACCTAGTTGCAGATACTAGTTTGCACTTTGCAGTGGGTCTCTGAGAATTATCCAAGACATTGTATTACCAACATGGGATTGACTGCCTTTGCCACATTCTTATGGAATATTATAAAGGGCAATCAGATTTGGATTTAAGTCAAAGACTCAAGCAGGAATTTAAAATCGCCTAAAGCTTTTATTAAAATAGTAACTTTGTTTACTACAATGGCCCCTTCAGAAGTTCACTGACCTAGCCTTTATTCTCTCCTGTCAACCTACATTCTGACACTATCAGTATTCTTTATATAGATTTTAGAGCATCTACTGGTAATTCATCCCGATATTTCTTTATGTCCAACACAATGCAGAGCTCTTTTACCCATCCTCAGGGGAGCTGAAAAGAACATCAAACTTTTCTGCATGTAATGCAACTTCCTATAAAGGTCCTTTTAAAGCCACACCTTAATCTTCCCTTCCTAGAATCAGAATCGTCCCATTTTTCTTGGATCACTCATTCAACAAATATTTAGCAATTTCCTTCTATGTGCTGAGCATTTCACTAGCTTGGGTATACAATGGTGAGCAAAAGCAGACCTGGTTCTTGCCTCAACTGAGCTTACAATCTAGTGGTAGGAGAGACAGATGGGAATAAATCATATAAGTTAAATGGGAGATTGCATCTGTGAGCAGGAGAGTTACATGTTGTATAAAAGCATCACATGGCCGGGCATGGTGGCTCGCGCCTGTAATCCCAGCACTTTGGGAGGCCAAGGTGGGTGAATCACGAGGTCAGGAGTTCAAGACCAGCCTGGCAAAGATGGTGAAACCTCGTCTCTACTGAAAATACAAAAAAATTAGCCGGGTGTGGTGGTGGGCACCTGTAATCCCAGCTACTTGGGAGGCTGAGGCAGAGAATTGCTTGAACCCGGGAGGCAGACGTTGCAGTTAGCCGAGATTGCACCACTGCACTCCAACCTGGGTGACAGAGAGAGACTCCATCTAAAAAAAATAATAATAAAGAAAAATAAAATAAAAAGCATAATATAAGGAGAGGGAAGTCAGGGAAGCCTTATGGAAGAAGTAAATGTTGAATTGAGCTCCAAGGGTTGAGTGGAGGTACCCAACTAAATACTTTTTCAGGTATGGGGAATGGTATGTAGGAAGACTGCCATGTGAAAGAGTGTGCAGGATAAGAGGAAATTATTTTTCAAAGACTGGGAAAAATGGTCTTTGTAGATCATTAAAAACAATTTTTCTTGGTTATAAGAGCAACAGGAAATCTATTGAATGGTGTCACAGAATGAGTGAGATAAAATGAACACATTTGCATTTTGAAAACGTCACTCTGACTGTAGTCTGGGAAATCATCAAGGGAAGGCAGCGTTTAGCACAGAAGGGTGGATGGGAGTATTTTTCAGCAGCTCAGGTGAAAGATACAAGATGACGTGGTGGCAGCGGGGCAATTAGTGATTAGTCAGACGGGATTTGCGGGAGAGCAACAATGTGTCAAATTTCCTGGAATAAATGTATAGTCTGATACCATTCACGGAATGTAGGGATACTGCCAACAGACACACTGCGAGCCATAAAATCATACATTTGAATCTTGATGTGTTGAGCTTCACGATTTTCCTTCACTAACCCTCCTCTTTTTCCTAGCTGCAAGGATATCAGGCGACATCTCTTAAAATCTTGTTTTGCAGATGGTAAGAGGTTTTCACACATCTGCCACATTTGAAAGCCTAACTCTCTACTCTTCTAAGACATATTAATCACTCAACAAATAGAATGTAAAGCAATTGATGCCCTCCTTGTCAGCCACACAACCTAACCCTTCAATCCCTCTAAGCATCCCATGAAGCTGGTAACTGTTCTCTGTCCCATCATACATACTAATCTGGTGATGACACTTAACTTGCAGTTTTACTTACATTTTAAAGGATATAGAATCTCTCTCCAAGTTAAGTGCAAGCTCAATGACAGCAGAAACCACATCTTACGTTGCAGAATATGCTCTAGGATAAAGTACTTCAATCTGATAAATTAAATACTGTTCGTTTCCCAATCCCTAACACTGTTTTGGGCACTGGCAATGGTTGATGGCATAATAAAAAGAGATTTATTTTGGGGACTTGAGTCCTAATGCCAGTATGGCCACTTAACTAGCTACGTAAAACTGGGCAAATTATTTCACTTTCTTGGACTTCAATTGCCTCAGTTATAAATATTGAAGATTCGGTGAAATGAGATAGTATACTTTAAAGCAACGGCATTTATCACAGAACTTAGGACAGCGTTTCTTATCTTTTTCTGACTAAATGTTGGATAAATAAAGGTATGAACAAATGAATCTTTGACTGGAGGATCTGAGGGAGGATTTAGCCAGTAGAAAAAGTATTAGTTACGTAGTCAGGAAACCAGGGTTCTAGCCCCAGTTCAGTCACTGACTCTCTGATCTGGGGTGAGCCTCTTCTCCTTCTGTGCCTCAGTTTTCTTCCCTGTAACTCCTTTCCCAGTTGATATTGCACGTTTTTTTCCTGACATCCTATTGTCACAGCCTAGATCCAGGGAGTCACAGAAAGAAACTCTTTACTTATTTGAGGATGAAGAAAGAAGCAATAAACAGAAAGCACTGTTCATTTCCAGTATGAAAAGACCCCTTCAAATGCGAAAAGGCAGCACTCAGATTCACCCCCAAGATGGTCTGGATTATTTTCTTCTTGTTCAAGAGCTAGCAAGAGAAATTCCACTGTAGGAAACACAGCTGTGTAACAAGTGAGTCCTTAGCAACTCTAAGGCCAGAAATTTGTGAGCAGATATGGAAAGGTACCAATTACCTCTCAAAGACTGGCCTGGTTTCCAGGTGAACAATTTCATCCATTACAGAATTTTCCTGTTTGTAGTTCCAAGGTCCATAGCTGTACCAGCATTTTACTCTCTAGGTTAGATGAACTCATTATAGCTGAAGTTTCCCTTAGAATGACAAGAATACAACTGATTTTGCTGCTGACTCACTTTAATGCCAACAATTGTACATACATTTTAGAAGCCTAATTTTGATTTACAGTAATATATAGGTCAAAATTAGAGCATTTTTGAGCGAGACTTTCTTTTGCCTACAGGACGATCAAGTAGAGACAGAGGATCTACAGTGCAAAATAAACTGCCAGAGCCGAATGAGTCAAAGAAGTCGACGACATTACCCTTGTATTCAAGCTCAGTGGGCAGGGAACACATGGCTCTTGTTCACTGCTGTATCTCCGTGCATTCACTGGCTGCTGTGTCCAGCGTTCACTACGCTGCATCGGGCACTGACTACATAGTGAAAAACAATGCTTCGTGGATGAAAGCCGCTTCCAGTATAGCCCTGGGCTTGGCACAGTATGGACATCTACTGATTATTAATTGAATAAATGCATGGGACAATGAACTGAAATCAGCAATATTATAAAAGACAAGATAATAGGCTCAAGACAGACTAAGATGTTGGTGAGTCTGTTGGATGCTCTAAGTTTTAGGTGCCAGAAGGAAAATAATCTGAAGACACCCAATCAAGTTACAGCTGTACTGAAAAGAGGTCAAGATTGTACACATCATTTTTTTTTCCTTTGGTGAGAAGATGATAAAGAAATGTGAATATCGCACTGGTGTAATGTAATCAATTCCAAATTAACCTTCAGTAAACCCCAAAATCTCAGTATTTAAATGAATTCTTGTATTTAGATAGTACCAAAAGAATGCTGCCCGGTAACTGAGATGGGCCTTAGCTAAAGAACCTGTTATTGTTTTCAGATAGAGAAATGGAGCCACATGTCTTCCATCTTTACTAACAAGATCTTTGATTAAGCTGAAAGAATGAGTTTTATTTGGGAAGACCAGATTTCAGTTGATACAACACAGAGGAATTCAGACATTTTCAAGCATATCCACCCTCTTTGTAAAATGTGTAAACATCGTGGTATTCAGAGATAACCTTAAGTCAGGTTTTCACTGCTTTGTACAATTCTGTCACTATAGCTCCTATATCCACAACTGAGTTGTGATAGTCAGAATGGAATATTCTTTTCTTCTCTTACATACACATTTTAAATGTGGATGATAATAGAGAAGATATTTTCTAAAAATATGAATAACTTAAATATTGCAGGAGAGTAGTAATAAGCAGGGCTGGAAAGGTTGTTGCAGAGCTTTGAATACCTAGCTTAGTATTTAACTGTATCTTTCTTCATTGAAGATTCTGAAAAGCAGTTGCAACATAATCAGCATTCTGCTTCAAAAATTACAGCTAATAATTATTTTTTTGGCTCAATATTTAATTTTGGTTAAGACCTGAGTTCAAAATGTCTCTCAATATACCTTATAAGTTATGAAAACAAGAAAAAACAATTTAAAGATGATTTCTAGCTCAGCAAAATCTGCATTTTCATTTAGACTTTTCTTTACCCTTTTCACATTTATTTATTTGCTTCACACAAAATAAGCCAGGATGGAAATTCCCCATCATGGTCAAGTTCTGCTCCATGATACACGCACACAGGGGTAGCTTATGGGAACCAGGAGAGTAGCAAGTGGGGCAGGCAGCAACAGAGAGTGCAAACACAGTGGCTGAGAAGCACTGGCACTGCAAGGTGCAACGTTGGCCCAGTGTGAGGCACTGGGCTTATCCCCAGATTCACAGACCACCTCTCAACTCAGGACGGTGGATTCTCAGAGTTCCAGAAGCCCCTATAGTTCCTTAAGAAAGTAATAATTCTTCACCAAGCCACAGACATTTGCATGGACTTTAACTAGTTCATTGCAAGGAAGAAATATGAAAATGACCATCAGTCTGGCCACCTTGAGTTCCGTCGCCAAGCCCTAAAACCAAGGCCCAGCATGCCACAGTGTGTGACATCACCCATATCCCCTCCAGTTCTCTCTGGTCCGACCTTGACAGCTGACCTTGAAATAAGGAGAAGAAAGATTTGAGTTCACTTTTTTTCAAACCTGAATTCATCATCCGCCATAATTTCCTTCTCTCTTCACACCTTCCAACACTTCCCATTCAGTAGGTTTATTAGAAGGATTCCGTGCTTTTGACTCAGACCTCTTTGTTTTTTCCTTTTGTCTTTTTTTTTCTCTTGCCTTTCTGTGAAATTGTCTTTGTTTGCTCTAGTTAGCCAGTTGATCCTAACATTGTTTCTGGAACAAGATAATGTGACCTTCAGCATTAGACAAGACTGGAACCAGTGGGAAAAAAGCAGAGTATATTGTCATTCTATGTTCTAAGAATAATTCAAACAAGCCTATGCCATAATGCCGACAGGATCTCCCCAGATTCTCTCTGCTTCTAGACACCATCACAGCCCTGCTTGCTACGCATAGGAGGCCAGCAATGGTAGGCGAGCGCCACCTCGTGGAGTTAAGGGAAATTGCTTCACTCTGCGAATTAGACTGAATTTCGGCTTAGCTCTCAAAACACGTTTAAGAAAATTGTATTTTTAAATGGCTTGAACACCTTCCGGTCAGTGAAGCGAAGCCTGAATTTATGAATTCTCTGTTCTAGGGATTCTCCGAGTAGCAGGAGAAATATCTGTACAATGAATCTGCCCTCAGGTAAAATTTAAGGTGAAAGACAACCCCAGCTTCACTTCTTTAAATAAAGGATTTGTAACAGAAACCTAAAGAAAGAAAAAAGCGCACTAATTATGCAGATTGCATTCAAATTAAAATTTACATAGTATCTGAGCAGTAAATTCCACTCACGCTTTAAAGCAGAGCACTAATTACTACCCTTCCATTAAATCTTTCCTGAAAAATCTCTTCTATCTTTGAAACTACCATCCATTTTGCAAAAACAAGTTACCTTTTCATATTTAACACCAGCAATTCACAGAGGAGAGTGATTTACAGACCATTTGCATTGAAATCACCTATGCTTTTTTTTGTTTTAAGTGCAGCTTCTTAGGCCCTACCCAGTATCAACTAAATTAGAATTTCTGAGGCTGAATCCTGGGAAGGGGCATTTGAGGTTAGCGTCTAGTTGATTCTCTTGCACACTGTGCACTCCAGTTAGAGACCCCACTGCTTTCTTCATTGAATCCAGGAATTAAACAATTTAGGAATAGAATTGCCATCGTTCTTGCAAATTACACTATTACTAGTTTTTTTATAGCCCAGCTTCCTAGAGCATCTCCTCTAGAAAGCGTTCCCAATTTATTCCAGAAAATTCAAACAGATGCCTTTTCCTGAGTCCCTCACGCCAAGAACATCCTTATCCAGGGGTCATTTGATTCCACCTTCCTATTTTAGCTCATCAGAGATCCATATCTTCACCTAGAAATTCTGAACGGTGGGGGACTCTCATGCATGTCTTTACATGGCTTTCACAACACATGCAGCAGCGTTCTGCACGTGGCAAGGTTTAAAGAGTTCATCCCAAACTCTTATGAGTTTGTTCTTGGAATCTTATGGCTTCAAATAATTAGCCAAGCAAAAAGATTTGCAGCATGGCCACCAGAACACAAACCTCCCACCTTCCCTAAAGCGGCAGAACAGCTGCCACCGGTGGAACCAAGTTGTTCCTCTCCTCTGCCACCCAGGCACCCGACTGCAGCGTTATCCAGACACACCAATCACTTTGCAACTGCTTGGCTCTCTGCAGTGCCCCAGGAATTCTAAGCAACAAAGGAGACAGTCATCTGTTCCACAGCCTAGCAATTGTGTCATTAAACAAATTGCTCCATAACGTCAAAAGAGGCATTCTTTGTGACAGCCAAGTGATATAATTTGTCTTGATTCCAGACATTGGAGACATCTGTCTCAAATTCATGCCTGTCATTTGGAGTTGCAAGTTTATCTACAGAAAAGTGAGACTATATCCAGACACTGAACAGAAATATAAACATTAAGTGACTACTTAAAAAGCTATAGTTTTACCCTTTTAGCACAAATGCATGGAAATTCTTTCTAAACTATATGGCTGTATAGCAAGTGAAAAACATGGATTGTTATTCTCTCAACAAAACTGCTTTCAGAATAGGCAATTCAATTTGCCTGAACTGTTGGAACATAACAATAGATGCAGGTTAAACACACAGTTCATTCAGCTCAACACATCCGTTTCTAACAGTAATGTCTCACGGAAGCATTAAATTAAGCAAATGCTCATTGAGCACCAACTTATGCAATGGACCATTTGATGCTACGGAATTAAAAGAATGAGAGCATGTATCACATTGGGCAATTCAGAGATGGCCTCATAGCAGTTCTGCGCCCCGTGGGTCTTTAAAGATGCATAGCCTGACAGCAGTCAGCAGAGATGGTCCTTCCTTTCTACTCGTCTCCATTGTCTTTCCAGTGAGGTCAGCCTCTGCATGTGTAACGCATCCAGCACCAGCTCTCAGACCACTGGCACCCTCACCTTGAATATTTTCCTCCATCCTGCCTCACAACCCACACCCAAGTCAAACATGGACTTACACCGCCTCTGAAATCTTCATCTGAAGCATCCAACTCTGACTCGCCTCCCTCCTGTCCTACAGTATTTTCTTCCACCACTTCCCAACAATTCCTCAGTCTTCCTGGGATCCCTAATCCATTGTTCTCGCTCCTGTCCACCATCACGTGTCCTGGCCTTTCACAACTGGCGGATTTCTATTCATCTTTTTAGTCTTTGCTTAAACAAAACTTTAGCAGCAATAATACTGCCTCTTTTGATTGGGTATCAGTGATCTCCCTTATAAAGAAACTTTCTTAATATTCTACTTTTCTCCCATCTTCAACCTAATCAATCTTTAAGACAATCGCTTATTCATTGTCTTCCCCAGCAGAGGAAATAGTAATCAAGGGAAAGGAAATCACAGCCACTCTTATTTGTTGCTGTGTACCTAGAGTGCTTGGCAGATAACCGATGCTTGAAAATTATTTAATGAATTAACAACAAAAAAATGATAAAGCCCAATTTGGTCAAGGCACAGAGAATATTTGCAGAAGCAGGGAGAATCCAGGATACAGACTCAGATTGGAGCCATTTTCTAGAGTACTTAAGTATTAGGTAATGGGAAACACTGGGATCTTTAAAGATGAAGACACTGTCCAAATACTCATTTTTTTCAATAATTAGTATAGCTGATTATTAAAAATGTTTATACATTTATTGCAGGAAATCTGAAAAAACTTAGTGAAGTAAAAACAAAAATCACCCATTTCTATAGTACTGCTAACATTTGATGCATTTTCTTCTACAAATTTTCTAGACATTTGGTTTACACAGTGGTAATAATACAGTGTATTCAGACCTGGACTCTAATCTGTTTCCTCTCAACGCTGTAACCGAGTTAGCCAGGATGGTCTCGATCTCCTGACCTCGTGATCCACCCGCCTCGGCCTCCCAAAGTGCTGGGATTACAGGTGTGAGCCACTGCGCCCGGACTTATCATGTAAAATTGTTTAGTAAACTTATGTAATGACTACCTAACATGAAATCATTTCACCATTACACAGTATACTTATCATTTTCCTATGTTTAAAAACTTAAGTTGTTACCCATATTTAAATGTTTTATTGAAAATATTACATAGATCAAGCACATAAATCTTTTCTACTCTATGAAATTGACAAATGTCTGCCCTTACATAACTACTGTGCAGATCAAGTATTTGACACAACAGCATCCCAAAGCCTCCTATATGTCCCTTCCCAGGCAATACCCTCAAAAGTAACTATCATTCTGACTTACAGCACCGTAAATTCATTTTGCCTGTTTCTGAACCTCACAGCCCTTTTTGCCTGACTTCTTTTGCTCAATATTATGTCTTTTAAATTCATCCAAGCTTTTGTATAAGTAGTTTATTCATTTTCGTTTCTTCAAAGTATTTTATATACACACACATATATAAGCACACATTAACATGCACTATACCCTATCCAAGCCACTGTGGAAGGACACTTGGGTTATTTCCAACTTGCAGCCATTAAATTAAGTTCCTGTTATTAGCCATGCTTCAGTCTAGTCATATTGTTAGCAGAAAACACCTCTAAATGAAACGGGTTGTAGAAATCTACCAATGATGTAGAAAACTGTTTTCTTTCGAACATGCCTCAGTTGTTCTGCACTCTGCAAAAAGTTCATTTTCTGATCTTAGAGATAGACAACCAACTCTAAATCAATTTCTGCTTATCTGTTATTTACTTCTAGTGTCAAATGTGTGAGTTATTGAAAAGTAACTGAATATAAAAGAAAAACATCCTCCTAAAAATTGGGAGGGAGGGGTAACAATATATCAGAACCGTAAGCAGGACAGAGACATGAAAGGTCCAAAGTAAATATGCATGTTTCCCAAGTGACGGCCCTTCGACACTATCCTAGGCTTGCGTGATACTATGCTTTGGTTCTCAGTTAGAAGCACAGGTTGTAGAATCAGAAAAAGCTGGAACTGAATCCTGAATTATTTCTTTCTGTATGGTCTTAGAAAACTACTTTACCTCAGCTGCTCGTTTTAAAAACAGGGCCAGTAATGTCAATATTAGCATGAGTAAAGGTATTCTGCCATATCATTAGATTTCAATAAATATTATTTTTACACTGACTAATGGCCACCAATATGCCATATAGTTTAGCTTAGGAGACCCAAATAAGTTTAAATTGAGGTGCAATATTTCCTAAATGTAATCTTGAAATAAATTCCCTAAAAACAAGAACAGCAGACTTGCTGCAGCACAATCAGTCCGATCCAACTCTGGCACTGTACATTTATGTCAGTATCATGTTTAATTACAGAGAATCATAACTATAGCAACAGTATATTTTTGTATTCTGTTTTAGTGTACACAAAGTGCTTTTAAATTCAAACCTCATTCAGTCCTTCAGATACGTGCAGGGATCTGTCCCCTCCTCTATGCAAGTTATCCATTTATTGTGTCTCAGTTCAAATCCATCCTTCATTACCTACTCGGCAACAATGGCCTTGAACCCTTTAAGTCTCTGTCCTTTGCAACAAACACAATATTAAGCTTTGTCACTAGAGGGTGCTGGAGTTAGTGGTTTCTCTCCCTGCTTCTAGTTTACTTCTACGTTGATTTTCTTGTTATTTGTTTTGGAGAGCCGTCGGCAGCTAATTTGTGGGGAGAATACTCACAAATTGTGGTGCTCACAGAGCTGGAATGTGCAGCCCCTTGGTAAGCTTGTGACCCCAGTTCCAGCTCAGTGATCATCTTGCCATGGATTTCCCAATGTAGACACCATGCATCTCAGGTTCCACACTACCCTGCCGTCGCGTAAGCTCCTGTGCACCTGCCAGGGCTCACTTCCTGCAGGGCTTACGCACTCTTACGCATTAGATGCCTCCAGAGGGCAGTTTCTCCAGTGCCCCATTCCTACAGACGAAGGCGTCTCTGTCTCTTGGTTCTTGTAGCATCTGGTGACCAACAGTGCCCAGCAGCAAACAGCGTCACCCAGCACCGACTCTAGCAACTCTGCAGCAAGGTTTGAGGGCAACATCTCCCTGTGGATTGCTTTTCTGTACCCCAGAAGGCAGGTTTCCAGCAAGTCTCAGAAGTGAGGCACTTTGGTGACTTTTCAGTAATTCCTAATCAGCCAAGGGCATGCCGTCTCCAAGGGAGTCTGGATCTCAGCCTGAGGTGGGTTAGAGGACTCTTCCTGGACACTGTATCTCAGCCTTATGACAGCAGCAAATATTATAGATAATATTGCTGCATCCTATAGAATTCTTTGTACTTCTTACTAGCCAATTTTCTGTTACTTCAATCCACATTACAATTAATAATTCTTATATTAAACTCTCATTTTTCAAATTACTGTGAGGTTTCTGTCTCCTAAGTTGACCATAATTGATACACCATCTTTCAAGATGATGAAATCCAAGAGTAGCACAGACAAAACCAAGACTAAAACCAAGAAATTCTAAATCTAAAATCCCGTTTTTTCCTACTGCACCAAGATACCCTTTCCAGGAATAAAAACATGTTGGAGAAGAAAAGAAGAAACACCTAATATAATAAAATAATTAACCTCAGTGTCATTTTATAGCAACCTCCTTCCAACTCATTTTCTTAGACACTCAAAGACAAAAGCATCATATCATACTATGCACTACACCAGGACTGCCCATTACACAGAGATAGGTCTGCAGACCCTATTAAGGAGCAAAAAGTGAAGACTGACAATATATCCAATTTTAATCATGTAGCAAATTTGGGACGCCACAGGTAACACTCAACACAGATAGAACCGAACATAGCATACCAAACAAAACTCAACACAGATGACAGGTAAAACTCAACACAGGACACTGAGTAGATTAACATCCTAACTTTTGATGAAATAAACTATACAATTAGAATGACCACAGTGTAATCAGGCATTCATTTTATGATTCATCCAAATAAACCAAACTGAACAAAAAGATGCTTTACTCTTGGTAATAGTCAAGAGTCATTCACTTAGTATAGAAAGAAAAGTTGGCTCCTAATATTAGAATCTGAATAAAAATATAACACAGTTTCATGGATTAAGAATCCACGGTACCAAGCTGGTCACCATCTCTGATCAATTTTTGAAAATGAATAGATCAATTAGCCTCTGTATCTAACAGTCTAATTTAACACAGAGTGAAAAGTACTAAACTATGTGTCAATCCTGTACTTATTTCAGTTGCCAGAATCCTTTTCCAAAGAATTTCCATTGGTTACAGTTTCCTGTATATGTTTAACACACCTCAGTACCTTTGTGTGACACTTCCAGTATCACCTCAATCATGAAACTTTGGCTAGTCTCCACTAACAAAATGAAAAATGATTTCTCCCGTGGGGAAAAGAAAGAGAGATCAGCCTGTTACTGTGTCTATATAGAAAGAAGTAGACATAAGAGACTCCATTTTGTTCTGTATTTGAGATGCTGTTAATCTGTGACCCTACCCCTAACCTTGTCCTTGCAAGAGATGAGAGGAGCCGGGCACATTCCTCAGCTCCGGGCTCAAAACAAACAAGCCCAGTACAAACACATCCCATCCTCCCATCCCACCACATATCACCACATATCTCTCAAACTTCCTGAGCCCAGTACAAATACATCCCATCCTCCCATCCCACCACATATCTCTCAAACTTCCTGAGCCCAGTACAAACACCACCTGGAAGGTCTCCGATAAGGAGACAGCCGTTCAAGGTTTTACTGAAAGCGCGGGAACCGAAAGAATTCCTTTGTTCCCCTGTAACTTTCGGGCTATAAAAAAGCAAGCACTCGCATTGTTCGGCGCCCTCTTGTATGCTGTGTAATGGAGGGACCAAGTTCGAACTTGTAGTAAAGATCCTTGCCGCTTGGCTTTGACTCTGGACTCTGGTGGTCTTCTTTGGGGAACAGAGGGTCTGGGCACAACAGAGACATGTGCTGTGGTGACTCAAGGTTTAATGGATTTAGGACTGTGCAGGGTGTGCTTTGTTAAACAAGTGCCTGAAGGCAGTATGCTTGTGAAAAGTCATCACTATTCTCTTAATCTCAAGTACCCAGGGACACGTACACTGCCAAAGGTCGCAGGGACCTCTGCCTAGGAAAGCCAGGTATTGTCCAAGGTTTCTCCCCATGTGATAGTCTGAAATATGGCCTCGTGGGGAGGGAAAGGCCTGATTGTGCCCTAGCCTGACACCCGTGAAGGGTCTGTGCTGAGGAGGACTAGTACAAGAGGAAAAAAGGCCTCTTGGCAGTTAAGATAGAGAAAAGCATCTGTCTCCTGCCTGTCCCTGGGCAATGGAACATCTTGGTGTTTCTCAGTATGTTGTTTACTGAGAAAGAAGAAAACCGCCTTAGGGTGAAAGGTGGGACTTGCTAGCACAATGCTGCTCTTTATGCACTAAAAAGGTTTATGGGGATGTTTGCATATGCATATCAAGGCACAGCACTTTTCCTTAAACTTATTCATGTCACAGAGATCTTTATTCACATGTCTTACTGCTGACCTTCTCCCTACGATGATCCTATTATCCTGCCACTTCCCTTTTTCTAAGATGATAAAGATAACGATCAATAAATACTGAGGGAACTCAGAGACCGGTGCCGGCGCGGGTCCTCTCTATGCTGAGTGCCTGTCCCCGGGGCCCACTTTTTCTTTCTCTATACTTTGTCTCTGTGTCTCATTTCTTTTCTCAAGTCTCTCGTTCCACCTAATGAGAAACGTCCACAGGTGTGGAGGGGCAGGCCACCCCTTCATTCTCCAACACTGGAAGCCCCATAGAATGCCCTGTGTTTCTCTTATCATGATCTGTGCTCTACTTTGCATGGTGACTACATACATATCTTCCTTGGTTTCTCCGAACTGTACGTTACTCTCGGACAAGAATTACTTTACTGATGTGATTTTTACCCAAACTGTAAACACAATGGTTTCTACATTGGCAGTGCTCAATGATAAGATATTTCTCATTTCATGACAATTTCTCAGGTTAACTTAGTAGGTGTAAAGAATGATCAGGAGTAGAATCCAAGTCTCCTGACTTTCCAACACTCTCTTTGTTCTATGCCATTGTATGTGTCAAGAGACAAGATTTAAAGATAGTAACATCAGCTGAGAGAACGGAAGAACTATGAGAATGACCAGTCTGACAGCATAAAATACATTGTGCTTGACAACAGGAAAACTCAAAAGGCTTGCTATGGCCACACCATGAGAACTGAAACCAGCCTACTGTACCAGGAACTTATTTGATGTCATTATGACTATTGAGCAGGAGATTGCCATATTAAAAGGTAAGTTTGTGATGATTCTTAGACTCTTAGGTATTTAATGGACTAAAGATAAGTCATGTTGAGGGTTTAGGAGATCACTAAAGTTAAAAGACTACTAAAAGTCCCAGACACAGTGAATATGTCAAGACCTGGTAAATAGCACATATATTTAGGATCTTGCATTTAACAGTTTGCTTCTCAACTCAACAATTTGTTTCTAAGATTCACCTATGTAGTGATGCATAGCCGTAGTTAATTTATTCCATGGCTGTATAATAGCCCATTGTGTGAATTTGCTAAAATTTATTTATGCATTCCACTACTGATGGAACCTGGGTAAAGACTGGTGCTAGGCTAAACAATGCCTCTATAACCATTCTTATATGTGTCTCCTGGTGATGTGTAAGAGTTTTAGCTAGAATGTTTGCCTTCAAGTAGAATAGATAATTACAGAGTATTCACATTTTCAGCATTAATAGACTTTTTTCTTTTCCTTGTCTTTTTGCTTTGGTAAGGATCACCAGTACAATATTGAATAGAAGTAATGAAAATGGATATCCTTGCCGTATTCCCAAATATAGGAGAAAAGCATCGATATTTAACCATCCATTTTGAAGTAAGCTATAGTTTTTTTGGTACATATTTTCTATCAAATTGAGAAAGATCCTTATATTTCTCAGTTGTTAGATTATTTTTTGTGATGAATGTATGCTCAATTTTGTTAACTGTTTTTATTTTGTATTTGTTGAGCCGATCGTGTGAATTTTAACCTTTATTCTGTTAATATGTTGAATTACATAGGTTGGTGAGTTTTTAATGATAAATCAAACTTCTTTTCTAAGGACAAACTCCACTTAGCCATAATTTATCATCCTTTTGATACTCTGATGGATTTGATTTGTCAATGTTTTATTGTGGATTTTCTGTGGCTCTGTGTTAGGTACTACAGTCTCTACTCATTTTCTTAAGTATTTTTGTCAGGTTTTAGTAACAGGGTTATATTGGTCTCATGATATGAGGCTGAAATTGCTTCCTCTTCGACTTCCTGAAAAATTTCAGGTCATATTTGAAAGATAATTTTGCTGAATTCAAAATTCTATTTAACGCTGCATTGGCCAGCTCCAGGGAACACTACACAAACTAAATCCTATATGAATTACACCCCTCTGGAGTTGCTGAGTGCACAGCCT
>NW_012102299.1:1754334-1885088 GCF_000951045.1 Mandrillus leucophaeus | reverse complement strand
TGTGTCTCCTGCTTGGCTTTGGCTCAGCTCTCCTAGCATGATGGCCCACGGGATTAGTCTCCCAATTTCACACTCATATTGATCTTTGCCTTGATCAGTTAGTTAACAAAATTCAGTTGTTTAAGTCAAATTTAACTAGCCTGGGTTTAAACTTTACTTCTGTATAAACTCAAAGTATTTTTAATAAATATAATATTTATGTAAATGATACATATTTAGGACCAAAGATATTTCTCTCTCCATGCAATACTCTTGGTCTATTATTTCCTTTCTAATCAAAATTTGGCAACAAGTTAAACATGTATATCTACATTTCTCTCCTTTTTCTTTTTTGTTTTTTGAGATGGAGTCTCACTCTGTCGCCCAGGCTTGAATGCAGTGGCGTGATCGTACCTCACTGAAACCTCCACCTTCCAGGTTCAAGGGATTCTCCTGCCTCAGCCTCCTGAGTAACTGGGACTATAGGTGTGTGCCACCATGCCCAGATAATTTTTTTGTATTTTAGTAGACACGGGGTTTCACCGTGTTAGACAGGATGGTCTCAATCTCCTGACCCATGATCCGCCCGCCTCGGCCTCCCAAAGTGCTGGGATTACAGTTGGGAGCCACCGCGCCCAGCCTACATTTCTCTGAACAAGAAAGGCCTGTATGTTCTAGTTCCACAGTCTTTATCAAAAACACAAAGATTTTCCTGTTTCGTCAGCAGACTAAAATGAACATGGGGAGTGTCTGGTACAAATACAGTCTAGAAATGTTATTCACTCAGAAAGAGAGATACTTCTAAAATAAGGAAAAATAATTGAATAGTAGAAGGAGAAAAAGAAACAAAAATTCAGGAATAAAAGGCTTACTTCATAAATCTAAAAAGGGCTTAAACCATGTAGTCTGATAAACATGGTGCAAGGAGAGAAACACAACAAAGTGTCAAAGGTGTGTTTCTCAAACTACGTGGTTCCATCCCTTTTCATACAGCAAAGGAAGTTTCTAGAAAACGAAAGAGGGCACAAAACCATTAGCAAGAATCTCATCAAAATTATAAAATGATATTGGATTGTTAATTACTGAAGATCTGAGGAGAGAAAGGTGCCACAGTAGGGAAAGGGCCAGGTGACACATTCAGAAGATGTCTAGTACATAACCAATCCATTGTTAGCTCAACAATGAGGGACATTACAAGGTTCAACATCTATTTTGGATGTCTGTGGTCTTGGACATCTCAGTTTTTTATAATATTTCCACCTTCTCTAATAATTATTTTAATTATTAATTTCAAATGGGGAGGATACTTTTTACCTCCCCCAATTCTCAATGTATTTTCTCTTACTGATGAGAAATTTACTTCTATTGAACCTCTAAGATCAAAGCTAAGCCATAAGACTTATTGCTTGGAAATGAGTGGCAAGTACTTCCTAAAATTAAAAGCCTATAGAGTTGGAAAGAAGAATAATATGATGCACAGAAAGTTTCTACCAGATAAAATGCAGACATAGAAACTCTTTGGAGGAGAAATACTGTTTCTGAGAGGGGACCAGAAAACGATCAAAAGTTCTCTGAGCCTCTTAGGTTTCTAACGACTCCGTCACTCTGGTTCTCAACTCAGATGGGGTGATGACAAGAAGAGTGAAACTCTTGATCAGGAGGAAACTGACAGAACAGAAGTCTTTGAACCCAAATCTTGTTTGGAATTCTGGGAAGAGAAATGGTTGCAAGGAAACCCTGCATCAACACGGTGTACCTACTGGAAAACAGAAATGATAACATCATATATTTAGACCGAGAGATGGTCAGGGCTGGCCCCTTCTGCACACAGGATCTCTTTAATTTCTACACAGTCTATTGTGTTTATGGCAGTAGATGCAATGATAACATTTTATAACTTTCTTATTTAACATTATATATTAAATATAAACATACATGTTGTTGTTATAAACTTTTTATAGCATTATCAATAACTGAATAATACTCCAATGATTTGCTCTAATGCACTTAGTCTTAACATGCTTCTGCATATTGAGATGGCTTTAAGTTTCTACTATCATAAATAATTCTAAGATTTTCCACAGAATATTAGTAGATGTAATTGAGAATATGTTCAGAAAAACCACATGAATCCATGATACTAAATGTCAACAGTTCCGTTGGTCCCTCAAACACAATTCCACATACATGCATTAAAAACCATAAAGATGAAAACATACTTCACACAGTTCATGGGATGCTCCAGACAGAAGCAAATTGGTTACTAAGTGGGGCCTTGCAGAGGTGGTCACCGAAAGCCAGTAACTGGTCTTTTGAGTCCATAATATGTTATCAACTCAACCTGACTCACATCACCTAAACTCTGAAAAGGTGGATTGATACGTTAGGTATCAACATCTTCTCATACACTGAGACAAAATATGACAAGCCTGGTCTGACTAAAGCCTTTTCAGATAATTCTGGGTATGTGACAAAATCTGAGAGATGATAAAAGCATGGTAACGTCTATCACATTTTCACAATTTATGAAGAATATAAGAGAAAATATTTAAAATGTAATTGTGCTCTAAAATTAGAAATGTATTGTTATGCTGTGGACCTACACAGTTATAAAAAGTTCATTTCTACTTTCAGGATTATGTATAAAAGAAACTGGAAAACCAAATTTGTTATGCCACTGATCGAACTTGGAATTAAGAGGCAGAGGTCGTCTGAGACTTAGAGATATCTTAGCCCAAAGCCTGTTGTCAAGCAGGCTAGAGAATGGAGTCTCATTGCAATTAGCTAGCTCTGAATAACTCATTAAAAATACTTTCCGAAGATTAATCTTTCTTATCATAAACGTGATACAGGCTTATTGTAGAAAAAAACTGATGAATATATTTTAAAAATAAGTAAAATGATCTAATTTCATTCTTTAAGTTATTTTAAAATCTCATTTACCCCATAAATATGTACACCTAATATGTATCCACAAAAATGTTTAAAAATAATTTAAAAGTTAAAAAAATAAATGAAATTACTTAAATCTCACCACCTAAAACATTTTATGTATGAACTCTTTGCAGATAAGGACTGCAAGGTAAGAATTACACCCTGCAGGGTTTAGCTATATAGATGTTGGGTAAATATCTTGGAGACTCAGTTCAACCATACTGCAGTGAATTGAGTTAGTACTGTGAGAATGTATGATTCCTATACACTCAAACTCTAGGCACTCTCTTCTAGGTTATAACATAAATCCACACATGCAGTGATATGGTTTGGCTGTGTCCCTACCCAAATCTCACCTTGAATTATACTCCCATAATTCCCACATGTTGTGGGAGGGACACAGTGGGAGATAATTTGAATTATGGAGGCAGTTTCCCCCATACTGTTCTCGTGGTAGGGAATCAGTCTCGCGAGACCTGATGGTTTTATCAGGGGTTTCCGCTTTTGCATCTTCCCCATTTTCTCTTGCCACTGGCATGTGAGAAGTACCTTTCACCTCCTGCCATGATTCTGCCACGCAGAACTGTAAGTCCAGCTAAACCTCTTTTTCTTCCCAGTCTCAGGTATGTCTTTATCAGCAGTGTGAAAGTGTGCCAATACAGTAAATTGGTTATCAGTAGATTGGGGTGTTGCTGAAAAGACACCCACATTGTGGAAGCGAGTTTGGAACGGGGTAACAGGCAGAGGCTGGAACACTTTGTAGGGCTCAGAAGAAGACAGTAGGGAGAGGGGAGGAATAGTATTAGGAGATATACCTAATGTAAATGACGAGTTAATGGGTGCAGCACACCAACATGGCACATCTATACATATGTAACAAACCTGAACATTGTGTACATGTACCCTAAAACATAAAGTATAATAAAATATATATATATGACATTTTTTAAAAATTAATTTAAAAAATTCATTAAATTCATTAAAAAAGAAGACAGTAAAATATGGAAAATTTGGAACCTCCTAGAGACTTGTTGAATGGTTTGACTAAAATGCTGATAGTGATATGAACAGTAAGGTCCAGGCTGAGATGGTCTCAGATGGCGATCAGGAACTTGTTGGGAACTAGTTACGTTTTAGCAAAGAGACTGGTGGCATTTTGCCTCCATCCTAGAGATTTGTGGAACTTTGAACTTCAGAGAGATGATTTAGGGTATCTGGCAGAAGAAATTTCTAAACAGCAAAAGCATTCAAAAGGTGACTTGGGTACTGTTAAAAGCATTCCGTTTTAAAAGGGAAACAGAGCAGAAAAGTCAGAAAATTTGCAGCTGATGATGCAATAGAAAAGAAACCCCCATTTTTGAGGAGAAATTCAAGCTGGCTGCAGAAATTTGCATAAGTAGCAAGGAGCCTAATGTTAATCTCCAAGACCACAGGGAAAATGTCTCCAGGCCGTGTCATAGATCTTCACAGCAGCCCCTCTCATCACAGGCCTGGAGGCCAAGGAGAAAAAAGTGGTTTTGTGGGCTGGGCCCAGGGTCCCTGTGCTGTGTGCAGCCTAGAGACTTGGTGCCCTCTGTTGCAGCCACTCCAGCTGTGACTGAAAGTGGCCAACACAAAACTCGGGCTGTGGCTTCAGAGGGTGGAATCCTCAAGACTTGGCAGCTTCCATGTGGTGTTGAGCCTGCAGGTGCACAGAAGTCAAGAATTGAGGTTTGGGAACCTTGGCTTAGATTTCAGAAGATGTATGGAAATGCCTGGATGCCTAGGCAAGAGTTTGCTGTAGGGGTGGGGCCCTCATGAAGAATCTCTTCTTGGGCAGTGCAGAAGGGAAATGTGGGGTCAGAGCCCCCACACAGAGTCCCTACTGGGACACTGCCTAGTGGAGCTGTGAGAAGAGGACCACCCTACTCCAGACCCCAGAATGGCAGATCTACCTACAGCTTGCACTGTGTGCCTGGAAAAGCTGCAGACACTCAATGCCAGCCCATGAAAGCAACCAGGAAGGGGATTGTACCCTGCAAAGCCACAGGGGCAGAGCTGCCCAAGACCATGGAAACCCACCTCTTGCATCAGTGTGACCTGGATGTGAGACCTGGAGTCAAAGGAGATCAATTTGGAATTGTAAAATTTGACTGCCTCACTGGTTTTTGGACTTGCATGAAGCTTGTAACCCCTTTGTTTTGGCCAATTTTTCCCATTTGGAATGGCTGTATTTACCCAATAACTGTACCCCCACTGTATCTAGGAAGTAACTAACTTGCTTTTGATTTTACAGGCTCATAGGCAGAAGGGATTTGCCTTGTCTCAGATGAGACTTTGGACTGTGGACTTCTGGGTTAATGCTGAAATGAGTTGAGACTTTGGGGGACTGTTGGGAAGGCACAATTGGTTTTAAAATTTGAGGACATGAGATTTGGAGGGGCCGGGGCGGAATGATACGGTTTCACTGTGTCCCCACCCAAATCTCATCCTGAATTATAACCCCATATTCCCACACGTTGCGGGAGAGACCCAGTGGGAAATAATCTGAATCATGGGGGCAGTTTCTCCCATATTGTTCTTGTGGTATGAGTAAGTCTCACGAGATCTGACGGTTTTATCAGGGGTTTCTGTTTTTGTATCTTCCTCATTTTCTCTTACCACCGCCATGTAAGAAGCGCCTTTCACCTCCCACCATGATTCTGAGGCCTCCCTAGCTATGTGAAACTGTGAGTCCAGTGAAACCTCTTTTTCTTCCCAGTCTAGGGTATGTCTTTCTCAGCAGTGTGAAAACAGGCTAATACATGCAGACACTTCATCTTATCTATGTTTGTAGCATAATTCCCGGAATTCCATAGCAATTCAGAATTAAATTATCAAATACTGTGGCTGCTTGATTTCACTAACTCAGTTAAGTTAGCAAACTTCTCATCAGATCTAAAAATTGAGCTTCAGTTCTTGCTGTGAATGCTAAATAACACGGCAACAAAATTTGGCATTTCCTACATCTGATTCTCTTTCATTTCAAAGGAACTGCCTGGTATTCAGGAGACATAAGTTGGTCAATTTAAATTGTTTAACTTGCATTTGTTATGAATGCTACATTCAAAACGAAAGGATTTGGAAAATGCTGCACAGTAACAACATTACAAAACTGTGAATCTTATTTGATTGCTCCATGTCTATGGCTGCATTCCCATGGGAACCAGACACATTTTAATCTTTTTTGTCTTCAAAAACAAGGCACCATTCTGCATGAGCCTTGTCTTTGGGCACATTGCATATATTGATTCAAATATTAAAATGGGTTAATAATAGAATCAAATTCAGAATGGTTGCATGGTTTCTAGAAGAAAAAAATAAAATAGTTTTGAAGACGTATGTGCTTTAATTTGACTGGTTAAAATATGGTTAAAATTGCTTATATTTGTACAACCTTTTAAGAAAAATTCTTAATAATCTGAAAAGATAATCTTTCCTGCCTGTATGCTTTGTGTGTGTGTGTGTGTGTGTGTGTGTGTGTGTGAGAGAGAGAGAGAGAGAGAGAGAGAAGGAGACAGAAAGTGATTCGACATCATTCAGAAAACCCTCACTGAGTACCTTTCAAGTACTGACAGATGTGTTAGACTTTTAAGCTACAAAGATGATCTAGATCAACCTTGTCTTCGAGTCGTACAGGATAAACAGACATAAGTACATTTCCGATACGGTGATAATGCAAATACTTACAAGGAAGAGTTGGTGGGTGAGAAGAAAGGTAACCAACTCCACCTTGTGGGAGGGGGGAGTTAGGGAACACTCTGATGACATAGGGACCTAATGAGAAGGACAAGCATAAGACCTCAGTCATAGTAGGCCAAGAAAATGTAAAGCGTGCTCCTATCTTTTCTTCCTTGCCTGAACTTGTTCCTTTTCCAAAAGACTCAGCTGAACTAACCACTTGGATCACACAAATTTTATTCCTACTCATGCTCAAGTTCGGGTAGGACGAGGGAGCTTTTTCTAAATTCAGACACCTGCCTGAGTCTGTCTGAGCTTTGCCCACAGCCTCAGAGCTGAGCCAGAGGAATGGCAACGAAGTTCCGCATGTTGACCGAAAACCACGCAGGCCTGCCTGGCCACCCGGATGGCCACAGCAACTAGTGCCTTCTCCAGAGCAGAGACAGATTTCATCTCTTGACACAGAAGCAAAATAACCCATAAGCAAAAAGGGGCCTAGAAAAGTAAGAGGTGACTTCAATCATATTTGGGGTCTTGTTTTCTTAGGGAAAAGTTGACTGACATCAAAGCTAAAACTCCAGGACACTGCTCAGCCCTTAGCACATGCTTGACCACAAAGGACCATTTAAGAAGTAGGATTTCCTCAGGTTCCTGCAAGAATTTAACCTTTGCTCTTAACAACTTTCAAATAAAATACCCATGTAATTGGAGGGACAGGAGCACACGTCTACCTAAACCAGACATGGGCCTTATGGTAGCCTTATGTCTACCTTAGATTTGCCCAGGGTAACAACGCAATGCATTCAACTTCCTGAGAAAGAACACACCAGTGATAGTTGGTTCTAGAACTGCAGAGTGCTGCAAGGAAAACAAGTTGTGTAGGCAGTGGAGCTGTGACTATAATAAACTCTGCACTTCCTGTCACACTAACCATCTTCGCCTCTCCCAGGGTTCAACACAGCCCGTCTCCTGCCATTCTGGTATCATTCTCAGATTCTTTTGCCCAGATGGCAAGTTCTGCATGATCATCACAAAAGCCCTTGCTGAGTGAAGCCACTCTCAGGAGAAGGAACATGTTCTCTTTCCTTTCAACCACTGTGATCTGTCTACAGTGTTTTCGAGTTCCCATCCCAAGACACGAGGTTTTCGGCAAAATTGACTGAGACAACAAACCTCAGTTTCACTGGGAAATTGTAGATTCCCCAGCGAATTCATGGCAGATCCCCAGAATATACGTTTTTCTAGTTTTGTTTGGGAGCAAGCAAGAAAAGTAGGAAGAATGTATTTTAAATCTATTTGAAAGAGCTAGATGTAGCAGCCCCAGCAATAAAGCGGAACCCATGAAAACTGGACTGAGAGGGAAGGTTGTTTTGTAAGGAGATGATATGATCATCAACTAAAAGAAATGTAAGCTTTCCGTATTAAAACTGTTTCCGTGGTTTTGTTCTATAATAAATGACATGCAAACATGCAGCATGGGTCTATGTGCCCACTTAAAACTCAATATAGGGAAGACAGGGGAATATAAGGCTCAAGTATCAGGTCTCTGAGAATCAACTCGGAAACAAATGTCACATAAGTGCCTTGACACCCCCAAGCAGAGTGCATATGCTCTGCAACCAGCAAGCACAGGCTACAGACGCTTTCCGAACCTCCCCTCTGCAGCTCACAGTCACCCCTTTACAATGCTCCCATGGCCCTGTGTTTGCAGTAAGAACACCAGTCCTGCCGCATGTCAGATCATCTCCTACGACCTTCTGAGCTCATTGCATTTGTTGCAGGCACTTTGACTTTCCCCGTCTTTATGATTTTTCTCCCATCAATGACTAGTGCTATGCTCAGTAAATTATTGTTGAACCTAACGTTAAAAGGCAGAGGAAATGGAAAGAATTTCTTTTCATCTCTTCTGAACATTTGAAAAGTGTCACTTTTTTCCTACCCTTAAAAAATATCCACTTTGGGCTGGGTGCGGTGGCTCATGCCTGTAATCCCAGCACTTTGGGAGGCCGAGGCAGGCAGATCACCTGAGATCAGGAGTTCAAGGCCAGCCTGGCCAACATGATGAAACCCTGTCTCTATTAAAAATACAAAAATTAACAGGGCATTGTGGTGTGTGCCTGTAGTCCCAGCTAATGGGGAGGCTGAGGCAGGAGAATCGCTTGAACCCCGGGAGGCAGAGACTACAGTGAGCTGAGATCGTGCCACTGCACTCCAACCTGGGTGACAGAGTGAGACTCCGTCTCAAAACAAAAACAAACAACAGCAACAAATATATACATATATATATATATATGTATGTATGTGTGTGTATATATCCATTTTGCATTTACTTTCATTTAGATAGTGCTTTACAGTTGGAAACTTTTTTCTTATATATTATTTAATTTGCTACTTTCAAGAGCACTCTAAGTTGGTTAGGGCAAGAATCATGGGGCTTAGAGAGTTAAAATGAATTTCTCACAATCGCTTTAACTGAATTGGAGCAAAAAGTCAAGCATTTTTAATTCCTTTGCATTTCCTGCCACACAGTGCTGCTAAGTGTTTGCACCCGTCCTCTTCATCCAGAGTACTTATATTCACTAAGCACTTGGTATGGCTCACAGTCTGTGCTAAGTGAT
Organism: Mandrillus leucophaeus; assembly: GCF_000951045.1. Lineage (NCBI taxonomy): Eukaryota > Metazoa > Chordata > Mammalia > Primates > Cercopithecidae > Mandrillus > Mandrillus leucophaeus. The sequence goes on along the minus strand of NW_012102299.1, from coordinate 1,875,858 downwards.
ATGGGGGCCAGTTTAAAAACCTATAATCCATGATCTGTTTCAAGTAATGTTTACTCAATGTGATAACATATATAACATATAGGACACATTTTTTCACAGGTTGAAGCTTATCCAGAAAATGCAATTATTTAAACAATGGGATTTTTGTAAATGAACATTGTAAAACATTTGTGATATTTTTGAATAATAAATACACCTTGAATTACATTGGGAGGAACATGCTTAAAGACGTGCCAAAAAAATCATCCCCATGCATGCCTCCAACTCAAAACATTCAGGCTTGAGATCATCCAAAAGAAAGTTAAACGGAATCTTCATGAACACATTTGCCTAATTTACAATAATTGAAAATATTGGCACCATGACATAAAAAATGATGAGTACTGCAGAATATATGCAAATTAGGTTAAATGCTCCAAGGTAAAAGAAGAGTAAAAATTCCTGTGAAGGATGAATAGTGACTGGAATTCCATTATATTTATAAGGTAAATTACAAACTAGTATCTATCAAATCCTAATCAGTATTTTTATCCGATGTGGTCCTTATTTCTTAAAGGAATTTTATGTTCTCATTCCTACAAGCTATGTAACTGAGATTATAACTGAATTCACTTTTCAATTATCTGACCCTAAACAGAAGGATGTGCGTAAGCAGGAGTGTGGGGGAGATGTTTTTTAAAAATCATTATTACTTGGCCGAGCACAGTGGCTCACACCTGTAATTCCAGCACTTTGTGAGGCCAAGGTGGGTGGATCACCTGAGGTCAAGAGTGTGAGACCAGTCTGGCCAACATGGTGAAACCCCACCTCTACTAAAAACACAAAAAAATTAGCTGAGCATGGTGGTGAGCACCTGTAATTCCAGCTACTCAGGAGGTTGAGGCAGGAGAACTGCTAGAACCTGGGAGGGGGAGGTTGCAGTGAGCGGAGATCGCACCACGGCACTCCAGGCAACAAGAGTGAATCTCTGTCACGAAAAAAAAAAAAAAATCATTATTAGTTAATGATTATTAGATGATAAGAAAATGAATCAAATAAAATATCTGGCTTGTTTCATTTTGAAATTGAAAACATGTTTTTAAAACTCACTAGTAGTAAAGAAATGTATATTAAAATAATACAATTAACAAACGGTGAAACTTAAGAATTGCTAATGTCAGTAACATAGTGGGAGTATAAATTGTTCTGGACGGAGATTATTATGGTTTGAGTATACTCTCCAAAACTCACGTTGAAATTTAATCTCCATTGTGGCAGTATTGAGAGGTGAGGCCTTTAAATGGTGATTTGGTCTTAAGGGCTGTGCCTCATGAATGGATTAATCCATTCATGCATTTAATGGCTTATCATGGGAAGGGAACTGGTGGCTTTATATGAGGAGGAAGAGAGACTGAGTTAGTGTGGCAGGACGCTCAGCCCCCTGGCCACCAGATACTCTTGGCCACCTCAAGACTCTGTAGAGAGCCCCTACCAGCAAGAAGGTCCTCAGTAAATGTGGTCCCTCAATTTTGGACTTCTCAACGTCCATAAGTGTAAGAAATAAATTTGTTTTCTTTATAAATTATCTGGTTTTAGGTATTCTGTTATAAACAACAAAAAATAAGACTGACACAGAGTTCTTGGCAAGTTAAGAAATCTCGACTAGTTAAGAAGGCATTACCAAGGTTCTTTAATATGACAGTTCACTGAGAGGACATTAGGTCCAAATGCCCCTAGCTTTTGATTTGAAAGCCTATAGTAGACTTAATAAATTTTTAAAAAGGACTTTATGTATAAAGTTTCATATGGTAATGATACGTATTAATTATCCATATAACTGATTTATAATGTAAACAATTTAAATATCCAGCCATATAAGAGAAGCACTCTGTAGAAGCTACACAACTGTAATGGCTTATGAAAAGCTTTCAGGGATATTAAAAATATGATGTATGAAGAGTTTATGGGGATATGAAATCATGCTCAAGCTATTGTGTTAAGTGAAAAGAGAAAGCTGGAAAACTGCAATTATAATAAATCCCCAGGTATAGAGGAGGGACAATGATATCAAAGACATTAGAAAGGAATAGACCAAGCTGTTAGAAGTTGTTACCTTAGGGTGATAGAAGATTTTGTTGTTGGCTGGGTGTGGTGGCTCTTGCCTATAATCCCAGCACTTTGGGGGGCTGAGGCCGGTGGATCACTTAAGGCCAGAAGTCCGAGACCAGCCTGGACAACATGGCAAAACCACATCTCTACTAAAAATACAAAAAAGACGCCGGGTGTGGTGGCACATGCCTGTAGTCCCAGCTGCTTGGGAGGCTGAGGCAAGAGAATCGCTTGAACCTGGGAGGCAGAGGCTGCAGTGAGCTGAGATTACACCAACGCACTCCAGCCTAGGGTGACAGAGTAAGACTCTGTCTTTAAAAAAAAAAAAAGTTGTTGTTGTTCTAAGGAATTATGAAAATATTATAAAATAAAAGACATACCTTGTTTCCATCAACTGGTTATGGTTTTACCTTTTGGGGATGAACTCTTCAAGCTTACCTGGCCATTCCCAAAAGTTAACATCACATATCCCAGGAGCTGCCTTAACAGTTGTGCATTTTGATTCCCAACAACCATCCGACACCTTCCCAGCCCAGCCCGGTGGCTCGCACCTAGATGGGGGCTTGTGGAACTCCGCTTCCCGCAGCTCTAGGCATGATAGGGAATCACGTGAAAGGATAATGGAAGACGAAGAGCTTGTGGGTGGGGATTTAGTCCCTTAACTCACTGAAATCAGAGTAGCTGCTATTCATCTGTTTTGTTCTTTTTTAGGTTAGTTTCTGTTTTTGTTTCTTAAAATTAAGAACGAAGCTACCTGCAAAACAATATGCTTTATTATCGTCCATAATATAACTCCTGCCAGTGTTCCCAACCCAAACCCGGCTCTGTGGTGAAGCTCTCCAACCTTGCCATACTCCCCTCTTTTTTCTAATCCTACTCTTAGATCAGTGGCTCTGCTCTTGACTACAAATTAGAGGCACGTGAGAAGTTTTTTTTTTTTTTTTTTTTTTGTTCGTTTTTTTTGAGATAGAGTCTTGCTCTGTCACCCAGGCTGGAGTGCAGTGGCACGATCTCGGCTCACTGCAAGTTCTGCCTCCCAGATTCACGCCATTCTCCTGCCTCAGCCTCCCGAGTAGCTGGGACTACAGGCGCCCGCCACCACGCCCGGCTAATTTTTTGTATTTTTAGTAGAGACGGGGTTTCACCGTGTTAGCCAGGATGGTCTCAATCTCCTGACCTCGTGATCCACCCAGCTTGGCCTCCCAAAGTGCTGGGATTACAGGCTTGAGCCACCGCGCCCGGCTGTGAGAAGTTTTTACAACATACAATGGCTGGGTCGACCCTTAGAGATTCCAATTACACTGCTCAGGGTGGGGCCCAGGCATGAGTTTTGTTGTTGCTGTTGTTGTTTTTAATTTCAATCAGTTTGAGGGGAACACGTGGTGTTTGATTACATGGATAAGTTCTTTAGTGGTGATTTTGTGAGATTTTGGTGAACCTATCACTCAAGCAGTGTGCACTGTAGCCAATGTGTAGTCCTGTATCCCTCACCCCCCTCCCACCCTTCCCCTTGAGTCCCCAAAGCCCACTGTCTCATTCTTATGTCTTTGTGCCCTCATAGCTTAGTTCCCACTTATAAGAGAGAACATATGATGTTTGGTTTTCTATTCCTAAGTTACTTCACTTAGAATAATGGTCTCCAACTCTATCCAAGTTGCTGTGAATGCCATTATTTCATTCCTTTGTAGGGCTGAGTAGTATCCCATTGTGTGTGTGTGTGTGTGTGTGTGTATGACATTTTCTTTATGCACTCCTTGATTGATGGCTATTTGGGCTGGTTCCTTATTTTTGCAATTGCTAATTGTAATGACATGCATCTGCAAGTCTCTTTTTCGCTTGAACCTGGGAGGCAGAGGTTGCAGTGACTTTTTCACATAATGACTTCTTTCCTCTGAGTAGATACCCAGTAGTGGGACTGCTGGATCGAATGGCAGAAGTTTCCTTTAGGAGAAGGGGCTCTGCTTTACACATATTTCACCTTAGAGTATTTAACCTAATTTTTCCTCTAACAAATGGATGGCAGCAGAGGTCTGCTTTAGCCAGATTGTGCACCAAGCAGCTGAGCGGGACGCCTAGAGCACTGTCTGAGGGGAAAAGGTGGAAGGTTATATTGCAATTACCATAATTAAGAGGGAAACATTCACAGGTTAGCTGCCTCTGACACGCTGTGTTCCAGGTTCCTCTCCTTCTACTTTAGAGTATTTAACCTAATTTGGGTATGTTTTATACTGCTGATCATTTTTGATCACAGCTCTTTCGTATGGACTGGGGAAGGGTAGTGCAAGCCTGTCTGAATGTGTTAAAACAGGTGTGGCAGTAGACACAGTAGGTGCAGCCACACCTCTGAGAAGTCTGGCTGTTAAGAAGAAAAATGCACTAAAGCTGAATGAGCAAAGCTGAAGCATAAAGTGGAGGACAAGTTCCTAGCTCATTTTGATCCGATGTTAACGAGAAAAGGCCGCCAAACATCCAGTGATTTTTAATTACGGCCTTTCTTATTACAGATCATGAATTTTATAATTAATATAACACAGTACAACTTCTATTTAACATTATATAATGATATTTCTGTGGGTGTATAGTAATGTAAATTCCTCATTGGCATCTAAATTGGGACAGATTAAATTCCAAATATGTGTTAAAAACTTACAGAAGAATTTTTACATTTAAGAACTTTTTAAGTTAAATGCAAATTAGCTGGTTAATAAGGCAATATAAAACTTCTCTAATGTTTGAGTCCACTGAAAACTTAACTTTTCAAAGAAGTACTCAGCCTGGCAACAGTGAAATATTTAAATTTCTTCCAAAAATCCCAAATTCTGAAACACCTCCTAAAAATACACAATCAGGTAGAAGTTGAGAATTAACATACAGATATAAGGTGAATACATGAATTTTGAAAACCATATTGATAAAAATAAACCCAAGACTCGCCCTACACTCAGAGGCTACAGTCAGTTTCTACACTGTAGAAACTATCTTGACTGTGCAGGAAAAAAGTTAAGAAAGTGGAATTGAGGCTGCTGTTTCTAGAGTGTCTGTCTTGAAAGGTTGGCCCTGGGCTGGCATCTGGAAACTTGGTCGATGGAGAGTTCCCTCCATTCTCTCTCTGATAAAGATGGTTTGCTGTGCACAGACTGTCTATACAAACAATGCGATTTTTGCTGAATAGCTACTTTTCTTAAATTTTGATAGCTGCTAGGCAGAGGATGTCTACGTGACTGCCCCCCTGCCCCCGCCCCCGTTCCCCCATTAGGTAATTTCCTTTCATGCTCAGTCTCTAATGAGCTTCCTGGGAAGAAACATTGTGTACACGTTACTGCATTTTTTTGCTGCTGAAGAAAGGAGCACCCTCACTGCTCCCTCAGAGAAGACAGAAAACATTAGAGGCCTCCGCATGGATCTCTACAGCCTCTATCTTTTTCCCTGTTGATCCTATCATGTTTCCTTTCTCTGCAATAAACTTCAGTGGATAGTGCAACTACACTTCTGCATTGCTTAATGACTGGAAGATGCGTCATCAGGCGATTGTTACTGTGAGCATTGTGTGATCACCATGGAGCACACATACACAAACCGAGATGGTTCAGCCTCCTACACACCTAGGCTATGCGGCGTAGCCTACTGTTTCTAGGCTACCAACCTGTACAGCACGCTACTGCACTTAACACCACAGGTGATTGTAATAGCGGTAAGTATTTGTGTGTGCAAACATATCTAAACATGGAAATAGGATGGTAGAAATAAGGTATTATAATGTTATACAATTACCGTCATACAGGCGAGTCTCTTGTTGACTGTAATGCTGTTACGTCGTTCACATGACTGTATCTACTAAATCCTGTATTTCCAGCAAATCACAGAATGTGTGGGTGGTCTTCGAGATCCTCGGGAAAGCACTTAAACACCCACACACGCACTCAGAGACAAAATTAAACATGTAATAAATTCACACATATGCAGTGGCCGGCACCGAGCACAACAGGTACATACCTCTCAAATGCATTTGTTGTTGGCATTTACCAAAGGTTCCCTCCCCAGCAGAAGACGAAAGGGGTTCCTGAGAGCTCTCCATATCATTAACAAATTTCTTTGCCCCATCTCGATTTACTCCATAATTACAATAAAATAATAAGCATATTTATTGTGCTTGTAGGTTACCACCAATGTTACCTTAATTTTCTTAGTTAATGTTGGCAAATTTCCTGTGAGGAAGCTATTCACTAGCATAGATGAGGAAATGGGGGACAAGAGAAAGAAGGTCAGGGGTCTGATCAAGGTTAAATTACTTCACACGCACAGAGTATGGAAGACTTGAAATTAGACCCAGTTACTAAAATCCAGAGCCCCTGGCTTCTCCTGATTATAAGTAGTTCCCTCAAATGTGGTTTGTATACAGACGTTTATCCCAGCAAAGAAGTTGCATTAGCCCTCAGTGAAATGAGAAAAAAAAGTAATATAATTTTGCCACATATTTTTAGCTATGTTCCGCCTTTTTTAGGGCTAAAATATCCATTTTGTTGGAAGATTACACAAACAATACATAATGGCTCTTCTTATTTATACTTTTTAGGTTTTTTCTTAATTGTTTGTAACATTTGCATAGAGTAAATTTAAAAGAAGCTGAATCTAGAGAGGCCCTTTGCAAAAGGTTTTAGAATTTTTCCAGGTAGTCAACTTTTGTCGTATTAAAATCTTTTTCCTATCATCATATATGTCGGAAAATTAATTTCCACTGCACTGGCCTGGGCTCCGCTCCTAACTCTCCCACGGATCAGTAAGTAGCAAAAGGCAGTTCGCTTTCCCTCTACAGGCCTCAGTTTCCTTCTTAACAAAGGGATGGGCTTAGGTGATTCTGAGGAATCTCCCACCTCCTTAGAGGTCTATGATTCCAAAAATTCCTGAATCGGTTTACTCTTTAACAAGTTTCCCAGCCCTACAGTACCTAGAATTAGCCAGAGGATGGCAGCAGAGTTCTACTGTAATCAGCTTGTGCGCCGAACAGGTGCGCGGGACGCCTAGAGCACTGTGCTGAACGGGAAAACGTGGAAGGTTATGTTGCAATGACCATAATTAAGAAGGAAACATTCACAGGTTAGCTGCCTCTGACATGCTATGTCAAGAAACACAGCTACATTTACAGAGAGGAAGGTCTCCGTTTGTCTTTTAAAAGAGGACTACATGATTGTGAGTTCCTAGAAATAGAAGTTTCAGGCCCGTCTTAAAGATAGAAATACTAGGCACACAAAGAACCACGCAATGCCCAATGCCTCCCGGCTAGGAAATGGCAAAGCCCAACCTTAAGACAGGTCTTCTGACTCCCCGGCCAATGTCCTACACTTAACATGTAGCAAAGCTGTCTCAGAAAACACATTTGCTTTGACATCTAGAAGAGGCTCTCAAAGAAGACTTCAGTGGCCAGCACCGAGCACAACAGGCCACACACGTCTCAAATGGATTTGCTATTTGCATTTACCAAAGGTCCTCCCTCCTGAGCAGAGGATGAAAGAGCGTGGACCCTGGACCAGTTCACCAACGACACCAGTTTCCATGAGCCACTCCCTAGACTGGGGAAGTCCTGACACAGAAATTCAGACAGCCCCCTTTTGCAAGAGTACACAAGAGACATGGAGTCCTACGACTAAAGAGTGGGTTCCCCGTCTGATGGTTTCTATGGCAATCCTTTCCGGAAAATTGAAAAATGAGTAGCATTCCTGTACATCCTTCATCTAGCGCCCCTTAACGTTAACAGGTTACACAATCACAGTACAATTGTCCAAACCAACAAATTAACATTGGCACTCTATTAACTAAACTATAGGCCTTATTCAAAGTTTACCAGATTTCCCACTAATGTCCGCTTGTTATTTCAGAATCCTATCCAGGATCCCAATTGCACTGTGGTGTTATTTCTCCTTAATCTCCTCCAGTGTATCACATACGACACTTTCTCAATCTTTCCTTGTCTTTCATAATCTTGACACTTCTGCAATATATTGATGGGTTATTTTGTAGACTGTCTCACAGTTTAGGGCTGCCTGTTGTTTTCACATGATTAGATGGAGACTGTGCATTTTTTTGAAAGGATGCCCCAAAAATCATGCTGTGTCCTTCTTAGACATCGTATCAAGGGGCTGATGTTAATATGTCTACTACTAGTGATGATTAACTTGGATCACTTGGTTAAGTTGACATCTTCCAGGTTTCTTCTCCGGAAAGTTACTGCCTTTTCACTTGTCATTAATATATATCTAGGAAGAGACGCTGAGCCTATTTAAGTATCTATTCTTCTCAAAAATTTCCCGCTGATTTTAGCCTCCATCAGGCACATTATCTGCAGTCATTATTAATGTGGGGTTTGCCGAATAGTGATTTTTCTATTTCCCTTTTTCCACCTACATTTATTAATAGAAATTCTTCTGAAAAGAAGACTGATCCCTTCTCCCCCATTCATTTATTTATTTGATTATTTATACCAGTAGAGATTCACGGCTATTTCTTTTATCCCATGGATTAAAATCTAATACTACCATATGTTCATGCTCAAATTGTTCCAGATTTGGATATCAAGAGCCTTTAGGTTGGCTCCTGTGTTCTTTTGACAAGTCCTTGTACCTGTTTAAGCACTACCTCATTTTTTAGTATCACAAGATGCTCCAGGCTCATCTGGTATTTTCCCCTCCCCAGCACTTCTCTAAGGTGTCCTGGCTCTTTTTATTAAAGAATGCAATTTAGAAATGAAACAAAGATCTGGTTGCTAACTGTGTTCATTATAAACAGAGTGCCTCTGTTTCTAGACCCTCTCAGCCAACAGATCTAGGAAACAAATGTACATTTGCTAACCCCTGCATGTACACACCTGTATTTCTCTCTGTATGTCTATCTATTAAATACTATGAATTCCTACTGATACCTGTAAATCCAATCAAACACCATAGGGCTCATGAGAGCCTTCCTTCTTTACTTGTAGCTTTTTCTCAAAAGATAAGAAACCTGGCTCCCAGAGGACAAACAGTAGCAGAGCTTGTCCTCCACAATAACCTACTCAGCCAACATGAAAACATGTATGTTTACCAAACTAAGTAGAATTGTGAAAGATCTAAATTAGGCTAAGTGAAATTAAGTAGTTACATGGTTTATGACTCAGAGAATCTGTTCTATGCTATTTGCTCAAGGTCTATAAAGGAATGTGTGTAATTAACCATCCCCACAATGTTTGTAGCTGTGGCAACTGAAGACAACCTAGGTGTCCATCACTGGGGGAAGGGAAACGTAAAAGGTAATGGATACAAAAAGTGGGAACTGTGCAATAAACCGAACCTGGATAGACTTCAAAAACAGTGTTGAATGAAGAGTCAGGAGATAAATAATAATATCACTTACATAAATTTAAAACACACACCTACATAAAAATTATCTGTTTTACAAAGGTATGTGTGTATATTTGGCACATATCAGATCCTGTACATCATGATGGGAAGGGGAATGGAACTGGATATAAAGGGAAAGAGTATGACAAAATAAGAGAAATGCATTTTCATTGAACCAGGATAATTATGTGTGATGCACTCGAGACTGTAACTAATTCCAATGTCCTCTCTGGAGGTAAAAATCAAAGTAGGCAGTGTGTAAGAAGTCAATGAAATAATCAAAGGCCAGTAAATAAGATAAGCCTTTAACTTAAAAACACATTTTTTACTCATATTAAATTTATTGTCATTCGAGGCCTCCAGAAGCTAAAGGTAAGAGGTTTTTTTAAAATTCAGCACTGAAGATGTTTTAATTCAAAACGACACGTGAGAACAATATAAATGCATTATGATGCTTTGAAAATCCAACATTGGCTCTATTAAATATCTTGTTTTAGTAATAGAATGTTGTTGTTGCTGCTGTTGTTGTTGCTGTTGTTGAGACAGGGTCTCTGTCTGCCTAGGCTGTAGTGCAAATGGCTCTATCTTGGCTCACCACAACCTCTGCCTCCCAGGTTCAAGTGATTCTCCTGCCTCGGCCCCCTGAACAGCTGGGATTAAAGGTGACCATCACCACACCTGGCTAATTTTTGTATTTTTAGTAGAGATGGGGTTTCACCGTTGGCCAGGCTGGTCTCGAACTCCTAACCTCAAGCAGCCTCCCAAAGTGCTGGTATCACAGGCATGAGCCCCCGCACCCGGCCTAGTAATGGAGTTTGATAACTGTCATGAACATTCATCATTATCAGGGTACATCAGTTATTCCTTAGGCTTTTTCCCACACAAGGGAAAACTAATCTCTTCATTATCCGTGTTCATTTTACGCCAGTCACTGTAGCCCTTTCTCCATCTTCTGGACAAAGGAAACCTGACTCCTTGGGCCTGTGCTACGGCTGACCCTTCTGTCTTCACTCTTCTTCCTCCAAAGTTTCACATTTCCGGCTTCTCATCAAATGGCACTTCCCCAGACATCTTGCCTGACCGCCTATCGAAATCACCTCTCCTCCATCCTTTATTATCCCCAGTGCAGTTTGTTTCATTTCACTGGTTGTTTCATTGAAAGTATTTTACTTTACAGGATGACTGTCACTGTCTCCCCACTAGAACGTATGGCTCCTCAAGGCCTGTTAATTGTGATGTTACCAGTACTAGGAACGGTGCCTGGCAAGGATTAGATGCTCCATAAACATCATGCTAAGGTTGCAGACATGTACTTCTTGGGGATGTTTCATTCAGATGCAGTTTTCAGCCTGGGAACAGAGCTTTCTCTGAGTCTCTATTTCTATTCTTAGCTTTAGGAGCCAAGCAGTGGTATAACTACTACATATGACACCAGAAAAAGTTATTTTGTAACATTTCTCTCTTATGCGCTACAAAATTATTTTTAATCATACTAATAGAGAAATTTGCAAACAGTGAAAAATGGTTTATTGAATTAGATATATAATGAAACCAGCAGTAAAATAAAAATAATATAATGAGAAGAAATAAAATAATTACAATATAGTTTTTAGAAAAGGGAAAAATTGTATACCATGGTTCATATTTTATTTAGCTGATTTAAATGCTAGGCACAAAAGCTCTTCAAGTGGTCACAGATTTGAAGTCACTCAAATTACTTCTTCATCTTCACAAACTGTGTTATTATTGTTGATTTCAAATCTACTATTTAAATCCAGGAATTGATAGATACAAGCTGCTCTCGAAGTGAGCTGGGATATTCTGAGCCATGGCTAATTTATGCTCAAAATGAACATGTGTAGCTGAGTTTGCATGTATTGAGGACTGACTGTGGAACTGGGAAGTCTCTAAATTAGCTTTCATATAGATAGAATACAGTGTGCTCAAGGATACATGATTTTAAAATGTGAGAATTTCAAGCTTACATATTTATTCTAAAAACTCAACTGTAAGCAACTGTAGCAGCAGGTTTTTAAGGGGAAGAGTATGCTATCACTGACACTGTTTAAAATACTTGCACACGCTGATTAAAAAAAAAGCTTATAGATTGTATTTCACCTTATTCATTTTTTTGTTGTTTGTTTTTTGAGATGGAGTCTTGCTCTGTCGCCAGGCTGGAGTGTAGTGGTACGATCTCGGCTCACTGCAACCTCTGCCTCTTGGGTTCAAGCAATTCTCCTGCCTCAGCCTCCCAAGTAGCTGGGACTATAGGCACGCACCAAAACACCCAGCTAATTTTTTACATTTTTAGTAGAGACGGGGTTTCACCATGTTGGCCAGGATGGTCTTGATCTCTTGACCGCGTGATCTGCCCGCCTTGGCCTCCCAAAGTGCTGGGATTACAGGCATGAGCCACCGCGTCCAGCCTAATATTTTTAAGTCTGTAGACACGACACCTCCTTATCGTCCGTATTGGGCCCGGCCTCTCCGGTCATCCGGTCCAGCTACATCACTGTGTAGGTGCAGATACTTGGAACGAAACTTAACATTTCCTTTCATAACACTTTCACTTTCACATGGTACCTGGATGCCACTCCACACCATCACCTGGCTTTTTCTCCCTCTGATTTCTATCTTCTGGTAGAGTCCGAAGGTTCCCCCAAAGCCCACATTCCAGGGCCTCCAAAGACTCACAGTGCCCTGGAAACTCCCAAAAGGCTAATAAGCTAACACTCATGAAGAGCATCCAGCTATGCCACAGAGGAATGAGGAGGAGGAAGGGAGGGAGTCATTCACACTCCACTCCAGGAAGAGGATGTCTCATTTTCTCTAACTCTCTGGCTCTCCCTGCTGGGCTCCTCAGCCCTGTCTCCTCACCTCCTCCCACTACATGCCCTTCGTTCCGACCAGGGGTGTTAAAAACAAAAAGACAAAGCTTGTGTCTCTGTGATTTCGACTTTGTACTTGCTATTGTTATTACTTGGTATTGAGAAGTACAAATGTAATTTCTACCTAAATAATTCCTATCCATTATTCAAAATTCTGTTCACGTATCACCTATTCTGAGAAGTCTCTCCCTAGGTCCCTCTCCTTCAAGGCAGGCTCCAGAAAGATGTAGTCATTTTCTCTTTTGTGCTGTTTCTGTACTTGAAAAAACTTCTATAATTGACATGTTTTTACTCATTGTGATTTCTTTCAGTGCAGAGCCTATGAGTTTACTCATCTTTGTAATTCTAACTCTTAGGGTGTGTTCAATGTATGGAAAAACGTTTGATTGAAACAGGAAATTAAAGATACAAGGTATGTTTTGGAGTAAATTGTAACTTAAAATTCTCAACCACACCTCACCCCTCAAACTGCAGAGGTTTGACCTAACCTTCAGAATGGCTGACACACTGACTTCTTTGTGCTTTCACTAATTTATTCCCATGCCTACTTCCGGCAAGTTTTCTAGACCAATGACATTACTTGCCATCCCTTCTCATGAGTTGATGGTTATTATGGGGTAACCAAAGGGATAGTGGTCATTAAAGGCTGTATACATGGCTGGTGAATCCAGGAAATGAAATACAGAAACATTATGTAGCTGGTTACACTCTATCTAATTTCCATCTACGCTAAAGAGAACTCATGGTAATTATTACTTATATACCAATATTTCATTTCTGAAACACATAAGAAATGAATTAGTGAAAATTCCATATTGCTTTGTAAGTGTCGTATTTTCGGTTATCGTCCTCAATCATGTTTCCTCTCTAAAACAGGATTATACATCTCTCTTTATTGTCAAATGACGTGTCATCCATTCTGTGGGAAAGGACCACATTCCCACCTCATTGATTTTGTGCTTGGCCATCATGTGATACGCGCTGGCCGTGTGACCAAAAGAACTGCGAGCAGACGTTTGCCATGATTACACAGAAGCCTTTAGTGTAAGTGTGTGGACGGCTGAAGCTTTTCTGTTCTTGCCCTCCACCGTGAGACTCTCACGTCTCCAGACGGGGGGTGTTGCTCTTTCAGTACAGGTTCCACAATGCAAAGAAACACACAGCAGAACTGCACTCACCCAGACTCATGCCCTGAAGCGCTCATGGTACGTGAGCATGAATTAAATATTTACTGTAAGCCACTTCGCTTTATAGTTGGTCTTTACACAGAGCATAGAAGAAAACCTTATGCGTAGGGCAAATTATTGAAGACTGGTTTTATTTTAATTTAAGGATAAGAATGATATCATATTGCCTTTTTACAGCTTGGCACATTAAAAGGTACTAAATAAATATTTTGAATTAATAGCACTGCAATAAAGTAAAACAGGTTGTGTTTAACGATGTAGAAATTAAAACTTTAAAAATTAGTTCCCCTTTGTGTATTGGACATCTGTTGTTTTTGTCAGTGCAGAATTTCTTCCTCTACTTCCAGTAACAACACTCATCTCATTTTACGGGCAAGTAATTCTTCTAAGGCTTTTAATCAGAGGACACTGGCTTCCCAGACCACAAGTTTAAGCACATAACCCAGATGTGGCCAATTATAGCACCTCATTTTCTCAGTCACAGTGATTGGTGCTTGGATATGAACATAATCTAGAATGATAGGGTCCTTCCTTGAATTTCTATATACTGAGGTGGTTGGAGAAAACTGCTACCTTTTTTGCTGGGTTCACAGCTGTAGTAAACTGCAGCCATGCCCAAAAGGTATAAAGAAAAAGGAAGGCCAGGTGCAGTGGCTCAGGCCTGTAATCTCAACACTTTGGGAGGCCAAGGTGGGTGGATCACCTGAGGTCAGGAGTTTGAGACCAGCCTGGCCAACATGATGAAACCCTGTCTCTACTACAGATACAAAATTAGCCAGGCGTAGTGGCGGGTGCCTGTAGTCCCAGCTATTTGGGTGGCAGAGGCAGGAGAATTGCTTGAATCTGGAAGGTGGAGGCTGCAGTAAGCCGAGACGGCGCCACTGTACTCCAGACTGGGAAACAAGAGTGAAACTTGAAAAGAGAAGAGAAAAGAAGAGAAGAGAAGAGAAGAGAAGAGAAGAGAGAAAGAAGAGAAGAGAGAGGAAGAGAGGAAGAGAGAAAGGGAAGGAAGGGAAGGAAGGGAAGGAAGGGAAGGAAGGGAAGGAAGGGAAGAAAGGGAAGGAAAGGAAGGAAGGGAAGAAAGGGAAGAAAGAGAAGGAGAAAAGGGGAACAAAGCCCACAAACAGAGTAGTGGAATTGAGAGAATGTTCTGAGGGCTCTTGAGTCTTTTGCCCAGTTCTAGAAATCCCATATCTATCTCATTAATGTAGTTCTTCTTTCTGTGAGCAATCCTGGTATCCTTCTAACAATTCCTTCTTTGCTTAAGTAAATTAAAATTCAGTTTCTGTATCTCAAGTACTATTGAATATAACTGAATTAAAGTAGCTTTCAACTATTGGTTTATAAATCAAAACAGAACAAACATTACATTGATCCAATTCAACAAGTTGGGTTGTAAAGAATGATGATGCTCCTGGAAGCATGCCATGGAACCCTAATCAGTGGTCCATTCTAGCTCTCAATTAGTAAGGATTAAGGATAGCTTGTTCCTGAGCCTTTCCAGAGCTTCCACCCATATCCAGGGAAGACCTTTTCCCCCATTAATCTATAAACTGAATGACTGGGACACAGAAAAGTGATGTACATACAAAACATACGACTAATGTAGGTGTCAGTGACGGTCATGAGGGGGGCATGATGCACAAGGTTGCAGGCCTTAGAGGACCGGAAATACCAGCTTGTTCCTAGAATTATTTTTCCAGAAATACTGAAATAAATATAGAAAATACTAGGAAAGCACAAATTCAAAGATGTTTCTACTCACTGATGGGAAAGTTGTAAAGCTAAGCCAAACAGAAAATGCCAGAGTGCTTTAAGTGATTATCGATTCCAGTATTTTGGGAGAGGCTCATGTTTTCTAGACCAAATCTTCTCATATCATAATTTTTAAATGACAAAGAAATGAAAGTCAGTGCAGAAACTGTTCTTGTGATAGGGAAATTCACAGGGAACGAACACAACTTCTATGTGTCTGAAATATGATTCTGACTTAACAGCCAGAAAATATCCTTCCAGTAGTCCACTACTTGAAGCCTAAAATCATTAAAGATAGATAGGATAGATGATAGATAGATAGATAGATAGATAGATAGATAGATAGATAGATAGATAGACAGATAGATAGATAGTAGATAGATAGTAGATAGATGATGTACAGATAGATGATAGATAGATAGATAGATAGACAGATGATAGATGATAGACAGATAGATAGATGATAGATGGTAGATAGAGAGAAAGAAAGAAAGATAGATAGATAGATAGATGATAGACAGTAGATAGATAGATGATAGATAGTAGACAGATAATAGATAGATGATAGATGACAGATAGATGACAGCTGATTGATAGATAGATAGATAGATAGATAGATAGATAGTAGATAGATAGATGATAGATGGTAGATAGAAAGATAGATAGACAGATAGATAGATGATAGATAGTAGATAGATAGATGATAGATGGTAGATAGATAGTAGATAGATAATAGATGACAGATAGATAGATAGATGACAGCTGATAGATAGATAGATAGATGATAGATAGATAGATAAAATCTTTCTGAAAAATAGTCTAGCCCACTCAGCAAAGAATGTTACAATCTATGAACTTCCCAAACCATCATCAAACAGCATAAAATAGAATAACGTGATCCCCAAGAGAACCTGCAGCTCCAGGTGAGATGACACCTGAAAGACTTTCCATACGCGGCCTAAACACTGGCTTCAGAGATCACATGTGAGCTCTATATTTTAAAGGGCAGGAAAACATAAAAATAATCATAGCTACAATCTTGAAGATTTTTTTCTGCATCCATTTACCTAAATGATTCTGCAAAGTGACTACCATTTAGTTCTCACCTATGAGGAAAATATTGTTATTTTTGCTTACAGATGAAAAAAAAAAAAAAATGGAGCCCAGAGGTCTCTAACAAATAATTGGCAGAATCTAAATGTGAATCCCAGTTGTTTGAGTCTAAAGCCTGACTTTTGCCACCACTCTACATTACCCCGATGAATTACTCATCATTTTACCACAACACATGGGAAGTACTTGATAAATAATTGATGAATGAATTGATCCATGGCATTAAGTCCAGCAGCCTCACAGCCATCTATAATATGTCCCCTGTTTATTTTGTTGATATTAATCCCTGCTGTGACTTTTCATGGAACTACCTCCACAAACACCACATAATGTAAAATTGCAGGAAAGAAGCTCAAAGTTTGGGATCTGAGGACAAAGAAGCAAAGTGACTCCCCCAAAGTCAGACACTGAGGATCAGAGAAGTACCTAGCAGTCTAGTTTTGCTAGAATAAAGGTTGTCTGGAGGAGACCAGTGGGAGTAAAGAAAGACTGATTATAGCCAAGTTGTAAATGAGTTTGGATGATCTTTACTCTGAAGGCAATAGAGAGCCATTGAATGGCTCCTAAATGGGGGATATGATTGGAGCCATATACAAGCAAGTATCTGATAAATGCTTTTGGATGATTAACTTAATATCAGACTAGATCCCAAAAGGATATAGCATTCTTAAGTTTGGATAATTTGGGGAAGATTTACTTACAAAAGAAGTAATTACAGGAGGAAGAACGAAGTGTAGAGAAACTATAGGGAGCGGGTAGCAACCCAGGGCTAGCAGCAGCAGAGCTGTACTAGCTTAATGGAACAAGGAGAGGGGCTACCCAAATCCAGGGAGAAAGCTGTAGAGTGTAAACTACCCAGAAGGGAGCAGTGACATTCTGCCATGGCCAGTCAGAGGTCACTTTACAGGGAAGAAACTAGAGGAATAAAGACTGACTTTGCTTTCTCTATTCGCTCTATCTCCTGCCAGCGCTTCCCACTGGACAAACCCAACAAGCAGCCAGAGTACACTCAAGCCCATATGGGAAACCCCAGGAAGAAAGCAGAGGTAGGAGAGTGGAGGGGATCTGGAGGCGCAAACCAAAGATATCTGACTCAAAGTCTTCCCAATAATGAGACAAATTCTGTGGCAGTATAGTTTACAGATGATTTTTAGTTACCTGTATTAAGATAAATGAAGAATGAGTAGAAACAATGGTAGGATATTGTCACCAGTACAAAGATACTTTATTCCCAATGATTGTATAAGATAACTATATTTATTTTTAAACACTAGACTCATATTGTAGTTCCAGTTTCTGTAAGTATAGCAGCTATTCAAATGGAGAACGGGAATGGAGAGAGGGGAAGAGTCAAATCTGGTCCAAAAATATATACTTTTGATTGTTAATTTGATCTGGCGTGAAAAATTAGCTATAAATTATTAGTAGCAGAAGACTGCATATGGTTGATTTGAAAATGACTTCACTTGAAGCCACATATTTATAATAATAGTTTAATTTGCTGTGTGATCAATTATTCTTTCAGGTTCATGACACAATAGAAAACTCTCACCAACAAGAATGTTGGTGTTTGCTAACCAGGAGCTAAGTGGTGGTACTTTATATCACTTAAAAATACAACTTGTTTCAATTCTGGAGATATTGCTTTCCCACATGGAGATCCATAGGTTACCTCTTTGTATGACTGATAAGCACACTGGCTTATGAAAAATGTAGGCCAAAGGTCAGTGTTTAGCTTTGCTAAGAATCGTTAAAATCAAAATATCTTTGGTAGGCATTAGGCCTAAAATCTCACTGCATTTTAGCTCTCTAACCCTGGGGAAGTCTTTTGGCCTTTTTAAGCAAATATCTTGCCCTACCTAACCTCTCATAGAACATATATATTGAGCAATTACTGTTTTCCAACCACTAGGTTTATCTCCATTACTTATCACCAAAACCCAAGAAGTAGGTACAACAGTTATCTCCATTTTACTGATAAGAAACGTGAGTCTTATTAATGTGGGTTAAATAATTTACCTGTTGTCTTGCAGCTAATAAATGGTAAAGTGGGATGAGAACCCAGACCTTGGCCTGACTCCAAACTATATACTATATATCCTCCTACTCCATAATTAGTAGATAGTATATACTCTACTATCCTCCTACCCCATGATAGTCATTTAGGCTTTGAATGAAATAATACGCTAAAATATTATGTAAAGGTAAAGAATTGCATAAATGTATAATTTTTGTTTTATAAATTCTAAGATTCTTGACCACTCCCTAAGTATAGCTTTTCAAAGAGACTACTGCATTCATTCTTCAAATAAATATTTTGATCATCTATTAGTCATTTTCAGTTTTCTTGTGATTAAGACAAAATTTTCAAACAGTAGACTATGGAAAAGCATACTTGAAGTAGTTAAAGGTGAACACTGGCTGAAAGAAAAAGGAAGTTTGGAAAATTCTTTTAAAAACTACCATACTATTTATTTAATTGGTCTGCAGAATTCAGTTACTGTTTCAGTGTAACTGTTGACTTGCATAAACTCAAAAGAAAGTTTCTCATATTCCAGTAAGCATGAAACATACTGTTGGTGTTGTCTTGATGTTATGCTATATATTTTAATTCTTACTACAAGTTTTATCTGGTTAGAACTTGCTCAGTCCACTTTTCTGCAGAACAGGCATTACTAAGGCAAAATAAATCTCCGGTTGTACATATTGATCAAAATATGGAAGCCTAAAAGAGGCATGCTGTTTGAAAAACACTGTGAAACATCATGCAGATGAGTGTTCTTATCGAAAGCCAAATTCTTCCCTTCTTTTAGTTCTTCTTTTTCTGGATACAGGAAATATATTCCCTTTTGAGGAGGCAATGTGCCTGGGCCTCCCTCCTTCTCCTCACCAGTGTCTAAAAGGAATTATTCCACTTGCAAGACTCTTTCAAGGCCACAGGAGACTATATCAGTGCCAACTATATTTAGAGTCTAACACCACCATCCTTTCGGAAGGCAGCAGTAGCAGCTCTCTCAAGAGGTACAGCAGTAGGATGGGTCCCTGAGCAGATGCCCACCTGTCCAAAGTCCCAGGCTACATCTGAGTCAGGTGCCATGGAAACAAATTGCTCAATGAAAGTCGAATTGAGTCTTAATAATGCAGATCTAGTCAGCTTCTTTATTTCAGATGTCCAACTCAAAAAACCTGGGATACCTTAAGCATTACCTATTTTCTCTTTCACCAAACAAAATGATAAATGAAAAAAAAAAGTCTACAGACTCTCCTATCTTCCTTAGCAAACCAAAATAGAGATTCCTTACTCCTGAACGGTAGGTGCGAGTAAGAGGGGGAGTAAAATAGTAGAATGGATCTACTAACCTAGTCTGGTTGAACAAAATCCTGTTTTACACTCATGACAATGCTACCCGGTTCATTTGGTCCATTTTAACTGAGAGCCTCCACTGTGCCCAGTTTCTGGAGTTGGCACAATTTAAGTTACATTTACCATCCCCTAGAATATTGAGAAGTAAGAATATTTAAAAAATTATTACAGTAACATGAGCTAGGCTAAAGAATAAGATTGGCTGGGCGCGGTGGCTCAAGCCTGTAATCCCAGCACTTTCGGAGGCCAAGACGGGCGGATCACGAGGTCAAGAGATCGAGACCATCCTGGCTAACAGGGTGAAACCCCATCTCTACTAAAAAAATACAAAAAATTAGCCGGGCGAGGTGGCGGGCGCCTGTAGTCCCAGCTACTCGGGAGGCTGAGGCAGGAGAATGGCGTGAACCCGGGAGGCGGAGCTTGCAGTGAGCTGAGATCCGGCCAGTGCACTCCAGCCTGGGCGACAGAGCGAGACTCTGTCTCAAAAAAAAAAAGAATAAGATTACGGGTAATGAAGACCCTATAAACACTATACAGCATATGCAATCAGGAATTTTTATAGACTCGAGTATTGGGGAAGGGTTTTGTGCTACAGATATGAGCCAGCCTGGGTTTGAAAGACAACATTGGGATTGGGAAAGAGAAGAAAGAAGGATTTAGGGGAGCGGGGGGGGAATGCCATGCGATGATGAAAAGATAATAGCAGAGAGGCCATCATTGCTCTGGGAATATTTGGCTGGCACCAACAGGTAGAATTATTTTCTGTGCGGGTGGAGACAAAAAAAGGGAATTACAGAATCTAATGACAACTGAAATAATTTCAGTACTAAGCATGGATTATTACAGAGACAGAATAAAGAGGAAAAAAGTTAATCGTAAGACTTTGCAAAGGAACCTTACCATTCTTCTCACCCCTGCCAACAAAATCTATTTTTCTCCCACAAAACCTGGACTATAAGATTCTAACATTTCACTTGGCACAACCACCTTTAAGTATCAACATTAACTTCCTTCACTTCTCTTCTAAATACAAGATTTTGAATATCAGTATGAGAGCCCATGACTAATTCTAGGAAGTCACTCATTGTAGAAATGGCATATAATTGCTGTGCTGGTCCGTGCAAAGAGGATATACTTATTACTAGAGAAGATAGTCCTCTTTCCAAGAGGAATCTGAGACAGATGATGCTGCCATGTATAGAAACAATAAAAGAACAAAGGTATTTTACAAATAAAGTTGTCCATCGAGTAGTCATTGCTAAATACAGAAAGCATGTATCTCACTATGGGGAAACATTGAGACCTCTTTCAACTCTCCCTACACTGAAGCAACGTAAAACGTTTCTGTCCAAAGTCCCAACCACCAGCAATATGGGACATAGCAAAAGTCACTTACAGTCTTATTCCACACATGATATATTCTACATTAAGAATAAAATAAGTCATTACATTGTGAAACCGAAAATGGAATCCAAACAGCTTAACTGCATTATCTTGTGACATTCACCCATTACTATTGATTGATCAAAGTGTTTTCTTTGTCTGCATGCTGAGCTAACACAGATTAATTACTCCAGGATCCATTTAAAATTCAATCAAAGAAGGCTCCATTATAATTGGTCAGACATAACATGAAGGCAGGGAAAGGCGTAGCACTGGCTAATATGCTGTATGCTTAATTTATTTTTCTAAAAGAACAGGCTGAATTTAACCTCCCCTCAAAATCAAGTAACTATAATGCTGAAATATGACATTTTTTATTTGCTGTATGTCTTGTTCAGAATACTGTATATAAGAGAAAATTCATTTCTAAGATCTCTAGGGCTTGCTGAGGAATGACTTTTATCAGTATTCTTCAAAATACATTTCATATAAGGGTATGCTGATATAAAAATTTTAAAGAAAACTCTTTGAAAATGAAAAAGAGCATAAATAGCTTGGATGGTTTAAAAAATGCACTTATCCTCTCTGAGGAAAAAAAAGTCATGTATCCTGATGTATACCGGACCCTAGTTTGTCTTTTCAGATTCCATTGGGTAGCAGTCATTTCTTTTGATAGGATTTACCACCATCTCCAACTAGGGGTACATCCTAATTAATCCACATCTATAAAGGTAATCCTATGCATCTTGTTTGTTTAAGATAAACTAGGTCTATACCCATCAATTAATAACAATTCTCTGGCCACAGAGATTTCATGAATGTTGTTCAGTGGTACCCACACTATCCTGCTGAGTAGTCTAAGTTTGCTTCAGGAAGTCTCCTATCTGTGGCCACAAAACAAATCTAAGAACGAAGCCAGTAACACCGCAAATGGCAGAGCAAAGAGTGAAGAAAAATCTAGTTCTTGATGAAAGAGATGTACCACTTGACCAGCCCACCCTGAAGTTGGGTCTACCTCTGGGTTTTCCAATCAAAAGAATCAAGTTATCCCCTGGTGTTTAAGCCAGACTGAGTCATATTTTCTGTAAATTCTGCTCAAAAGTATCCTAACCGCTATGCAATATGTGTTGCTTAATTTTTCACAGAGCCTATAGTCAGAGAATAATAAACCGTATCTTAAAGACTGCTGAATATTCAAACATATTTTTATTTGTCTAAATATGAAGAAGTAAAGAAGAGTCATATGAAGAAGGTAAGATGATTTTTAGGAATTGTAACTAATGGGGACTCCTGGGCCCGACGTTTGCTACTGTGTCATTATCACAAGCCAACCTTATCACTGCTGAGAATGGTAAGAACACTGCACCTCATTATCGGGATCACTATGAGTTTCCAAATTTGAGTTTTGAACCTCAATCATAGAAGAGATTGCAACCTTAGTGTTTTAGAATTTGAAAAGAACTAAGCAAAATGTGTATGAGAAAAAAATATAAGTATATTCATACATTATTTGAGATTATTTTATTAAATGATAATCTAAGCTTTTACTGGAAAGCTAAAAAGTGAACCGAGAAGAGAACAGGTACCATGGTAAAGAAAAACAGTATGAGCTGGACGTGGTGGCTCACGCATGTAATCCTAGCACTTTGGGAAGCTGAGGTGGGAGGATCGCTTGAGGTCAGGAGTTCAAGACCAGCCTGACCAACATGGAGACAACCCGTCTCTAATAAAAATACAAAAATTAGCTGAATGTGGTGGTGCATGCCTGTAATCCCAGCTACTCAGGAGGCTGAGGCATGAGAATGGCTTGAAACTGGGAGGTGGAGGTTGCAATGAGCTAAGAGATCGTATCACTGTACTCCAGCGTGGGCAACAAAACGAGATTCTGTCTCAAAAAAACAAACAAATAAAACAAGAACAGCCTGGAGTATGAATCTTGAGACATGGTTAAATTACTCTCTGCCTTTTAGCGGTGTGATCTTGTGCTGTTTACTTAAACTTTCTGAGGCACACTCCCTTCAGCAGTAAAACAAAAGAATAATAAAATTTTCAAAAGCTATTAAGAGGATATTACATAATGTAAAAAAGCTTAATAAAATCTTTATTATTCACATATGATTCCCACAAAATGAATAGCATTTAACCTAGTTGGAAAGATAAAATGTGCTTGGTAAAACACTGATTCATTTCCTTGTTTGAGGCTGCCAAACTTTCTATTGTCTGAAGAATAAAGTCCAAATATTTTAGAATAGAATTTATAGTCTTCCGCAGCTTACAACCTGGCTTCAATATATGCTTCCAGCTTCATCTCCTACTACTCATCTTTACAAGTTCTGCTTGCCAGTAACCCTGCCGTCCAGCATTCCTAGACACCTCTTTCTCAGCACCCCTTATGTTAGCCACTTACATATCTTAGCTCTTATCATTCCTCCTTGAAGAATGCTCTTTCTCTGCCTACTTAACATCTACCCATGTCTTTTAAAACAGTATTTTGTTTTAATGGACTACTAGGTCCTAAAGCTCAGTTCAAACACCACCTCTTTCCTGGCACCACTAGTTGTCATCCTTCATTCTCTAAACTTCTACAGCCCTTGATTTGTAACTTGCTTGCTCTTAAAAGCAAAACCAAACGAAATGAAAACCTATTATACAACAGTCACATGTAAAAAAATGTCTAATTTCTCTTACTGAACTGTAAAGGCTTTATGAGCAGAATTATGCCTGATATGGTTTTATTTCCTTAAGATGCTAAAGTGAGATAATTCACAAATATTTTAGTAAATATCAGTTCAGTAAATAAACAAAAATAACAGAAGGAGAAAATAACTTTTATGGTGTAGGGGAATTAGTGTTATAAGCTATTTGCGTAAATGAGAGAAGAATTCAGAGCACACAATGATCATTCCAGCATGAATTGCCAACGAGTACAAGTGTGGTTGAGGTGTAGATTGAAGGAAGGTTACTATTTGGATGCATTAAAAGGAAGCAGAAAGGCGTTCTAGGTAGAAAAAACAAATAAGCAGTAGCCTAGAATTTTTAAAAAAAAATGTATTTTATTTGTGGTAAAGGTAGACATGTAACCCATCTAATAATCACATGGGCTGTGCCAGACATCAATAGAAAATAAAAATTGTTGTAAAGTCAAACAGGTGTATTGCTGATATATGAGGGAGACATTATGCTCTTGAGAAGTCACTTGTAGCATAATATACATTATAAAGAACAAATGTTAATTATCTGTGACTTATCAATGTCAAAAAAATAAATTGTAGGATATTAAAGGTGAATCCAAGAATTGGAGCCGGAAAGACTGGGGAACTGATTTTATCCCTGATAGCAATGAAGACGAGCCACAGAGGCCCAGTTAAGTAGATGAAATAGCAAACTCTATTTTGGTCTTGAATTAAAGAGAAGGGCGCTTTGGGGACAGGTGATACTGTGAAAGCAAGTGTTTTTCTGAGAGAGTACTCTCTATTATCACCACTTAGGTGCAAAGATTCTGATCTCTATGCAAAAGAACACTCAACAACTGGATGCTCTTTTAATTCAGTGGAGATCCTTCCATTCTCCTAAAAAAAAGAAAAGGACATCAATTTTTATAGATCTAGAACTTGCTCTAGAACCTGACATGAATATAGACTCTGAAATTCCACACAGACCCTTCAGTCAGTGCATGATAAAATATGCTGACTACAGCTCGCATATCCCCACAAAAAGCAAAATACAGCCTGTTGTTCTAGCTTATTATTCTATTATTAACATATTCATAACATACGGGAGTTAACTTTTAGGATGTGAGTATTTCTATAAGAGGGAATTATCATTTAAACTGTTGCCAAAGTGAATGATTGGCTGTGAGAGGTAGTACAGGAGAAGAGCAGGTTTCTCTGGGTGAAAAGAGAGGACAGTTGCCATAAAGGTGGGTGGGCCTTATGCATTCTCCCAGGCTGAATCGACAGGCCCACATTGCACAGGCCCAAAGGGCACCATTTCCACTGTATTTATATGAAATGTCATTTCTTGAAACACAATTCCAGAAAGCCATGTGAATGGTGTTCCCAGAACTGTGCAACATGTTGGCTGTTTTCTAGACCAGAGCTCAGTTCAAAGACAATGCATTTTCTAGAAGGAGTTTCATCTCTTTATTTGTATTCTTATTTTAAGTCTACATGTTTCAAGACTGGTCTAGAGCCCCACCCTCCATAATCAATGCCTGGACTTCTGGGAGTTGAAACACAGCTGGATCTTCTAATCCACTGTTTCTCAAATGAGGTAAGGATGGAGTAGGAAGTATCCATGGAAATTTAAAATTTAAAATTTGAATTTTATATGTATACGCATAAACATCCATCTACCTGTATGTATTATATCTATAAACGAGTGTGCATGTGTGCGTATGTATGTTATCTATTATTTAGAAGTAGACATATTCCAAGGCATCTGGATAATGACTTTATTGACTTTACGGAAACTAATTATTGCCACAAAATTTTGAAACGAATGTTTCTGGTTTTTATTATGATATGTTTCACTTCAATAAAGGTAAGATGAAATCACTGTGTGTTGAAGAAACCATTGTTTGTGGTAGTTCAAATCGAGAAAATGGAGTAATCACCAGACTTTTGAAAGTTTAGGTATTAATGCTTCAGCAGTAAGAAGACATTTTACTTAGCAGGCATATGTCTTTCAAAAATCCCAGCTCTAAGAATACCATTGTTAGAATAATTCATTGATGATAAGACTAAATAGCAAATATTCAACGAGAAATTTCTCGGTTCCCAATTCCAGTAATTAGTTCATAAAACATTTAAATGTAGTTTTCAGTAATGCTGTCTTATTAACTGTCTTCCAAAATTTTTTCTAGTGATATCATTACATTTGCATTTTAGGATTTCTAGCAGGCAAAGATTTAGTTAGGTATGAAGTCTAATTTCCCTTAAGTAACAAAACCAAGAAATTAGTAATATAATTTTATTCAACATACTTACGTGAACAGATTCTCTGGGTGAGTATTGAGCATAGAAACATTAACTATAAAACTGCATCTGAACTGAGGTAATTTTATGTCATTAAAACGTCACCTATAACATTAAATTAATATTGCTAATTTAGATTGAATTGTTTCTATATAGACTTGAAATTTAATTTGTAAATTATCTGTAAGCACTCTAAACAACAGAATTTTATGCTGTATATGTGCATATATAACACATAGTAAAAATAACCTAAATTGACAGTGGATAGCCATTAGTATGGCTTTTTATTATAAGAGGTGAGTCCTTTACCTAAATTTGAGGAGCACTGCTCCAGAAGATCTAGGTCCAAAGAATATAGCACCAAACCAACATATCCAGGACACAAAGCTTTCAAGTCCTTTAATGCAGTGATCCATCCATTCATATGTATTGAATGCCTCCTGTGTGTTAGACACTGGAGTTATATATTAGTGAGCAAGATAGATGTTTCTTATCCTCAAAGGAGCTTACACTCAAATGAGTGAGACAGATAATTAACATGAAAGCAAATAGTTGTTTTTTTTTTAAAATTCAAATTGCATTCAGTGTATGAATGGTCCTGTGGCAAACAGAGTAACTGGGAGGACCAGTTGGTATTAAATGATCCGTGGGAGCCTCTTGGAGGGCATATTGCTTCAGATGAGGCCTAGATGAAAGAATGAGCCATGTTAACAGAGAGTGAACATGGATAGCAAGGGGAATGTTGTAGAAGAGGGAACAAAAAATTAAAAGCCTCTAGTGTCGGAAAAGTTTGGCATAGCCTAGGAAGTAAAAGAATAGTGTGGCTCGAAAATAGTGAGCAGGGGGAAGAACAGCATGAGACAAGGTCACAGAGGTAAGCAAGGCACACTGTTCAGGGCCTTGAAGGCCATGTTACAGTGTTCTTCCTTCATTCTGAGTGGAATGGGAAGACACCGAGGAGCATAAGCGGTAGACAAACATGATCTAATTTGTATTTTGAGAACATCAGGCTACAGTGGGTAAGATGGCTACACGTGTCATCAATAAACACTGAACACTCATAGATGGACAAGCACACAGCTTCTTTTACTCAGAGCCAAAACTGCCTTAAAAGGAACTAGAGCCAAGACTGTGTTTACTAGTGTGTTTTATACGTTTTAATTTGAGTTGCCAAAATTATTAAAATCATGAGATTTCACTTAAAATATCTGGATTTCCTCCTGCATCTTTGGATTTGTTTGGTTTTTATTTTTATTATTATTATTATTATTATTATTATTATTATTTTCTGGAAGATCCAGTAACATTGAGCCTGCAGTCTTGCCTAGAACCAACTGGCTGGAGCTGAGTAGCAGCTGGTTAATTTCCCCATTTGGAAAGTGCTGTGATTTCATATTTGCCACATTTCTTCCAAATCCCCTACTGCGTAAGAACTAGCCTACCTCATTCACTTTGCTTACTTGTTGGCTACAGCTAGATGCATTTATTATTTTTTACTTCCTCACAGGAACCGTAGTAACAACAATCACAGTCCTTGGGAGCTGTTCCTAGTGCTGCTTCAAAACCTTGGTAAAGACCATGCCAACTTGATCTTTTTTTTTTCTAAACCTGATCTTTGTTCACTTATTAGTCCCAGATGGCTTTGTCCATTGTTTCTCGAACAAGACCACACCTAGGCATGAAACATCAACTTGTTCTGTCTCACTGCTCATCCAAGCCTAGTGCTTAGCTTCAGTTCTGTGAGTCATTACCCCAGGTCTCAATCTCACCTGTTTGATCATGCTTGTTTCTGAAGACATTCACACAGGGCCTCTGCACTGTTTACATCTACTATTCATGTCAGGGCTGGACCCTTTAAGGGGCAGGGTACTGTATACAAAATTAAGTGTTTTAGTTGGCAAAACAGATGCTGCCTAAAGTGCTTTATTTATAATTTAATTATTTAATTGCAAATGTAAATGTAAAGAATGTGCAATCCTAATTGTATTTTATGTGTAACCTCTTGGGTTGAGATTAACTGAAGCCTGTTTCTAGTTTTATCCCTTTACTCTCATCTGCCTGGAGAGTATGCAATTTAGCCAAATCATAAAAAATAAATGCTTCTAAAAGAATGTAAGGGCATTAGGTAGGGAATTTTAACTTGTCCTTTACTGTAACTCCAGTACCTAGAGTAGTGGGACATGGGAAGCTTCTCAGTACATATTTTGTTGAATAGTGAGTGAATGCCAGGCTATCAGACATGCAGCACAAGACGTGCTCTGGACACATGAGACGGCTAAATGGAAAACCATGCTCGTGCTTGCTGATGAGATCTCTAAAATATAATAGAAGCATCGTCTATATCACTTTCTTCTCCAAACACCACCAATTACTTAACTATGAGCTATGGCTTCTAGCTTATATGCTATTTTCCTAAGCTATTTATATTACGAATCTATAATAGCCCTCAGAATAATAAAATTCTTCATTGATTACCTCTTGATAAAAGTAACTTCTATTGGTTCAATATATAATCTTGAAACATACCAATAGATACAATAATTATGAAATATCTGGGGAATATTTCCTAATACAGAAATATCACATCCATCACTAATAACCACATATGAAAATAGAGTTACCTAAATATTGCTTAACCCAGGTCTAAATTGTGTCTTCCAATCACAGTCACATTTCTTTCCTCTTCTTCCTTTCCCTGAGCAAAACTTCTTGGACAGAAAGGACATTCATTAGACTCAGCATAAAATGAAAATCTCTCAGTCCTTTAGTTCCACCTTTATCAGTACTACACTGGAGATGACACAGCTGTGATTCTTTTCTTTCTCTTTCCTTCCACTCAATACAGAAAACCTCAACTCTTGCCAAATTAATTCTACCACCTTATCACCAAATTGAATATTAACAAACGACCATCAAAGGCAAAAGTTATGTTGTGTGAGCCTTAACTGGATGAGAACCTCATCTTGCTGCTTGCAGGGAATCAATTGCCAGGAAACAGAATTTATAGACTGACCTGATTTCTAAGACTTGTTTAAAACAAAAAGAACCTCAAGAACTTCATATGACCATTTTTCTCTTTGCAGGGCAGTACATATTTCGGCTGTGAAACAACGTCTGAATCAATGTGCTATCTTTCTGTGCACGAACTCAACTGATTTTGTGATAAATTAATTTGTCAGAAATCCACAACTGCAGGTTAGAGATAGAAATAAAGTCACATGAAAGACCAAATTGGGGCTATTTTGGATCTGTTAGCCTTATGATAGGATGTTTTAATTTATGCATCATAGAAATCTCTTTACACCACTGCCTGTAAATTGCAGCATCTCACAATGCTTGCCTGTGCTCTCGTTTCACTTTATTCTGGAAAAGCTGGTACAAAGTCACTTTATGTAACTGATGACTTGCTGGGCCAAACTAACTTTAAGACATATTATCTAATTATTTTTTAATCTCATGATATCATTATTATCACAATAATAAAAATAACAATAAAAAGAGCAAAAATACTACAAATAAAAAGACTTAGTGAGTTTCCCACCATCAAATGGAATACTTAATTTTCCCTATACAAATTTCCACTTTTATCTAATTCTCTATGTGAATATAAAATTGCACATTACAAAAAAACCCTTTCTCCTAATTCATTCTTCACTCCAATGCCATCATTGCTATAGAAGACCCATTTAATTGCCTATCTAAATCCATTTTTTTTCCTTCTTTGCCAAGAAAGTCTCAGTTTTCTTCAGAATAACAATGTGCTTAGTCCCAGGTAGCTAATAATAGTCAATGTAAGCCAAACTTAATAATACTATGCGTCACTTCCAGCCAGAGGTCACCTACTTTCGGTAATTAGACTTGGGAAGGAGCCTTTGCAGGGATGTTTGGGAAACTTTTACTCCTCTGAGGAGAAAAAGAGACGAAGGTAGCCAGCATCACCCTGTCACCCTTTTGCTACTTTGAATTCAGGCTTGATATCTGGAACTGCAACAACTATCTCGGGACTAAAAAAGCAAGTCAGAGTATAAATGGCAACATGCTAAAGATACCACAGAAAGACAGCTCCTAGACACATACAGGGGAATGACACACACTGGGACCTCTCAGAGGGTGGAGGCTGGGAGGAGGGAGAGGATCAGGAAAAATAACTAATGGGTACTAGGCTTAATACCTGTGTGATACAATAATCTGTACGACAAACCCCCATGACACATGTTTATTTAACAAACCTACACATGTACCCCTAAATTTAAAATAAAAGTTAAAAAAAATACTAAGTTCCTTGTGAAATCCAGCAAAATGCCTACTTTCAGACTTAGTATTTGAGAAAAATCAATCCCCATTTGATGACGACACTGAAGCCTGTGACTTACCACTGAATGCTTTTCTACATGATACAGTGGTTTTTCTAGTAGCTCAGGACTTCTAAAACAGAAAGTCTCACCTTGTTTCTTGTGTTTCTCTTTAAATCTACTTTCCACTTAGCTCTCAAATAGCCACTCAAACTGCTCATGATTCTCTGAATTCTCTCTGTGGTTCACTGCAGGATTTTGTAAATGGTTCTACCTCCATCACTGAAGTATTTTGCCATCTTTATTTTTCTTCGTCAAAAGTTATGTTAGTACAGGTGTATTTCATGACTCAGTAAGCCTACTCTTAGTAATGTTTCAATAAGAAATGCATATATGTTTATATTACACATATGTATATGTAGATATTGTATATAAACTTATATATAAACATATGTGTGTGTATGTGTATGTATGTGTATACACACAGATATACACACACACATACACATATATACACATACATACACATATACATATATTTTTTTTACCAAAAAGACAGAGATTGAGCATATAAAACACTATTCATAAAAATCCCAAACTGAAAACAACTCAAATGGACACCAGTGGTAAAAAGGATAATGTGTGGTATGTTTACGGCACAGTAAGTGAACAAACTGCAACTACAGCCACATGCAACAATATGGATAGATCACAAAGATAACACAAAGCAAAGCACCTAGGCTCAAAAGAAGATGTACTGTATTATTTCACTGATTCAAGTTTTAAAACAGGCACCTAATCAATAGTGTCAGAGTAAGATAATTGTTGCCCTTGGGGAAGGCAGTGACTGGAAGGAGGAACGAGTAGAGCTACTATGATGCTGGGAATGTTCTGTTTTCTAATCTATGTCATAGTCACATGGTTGTGTTCCCTTTGTGAAATTACACCACGCTGTATACCTAAGATTCGCGCATTCCTCTGTATGTGATATTTAAAGAAATTGTTTTCCAAAGCAAAAAAAAAGTTTAATCACATCAAAGAATTATCATTAACATCATTAACATAAACACATTTCTTCTACAACCCTTCCTTTGATTCCTTCTTCATTTCAATTTAACCTTTTTCTCTCTTATTCCTCCATAGAATTTTGTCTACACTTACCGTGTTAACAGATATCCCAAGCTCCTTTGTATTACAATGTCTGAATATGTAAACACCTCTTCTCCCCATAAGACTATGATCTCTCTGATGGCAAGGATCTCATCTGTGCTATGTCACACTGCAATGCACCAGATAGATTAGTAATCATCTTTGAAGGGAGTTTTACTTCAAAATAAATTTCTATAAAACATATGTACCAAAAGTCAGCTGTTGGTGTGTGCTTTTGTGTTTTTCAGTTTTCATAATCTAATATTACGAAGTTTTGCAATTCTGAAGGCAGCTGTAGTGTAGAAGGCACATTGGATGAAAAAGTAATGAATTTATTTGCAAGCCTTCACTCGACACCACCTTTAGCTGTGGAAACTAATACAGGCAACTTTACCTATTAGATCTGCAATATCTTCATCTGAATTACGGGGATAATCATGTCTGCCTCACAAAATCGATATGTATCTCAAGAGACTTAATGTATCTAATGTTACATAAACTCTGAAACTGCATATAAACTACAAGCATTGTTCTCCATTGTCTTCCAGTGGTATTTCCTAGCCTTTTTCATGTCATGTCACACCTAGAAAATTATAGTTATTGTACAATACACTAGAGTAAAATAACAAGGCTTCTTAGAGCTGGAGGACAGGTAATTATGCACACTGGCTAGAAAGCGCCAGAAACCATGAATTTACTAAAATTAAAAATTCTTGCTCAGATAGGATCAAGGTGTTGTGTCTCTCCTTCAAGCAACATCCACTAAGTTGAGCTCAAACACAATGGTAGATCCACAAGACAGATTGCTCCAATCACCACTGGGATCAAAATAGGAGTGTCATTTATCATATAAGAGTATTCATACTACAGACTTAAATCTCCTAAACTGAATTTGGAATGCTTATTTAGGTTTGCATGGACTTTTTGGTGGCATCACAAGAAAAAAAGACTTTATAAAGGATGCTTTGTTTATATCTTACATATCTAATGAGAATAAATTTGTAAACACCTGATCAATATTTAAGAAGAAATGAAATACTTATTTTGTACATTTTCTTAATCACTTTTTCCAGCAAAAAGATTCTTATCATTAGTTAATATATAATTGTAACCTGATTCATTCATTTTTCTAACAAATTAGTTTCCAATTCTTTCCTATTTCCTCCACCCTTATGGAGAAAGAAAAAGTATATAAAAATGACATACACACACACACATATACACAGGTAGGTATTGATGTTTTTCCTCTTAAATTACTGAGATACTAGTAGTCAGATGGGGATAGAAGAAGAAACTATTACACATTGCAGAAAGTTTGCTGAAATAGTCTCATTTCCTCAGCATTTCCCAAAGCATGGTATACAAAATTATATTAGTTGACACCTAGACGAAACTGTTAAAAAGAAGTATGGTTATATTACAGTAATTATTTTTACAGTAGAAAAAAACAGCATGTTAAACTTATGATTTTACAGATACTATTACTAGGACAAAGCTTAATTGATTTTTAGATATGTTGATTTAAAGCAAAAGGAGCACATCGATATAACAAAATTATTCAAGAGGTGCATGAATTTCTAGAGTTTCAGGCTACTGTGTTAGTTGATATTTGCTCCTCACATGTCATTAGGTGTCAGAAAAGCCTCCTTAATGGTGCTTTCCTCTGGGTCAGTTCCAAAATTTTTCCAATTTATACACAGGATGGTAGAGATAAGAAGTGATGACATAAGAGGTAAGAAGTGATGACGTAAGAGGTAAGAAGTGATGACGTAAGAGGTAAGAAGTGATGATGTAAGAGGTAAGAAGTGATGATGTAAGAGGTAAGAAGTGATGATGC
The DNA here is from genome assembly GCF_000951045.1 of Mandrillus leucophaeus. Lineage (NCBI taxonomy): Eukaryota > Metazoa > Chordata > Mammalia > Primates > Cercopithecidae > Mandrillus > Mandrillus leucophaeus. Next base: position 1,842,456 of record NW_012102299.1, on the reverse strand, counting down.
CTCCCAAGTAGCTGGGACCACAGACATGTGCTACCATGGCTGGCTAATTTTTGAAATTTTTTTTTTAGAGACAGGGTTTCACCATGTTCACTAGGCTCATCTTGAACTCCTGGGCTCAAGCAATCCACCCTTCTTTTTAGGAAAACTTAGAAATAGTCATCTCAATGTGTAATCATGGGAATTACAAATTTAAGAGACAAATGGAAATATACAGAGTTCCAGCAGGCCTTGGCCAATGACAGCAGGAGTCCTGGGTCTTAGTCTAGGTGCTAGGACTGTGTTCCTTTAGCAGATGTCTTCCTTGAACCTCAGCTTGCTCATCTGTGAAAGGACTAAATTATCTCTAAAGTTCCTCTCTGCAACATCAATCTGTGAGTCTATGTATAAAACATTAACTCTGCATTAGGAGCACAGTTAGCTGTTAAGTATGTCAAATGGACTTCTTCTTAACTAAGTGGCCCATAAATTAAATTGTTGCTTCTTCCATCCAATGTATCCACTTATCCAAGTCCATGTGCTAAGGGTTTTATTAATTTATAGCTAATTTTACTACTCCAAGGGAGACATAAGAAGGCCTCAGAGAATGTATTAGTCAGGCCTTGCACTTCTATAAAGAAATACCTAAGCCTGGGTACTTTATAAAGAAAAGTGGTTTAATTGGCTCACAGTTCTGCAGACTGTACAGGAAGCACAATGCTGGCATCTGCTCAATTTCCGGGGAGGCCTCAGGAAACTTACAATCATGGCAGAAGGTGAAGGGGGAGCAAGTAATTCACATGGCCAGAGCAGGAGGAAGAGAGAGAAAAGAGGGAGGTGCCACACACTTTTAAATAATCAGATCTCAGGAGAAGTCACCATTGCAAGGACAGCACCAAGGGGGATGGTGTTAAATCAGGAAAAACCGCCCCCATGACCCAATCACCTCCCACCAGGCCCCACCTCCAGCACTGGGAATTACATTTTAACATGAGATTTGGATGGGGACACAGATCCAAACCCTATCAGAGGATGACTTTTTTCTGTTGTTTAGAAGAGAACTAGCTATACACCAAGGACACTGTTCTGACTCCTTGGATCAGAAGAGAATGACAGAACAGCATGTACCTAGAGATGTATCTAAACACTTCAGAAATCAAACGGCAAGTTTCACGTTTCCAGACACCTTCTGAAATATTTTCTACCATTTAGCATAACCAAGCATTTCTTGCATCTCTGTCTTACTCTGTAGCTTCCCCTCCAACCTCCATTAGAGCTCAGAAAATTCACTAGCTCTTCCTCTCATAACATCTTAGGTTTGACACAGAATGTGGCAGCTAGAAGACACTTCATAGGTCATTTATCTCTGCTTCATATCAGATGTTTAAATCCCTCTGCAATATCCCTACAGACATCCAGCATCTGTTTGTACAATAACAGTAACTGCAAAGTTGATAAACAGCCGAAACATCCATTGTGTTGTCTACAATAGTACTTCCTGTTGGCACACAGCTGCTTTTCAAACTAAATCTTTCAAACCTACTTCTACTTTCTCGAAATCATCAGACCATAATATCTTACTTCAATCTCTCTTGTTTAGGTTAAATATTTTTAGTCTTTACCTGTTCCTTTTGAGTCATGATTCCAAATCCTACTAATATCCTGGTCACAATTCCCTAGATGCATTCTAGTATGATAATATTCCTTGAAAATCATGATTCCCAAGACCAAATATAATCTCCTCCTTCCCACCTGCAAATGTTTTGTGATCTGCATGGAATACAAAGGCAGAACCTACTGTATCATGCATTCTATTCCTTCTCTCATTTGTGATTTATTTAATATGTGGAACACAGATTGAAACAGAGGGTGTAGTACAGAGAAACACCAGGGAAACTCAAGGGCTTATCTACATATTTGAAAGTGCTGTGGGAAGAACTGGAGGGTCTATGCATATATATATATATTTTTGAGACAGAGACTTGCTTTGTCATGCAGGCTAGAGTGCAGTGGCACGATCTCAGCTCACTGCAACCTCTGCCTCCCAGGTTCAAGCAATTCTCCTGCCTCAGCCTCTCGAGTAACTGAGATTACAGGTGCCTGCCACCGCATCCGGCTAATTTTTGTATTTTTAGTAGAGACAAGGTTTTGCCATCTTGGCCAGGCTGGTCTTGAACTCCTGACCTCGTGATCCACTAGCCTCAGCCTCCCAAAGTGCTGGGATTACAGGCGTGAGCCACTGTACCCGGCCACTGATACATTCTCTACAGTCTCATTAACCATAATCTAAAAATCATCCTAATCTCTGAAGAAACCTAATAACAAAGCTATACTGAACAAAATTATACAACATATACATTTATATCTATGTATGCTTATATATATGTGAATATATAAAGTGTTCATACATAAACATTTTAATCAGTCTTACTTTGCATCACAAGCAGTAGAATATGAATGCTTTTTCCCAAGATACTTACATCATGCTGTATATAATTGTTTTTATAAAAGCTGTTTTCCACAATTCATGAAAATTATATATATAAACCTACCTATATATGTGTGTAAGTCTTTATCAATCATAAAGTGTTTTAGACCTACTTGATCTTTACAAAACTCCAGGATGCTGTAAACTTAAAGAAAGAATTAGCACACTCATTTTCAAATAACACACGAAGTTTGTCAAAATTCACATAGTTTTTAAATTACAGAGATAAAATTGTAACCCAGATCTTTGTATTCCAAATCCAATAGCCCTCACCTTTTTGAGACAGGGTCTTGCTCTGTTGCCCAGGCTTAAGTGCAGTGGCATAATTATGGCTCACTACAGCCTTGACCTGTCAAACTCAAGTGATCCTCCCAACTCAGCCTCAAGTAGTTGGGACCATAAGCATGGGCCACCACCCCCAACTAATTTATATCTATATATTTTTAGAGAGAGGGTTTCCCCATGTTGGCCAGGCTCATCTCGAACTCCTGGGCTCAAGCAGTCCACCCATCCTGGCCTCCCAAATTGCTGGGATTACAGGCATGAGCTACCGTGCCCAGCCTAATCCTCACTTTTAAAAATAGGAAACCATTTGCTAAAATCCGTGATTAAAGTTTTTCTAATCACAAATAGAGCTAGACTCTTATGTAAATATTCCCCAAAGAAACCACATGGACTCCAAAAACCATTAGCAGCCTCTAGTTACAAATGCTATTATCATTCTTACTAGCGGAAATTCAAAACCAAGAAAAGCCAAAGCAAGATGAAACATTTATAAAAAGTCTAACTTTCCACCCCAAGCGAATGGATTCTTGCCACCACTGCAACATCTTACATTGCTTAAAACAAATGTTCCCAACTCTAGTTCTACAGTATAATCTTGGGAGGAGCTTTTCTAAAATATAACTACAGAACCTTTCTGGTACAGAGGAGGTCTGGTGCAGGACAAGGCAATCTGTTTGACAAGAGCCTGATGTGACTCTGATAATCTGGTCCAAGCCTGGCATTTGCCAGCCACGGGAAGACGCTTTTGTACTTGCAATATCCTCCCTCTTTTCCCTGCAACATCAGCTTTCCTTCTTTCTAGTCAATCTATCTCATCAGCATATAAATATGCTAATAATATTTTTCATAAAAACAATGTTCTCATGATCTCACATTCCCTTACTTCTCCACACAACTTTACTGCAAAACTCTTACAGAAGGATTTTTCCATACTCACTGTCCCCACCACTACCTCTCCATTGAAACTGCTCACCAAGGTTACCAATGACCTCCACGTTTCCCAATCGAAAGATCCATTCCCAGTCTGCACATTGTGGATATCGCTCATCAAGTTGGTCATTCCTTTCTGCCACTCTCTTCACTTAATTCCTGTGTTATCACACTCTCCTGAATTTCCTCTACTTCTCAAGCTACTCCTTCTGGTTTTTGGGTAGGATTTAGCTCCTGATGGCTAAATACAGAACATTGCAGGCTTAGTCCTTATATCTCGTTTCTTCCATATTGACACTCACTCCTTACATGACTAAATACAGTTCTGTGGTCCTAAATACCATCTATATGCTGATGAATCACACACTCATATCTCAGCCCGAGCCTCTCCTAAATTCCAGAATTTTATCTTTCTCTTCAATGTCTCTTCTCTACTCCATGTGAAATTGAACATATTCGAACAGAACACTTTTTTCCCCCACCCTCCCCCACCTCCACCACACAACACAGACTTACTCTATTTCCCAAATCAGTAAAAGGTATCACTCTTCACCTCATTGCTCAGGTCCAATTACTTGAGTCATCTTTGAGGCCTCTCTTTCTCTCAAATCCCACCATCAATCAATAGCAAATCTTGACAGTTCTGCCTTCAAAATATATTCCAAGTCAGACCATGTGTCACTACTCAACACATTATCACCCTATTCCAAACCTCCCACCAGAAATCCTGAATAACCTACTAAATGGTCTCCCTGTTGGAGTCTGTTTTCATAGTGCAGCCAGCGGATCCATTTAAAATATAAATGGTTTATGCCACTGTTGTCCAAAACCCTTCCATGACTTCCCATAATCCTCATTCCAAAATAAGTGTCACGGCGTAAGACCCCAAACAATCTCCTTTCTTACCATGCTTCCTCACTTTGCTCTTGCCACACTGCTCTTCTTCCTCCTCTTAAAATATACCACATTTTTTCCTGCTTCAGGACTTTTCCACCTGCTGTTCTTTCCAGCTGGGATACACCTTCCCCAGGTATCTGCAGGCTGGCTTGCTTCCTCACTTCCTTGGTCTTTACTAAAAAGCAATTCCCTTGGAGAAAGCTGCTCTATCCAAAGAGTTCTTCCTTTCACTCTCTATCCCCTTAATGGGTTTATTCTCTTTACAGCACTTATTACCACTTCACATTCTATTATACGCAGGCAAGTTGTTTATTTATTGTTTTACTTCCGCACTAGAAAATAAGCTTTCAAAATCAACATTATTTTGCTCACCACTGAATCTCCAGTAGTTAAAATAGCACCTGGCAAACAGTAGGCCATCAATAAATGAATGAAGGAATAAATGAAAGACAGCAAACTCATGAGCCTGAAGCACATGTTCCTTCTTGGCCCCGTGACTTGGTGCACATTTTCCCTTTTACTTAAAATGTTCTTTCTCATTACCTTCTATGCCAAGTGGATGCCTATTTATATTTAAAAATGCAACTTGAATGATAACTTGCTTTCATCTCTGTTTGCTCCTGTGGATAATTATTCTTATCTTTAGTCTAGCACCTATTTTTGAGGATGTACTTTTGACTATATATTTGCTCTCTGGCTACACCATGAACTCCTTGGGGCAGACGTTGACTTATCTTTGTATGCCCAAAGTCCGGCACCTACTAGAAACCAAATTATGTCTAAATATGTCTACTCACTAGTGCTTATGTGAGCTTTTACTTTCCTTCTGTCTGTGCTGTTATTTTTATTAACAGTTGGTGTTCATTACTGTGGTTGCCACACCTAAATGTCATTCAACTGTTCTCTCTGCATTACAGATAAAAATGCGCGTAGGCCCTAGGAATGAAACTCTGATCGAGTATGTATTTGCTTACCATTGACTGAGAACTAGAGTGAGGTAAGCCTTTAATAATAGAAGTAAGTCTGGATTTTGGAATCCACTACCACACACTTTGTAAGAGTCTAGTTATTAGTCACCGGTGAACGCATTAAAACAAGTTTAAATCAACAAAATGCATTAATCTCTATCATGTTATCCCACTCCACAACACAGCCGGAAAAGTTTCTATTTAACTGATAAGGATAGCATCTTCTGTAGGCAGCATCATAATAGAATAGGTCAGAAGAAAATGTGTGCAACAAAATAGCTCTTGGAAGATATATCTCTTATGACAAGGAAGCTGTAAGGTTCATGTTGGTGTAATTTGCTTCTGCCTTTAAATCCTCTCCAAGGTGATATAAAATGAAGTTTTATTTTATCCCTGATATAGCCTTTGTGTTATGAATAAATCAAATATAACAACAGTGGTAATAAATAAGTTATATCTGTGTCATGCTTTTTCTATTTTATGCTTTGGACATACACTATTTCATTTAAACTTCACTATGCTTTGATGGAAACGAGGATGATCATAGTCACTTTACAGATCAGAATTTTGAGGCTTAAAGAGGTTAAGAAACTTGCCGAAAGTCATGCATTGAGTAGCACCAAAAGAACTAGATTTCAACCCAAGTCACAAGTCTACAAATCCGAAGTGTACTAAGGGGTACAAGTTCTGGATTCAAAGACTCAGCCACTTTACACAGACTTAGGGCTTTGAAAAAACATCTCAAGCTTACTGGCCCTCAGTTTATTCATCTGCCAAATAAAAGGGTGCATTCAATGCCTCCAGTTGTTGCTAGCATCCCAACATTAAGATTCTGCATTTAAAGTCACTTATGCTCTCTGCACTTAAACTCTGTAACCTTCATTAGAAAGTTACAACCCAGGTATTATTTTCTCTTCCTGAAATCTTCATTGCAATAATAACAGCAAGGTGCATTAGAATTAGTGAAACTTGGTCATGCCTAAAGGATTCATGAGGTGAGAAGATCAATCAAAACAAAGTCCTGCCTCAGTGTTAATGTCTGCCTTAGAAATGCACTTTCACCTTTCTGAGACAGCTGGCTATTTTTGGTCATAAGGAACCTGCTAAGGATGCCCATGTGGCTTGGAAAGCAGAACTGACACAGATCTGAAGTCACTGGACAATCCCAGCTCCACATATTGTCTTTCATTTATTTTTCCTCCCACATACCTGGAAGGATTGACTTGAGTCTCAAGTGCTCACTCTAGTTCCAGCTCAACCAAGAACCATGTCCTTTCCATTTAAAAGGTGAGATGACAAGAGTGCACCTATTTACAAGTCCCGGGAGAGAGGAGGGGAAGGTCTAGAAAATGGAATAAGATTTCAGACCATTCTCATTTTGTCCCTGTGGTATTGCTGATATAATAAATCCAACTTCCCTCCCGCCACACACAGAAGTCAGGCAATTTCTCAGCAGATGCTACAAATTTCCCTCTATGCCAGTCCACTGTGCAACAACCTAATCTATCCTACTCAGGTTACTACTCTTTCTGCTTCATTCAATGTCCAGTTGCTTCTGAGACTAATCCAACTCTGAATACAGAATGTTTTTTCTAGTTAACATGAATGTAAGAAATCAGAGAACATTAGCCAAGCAAGACAGTTCCTCCTACTATGACTGAATATGCATTCCCAAGTGAAATACAGATAATAAATACCTACACTGTGCTTAACAGGTGCCAGCACTATCCTAAGAGCTTTCATAAATTAACTCATTTTAATCCTCACTATAATCCCCACAAAGTAGGTGCTATTGCTATTGCCATTTTATGAATGGAGAAATTGAGGCACTGGGGGGCTAAAGAACAACCTTGAAGGTTGTTCAAGATCTTATAAGTGGTAACTCTCAGAGCCATGTAAAACCTAGCAACGTGGCTCCATAGTCCATACTTTCAGCCGCTATAGTTGACAATTTCGCATCAGGCTACCTCTTTCTAAATTTGATAAATTTGTTTTAACAGGGATACATTTCAAAAACACAAAATTGAGTGAAAAATAAGATGCAAAGAGATCAGCAGAGTTAGATACCGTTTATATAGATGTTTAAAACACTCAAAACCATTACATATATGTTAAGAATGTAAACACATGGACTGGAGGGACACACCAAAATCATTAAAGTTGTTACATCTGAGAAAAAAAGAATTGGAGAATAGAGCTAGGAAGGGTTCTAATAATTTTAATTGCATCACTAATATTTAACTTCTTCATTAAAAAAAACCTGAAATAAACATGATATAAAGTCAGCAAATTTTTTCATTCTAAGTTTTAGGTGTATTGGTGTTTGTTACAGTATTCTCTGAACATTTCTGTATCTTAACCTTAAAAACAAACTACATATATTTTTTATTCTATTCCTTCCCGTGCCTTCCCAATTCCAATGCCAGGCACTCTACTTCCAGTTGAAGTCATGGAATCCATAAGTATTGCATTTTGGAAAACAAAATCGTAATGATGACTCATCTAGGGTTAGTTAGCCTAACAGTAACTACAAATAGAATATTTCCAGCTGAGTGTGATGAAAACAATACAACAACGAATCCACTCAACTAGAATTTGAACTGAGCACACGTACACAATGACAGCAGCCAACCATAATTGCCAGAGAAGATAACCTACAAACAAAAATATTTGGGAGAATTTATTTCTACTCAAAACATAGCAGTCTCTGCTAGAACAATGATAAAGCTGTTTACGAATGACACACTTCAGACATCATTAATATCTTAATTAGGATCAGTTTTGCTCACCTGTTATCTCCCTTATCAGACTATGAGTTCTTTTAAAATAGGGTTCATGCAGGCACATTGCTTGGCACATGACACAGGTCTTAGTAATGCTGGTTGAAGAAAACATGTAAATGAAGCTGTATTTCATAATGTCATTCTTTCCCAAACCTAAAACATTCAACTCTTCAAGCAGTAGGGTGACCAATGAGGCTGGCCTTTAAAATTCCTATAACTAGATAGACACCAATCTGGAAAGTGTTCGTAATTTTTGCTCCCTAGGATAGAGATTAGAATTTTCCCTTGTCCTAGAAATTACTTTGTTTTGAGAGGGACTGCCTGGTGAGTCTTTCTAATCATACAAATCTAAGTCCATTTCCTATTCTTTGTTCTTGAAAATCCCCCCTCCCACCACCACCATTGTAACAGATGCTTCCAACAAGGTGTTAAGTATTTTGTTTAGTAATTTACATTGGGTATATTTTAAGCAGAACCAAGTCTAAGCAGACTTAAAAATTTTTCCTCTGCATTTGGCTGTCCTATTTGAAAATCCTTGTTTATCATTCTTAGAAGAACCGTCTTATTTTTCCTAAAAGTCTGTGAGAATGGATCATCCCAAGAAGAGCATGCCTCTTTGCAATCTATGTTGTATAACAGATAATGGAAAGGTGTAATGCTACTTGGGCCGGACTCCTCGTGTTTCTCGTCCAATATTTAAAATGAAATAATTCACACACGTAGAAATGTATAGATAACTACTGTGATTACTTTCTCTGGACCAGCAGTGGACAGACTGTGTAGATTACTGTGATTACTTTTCTGTACCAGGAGTGGCCCGACCATGCCCTGTGGTACAAGTGTCTCTCCTAAAAGACAGAGATGCTCCACCTTCAGTCATGTGGCAGTAAGAAAAGCAACTAACGTTGGAATGGGAGCAGGAATTTTCTCTATGGAATTGGGAGTAGCGCCTAATTGCTAGAGGAAACAAAGAATATCCATTATGCATATCTAGGCTAGGAGTTAAAGAGAGAAGACCAAGAGGCTCTTCTAAGGACCACATGGCCTAAGGGCTGTAGAAGCAGTGATAGCTAATATCTATCTTAACATTTCCATTTCCTACACTGTAAATACACTTCTGTTTTCAGAGGATCAGGACAGGAAGCAAGCAAAAATCATATTAAAATTTAACATTGTAAATTATATAACAAACATTTTTGACCTCATTAACCTGTGACTAAAAAGTAAATTCACTTTTATTTCTCAAGTCCTGACAGCTAGGCTCATTCAGTAGATTGCCGATTTTTCATTTTCTTGCTGTTTTTCTGTCACCAAGTAATTTCTAAGAAACACTGCAAGTATTTATACATTCCACAGATTTATCCTGGTGTTAATTTGACGTATCCACCAACTTCCCTCACTCAGAACCACTGAGATGCAAGAACTTTGCCACTCTCCTCTTTCAGTCTTAAGAAAAACCAGACTGTGGGTCTTTGGAATAATTTGCTGAATTCCCACAGAAAACAGTTGGCTAGAGAAGCACCTCTCTAGAAAAGTAAACTTTCTAGATAAAAAATAATTGGAAAAAGAGTAAACTGTCTAGACTCAAATCCTATGTCACTACACAGCTTTAGAACAAAGGTCTTCCATACTCTTGAAACTCAAAAACAAAATCTTTTTTTCAAAAAGATGTTTCCTTGCTAAGATAAAGAGAACAAGAAATACAAAAGGTGGACTTTCTGAAAAATCTAGCAACATAAGAGAGGGTTGAAAATGGATCACCATAGACTATTCAGTAGTAGTGTTACTATGCTGAATTCCGAAAAAATCAGTGATCCAAAGTCACTTAAAAGACTATCACCCAAGTTATACGTTACAGCCAAATCACTCCCCAATACCATTTTACATTCTTTTATCAATGAAAAACCAAATTGAATTTTTTTCTGAATTCTATGGATATGGTGATTGTTAGTTTTTGTTGTTGTTGTTTGTTTGTTTGTTTGTTTAAGAGTCTTGCTCTGTCGCCCAGGCTGGAGTGCAGTGGCGCCATCTCGGCTCACTGCAAGCTTCCGCCTCCCAGGTTCACGTCATTCTCCTGCTTCAGCCTCCGGAGTAGCTGGGACTACAGGCGCCCACCACCACACCTAGCTAATTTTTTTTGTATTTTTAGTAGAGACAGGGTTTCTCCGGGTTAGCCAGGATGTTCTCAATCTCCTGACCTCGTGATCTGCCACCACGGCCGGCGATTGTTAGTTTTATGGAAATACACAGAAATCTCACAAATGCAATAGGCTATATATACACTCCTATTGCTTTTTACCAGAATAAAGGTCTGTCTTAAACAATAAGGAAAAGTTCAACATACAGATCAAATTTTCAAACATACTCAAAGATTTAGTATTGGTGCACATTGTTTGCCATAAATTAAGAGAAGGAATAAGTTAGGTTAAACCATCCACTCACAGCATGCATTTGGTATTTTATAACACCGGGAAGGATGAGTGGCAAGAAAAAGAGGAGTAGAAAAAGTACTGACTACTTGTCCAGGATTTCACAGGTTAAGCACCTTACAGACATTAATACGTTTAATCCTGAGAACACTCCTATAAACTAAGCATTATTATTAAGCCCCATTTCATGTATGAGTCACAGGAAAACCAGGAAACTAGCCCAGTTACACAGTCAGTGAGTGCCAGAGCCAGGACATAAATCCCTGCTTTGTCTACAAGACCTTTCTTCAACCTCTAGATTCTGCCTCCCACTGAATTCCCCAAATGTGTGCCCCAAGGGCTGTCTGGTGGCCTTATGGAGTTCAATCGGCTGCATACCCTATTTAGGAGCAATTTAACTCTTGGATTTCAAATACGATGTACCTAATTTTCAACCTTTGCCTTGAACTCTTATCCAGCCACCAATGACATGACCTCAGGAGGTTCTTTCATTCTTCCATCACTTCCATTTAGCATGTAAAAAACAAAAACAAACAAACATAAACTTTCCATTAAACCAACTCTCCCTCACTCAGTCTCTGCCAATGTTATCACTCAACAACTGTTTCATTTATTCTTATCCCTTCTTCAACATCAGTTTTCCTCTTCTCTAAAACCCTGAAATACTCCTTGACATTATGATTCATTTAGGCATTTAAACATAGGAATCTATAACTTACGGTGGCATGATTTACAGAATAACTGGTCCTTAAAAATTGCATTAGAAATTCTAATTATCTTTCAAACACCACTCTCTGGAATTGTGTTCTGCCCCTCCCCACTTCTTTCTCACCACTATAGACTCTTCTGCTGTCTGTACGTAACCTCCCTCCATCTTCAATTATACGGCGCCAAAACTTAGGGTACAAGAAGAAAGGAGTAATTTCAGAGACTTTTAAGTACCATATTTGTTTCTTGTGTCATGTAACAACGAAAATCTCAAAATGTGCTCTATGCTTACTTCAATATAAGAGAAGGGAGAATCAACGTAATTGTATGCCCTTCCGCAAGGGTGAGAGATGCTCCATAGTGAAGAGCGACAGCTAGTGGTCAGTGGATGGAGTAGCACACTGCTCAATTCCTGGGGTCTTCACAGGCAAAGAGAGGGTAACACTGAAGTTGGTTCAGACCAGAGGAAGTTTTAGTTGTACTCTACCCTGTCTCTCCTTCTATGCCGTTCCTGCAAGGTTGCTTATCACCAGTGGTAGGTACTAGGGACACTCTGACACTGAAACTGTAGAGCCAATAAGTGAGGCCAATACCCCAAGTTGAATCTCTAATGAATTTTCCAAAAAGCAGAATTCATTCATGTAATCTAAAATATTTTTGTACTCCTTAAAGGTGGCAAGCACCAGGCTAAACACTAGACATAAAATTAAGGGGAGAAAAGATCTGCCACCCTTAAGGAGATACAATGGATGGATGGATAGATAGATAGATAGATAGATAGATAGATAGATAGATAGATCATATATGGAGATATATATTGACATATATATGTCAATCTAAATGTCAAGCAAAGAAATTGGTTGAGTTGATTATCCCCCCCACATATAAGTGACTACTAACACATATAAGTGACTACTACACAGCCATTCAAAATACTTTGAAGAGTATTTTAACATGGAACACACTGTTGATATAATGCTAGGTTTAAAAAAGAAAAGTTTATAGAAGAATATATGGTATAATACTATTTTGTAAAACAAAATGGATATCAAATGTAAATAGTAGTTATCTAGGGTGAGAACATGAATAGTTTTTATATTCTTTTTGCTTATCTGTATTTTTTTCAAATTACTAGAATGAATTTGTACTATCTTTATAATTAGAAAATGCATAAATGCACAAACATACTTTTTTTTAAAGAAATGATCAAATGTGATCACACATTGCAGTTGGGGCATCAGCATATGGGAAAAACAGGATTATCCTTCAATCACAGGATGGGAAAATGGGATAGCCTGGACATCGAAAACCAAGAAAAAGTGAGGGTACTTGTTTCTCTCTTTTTAAGTATTGGACTGCAAAACCGGACACACCATGTCACTGTTTCACATACTCCAACATACATAAAAGCTGCAAAGCAAAGCTGTGATTCTACTTCCTCAACTAAAAACTAAAGAAGTAAAAGTTGGTTAGAGAAGCACCTCTCTAGAAAGTAAACGTTCTAGATAAAAAATAATTGGAAAAATAGTAAACTGTCTACACTCAAATCCTATGTCACTACACAGCTCTAGAACAAAGGTCTTCCATACTCTTGAAACTCAAAAACAAAAAGATGTTTCCTCGCTAAGATAAAGAGAACAGGAAATACAAAAGGTCAAAAAAATATGAAACAAGGTTTAACCCACATTGGTTATCAAATAAATGCAAAGGAATATGTTTTTCTAATACCTAATAAAGATTTAAAACACACACATATGCCATAGTGTATCATAGCACAGAAAAGGTACACAAGGCAGAAGGGGTTGAAGAACAGTATTATATGGTTGGTAGGAGTGTACGTCACTAGAGGACATATCAATACCCTTAAGAGTATTTATGATTCCTCAGAGTTTAAAACAGAAATACCATTTGACCCAGTAATTACATTATTGGGTATATACCCAAAGGAATATAAATCATTCTACCATAAAGACACATGCACATGTATGTTCACTGCAGCACTGTTGACATTGCAAAGACATGGAATCAACCTAAATGTCTATCAGTGGTAGACTGGATAAAGAAAATGTGGTACATTCACCATGGAGTACTATGTAGTCATAAAAAAGAACGAGATTATGTTCTTTGCAGCAACATAGATAGATCTGGAGGCCATTATCCTAAGCGAACTAACACAGAAACAGAAAACCAGATACTGCATGTTCTCACTTATAAGTGGGAGCCAAACAAAGAAGACATAGAAACATTAAGAGGGGAACCAAGGACACCAGGGCCTACTAGAGAGTGGAGGGTATGGGGAGGGTGAAGATCAGAAAACTTTCTATTGGGTCCTATGCTTAGTACCTGAGTAATGAAATAACCTGTACACCAAATCCCTATGACACACAATTTACCTATATAACAAACCTGTACATGTACCCCTGAACCTAAAACAAAAGTGAAAATAATTTTTAAAAAAGCATATCTATGCCTTTGAAAGTTACACACTGTAAGAGTTAATATTTGCTATCTCACTTTCCACAGTTACTTCTTGGCCCACAAAAGAGGCACTTCTGCCTTTCCCAGAGTATTGGAAATAAGAGTCTTTACCCTTCCGCCCATTCTTCTCACTCTTTTCCAGGGAAGAGAAAACTTTTGCGCGTTTGGTGAGATCAGTGGGGGGGAAACTGAACACGTGAGGTGCAGCCTGTTGTTTCTTTCTCTGTGGATCAGCCTGGCCACAGGCTGGACACATTCTGAGCTGCTGAGTAGGCACTAATGGGTCAGGACCTCGACCTGCTTTTACAGGCAGATGTGGAGTCCAAATCTCTCTGACACTACTATTGGGGTTCAACAAAGATGAGGCGGGAATTATCAGCAGATGAGTCCTCTCTGTAGACCCAGACCTTCCCTCTGGTGAGTTAGACGTGCCAAGATTTAGTTTTGGGAGAAAGGTGCTAAGTTCCATTTTGATCATCTCCAATCTAGTATTCCAGCAATCGACTAAGAAGGTGGATAGCCATCTGTTTGACAAGTTTCTCTATTTTCTCAGTTGTCTGGAACTCAGAATGAAGGAGGGAGCTCAAAGGAAGAAAATGAAAGAAAAGTTATTACTGATATCTTCCCCCAAGCCCACAGCTCATAAAAAAAATCTAAATATCAAACGACATTGAGTACACTGATAAGTATGGTATAGACCTGTAATGTAATTTAAAATCATGTTTACGAGAATCTTTCGTAAAATGGCATATCCATTAGTATTTTTAAATACAGACAGGCTTAAAAAGAAACGAAAATGATTCACTATTGCCCACCTAGTTACACCCTTACTTATATTTAAATAAAGCCAATATGTACACATCATTAGAAACAGCACAGAAATGCAAAAAGCTAAAACGGGAAAGCCTCTTTCCCGCTGCTTCAGAAGTTTCTCTCCTCAAGTAATCATTACTAACAGCTGCTTGTAAATCCTTCTGGAAAAAATATATGTTCCAAATATTTCAATATATGTACCTCTTTCCATATTTAGAATAATTGTTCAGTCCCATAGAAAGGAAACAAACACCACATATTAATGTTTGTGTGATAACTTTTGTTTAAAAACTTCACATGCATAGAATGGAAGAGATTATATTGGGGTTATAGATTTATAAGAGATTTTTTTACTCTATGGAGATTTTACATTTTCAAAGTCTCGTGCTATCATCAGAAAACTGCATAATCTGAATATATATATATAATATATATATCACTAGTTTTTAATTATAAAAGAAACACATTTTAAATAAAAATTTAAATAATATAAACACATGTAAAGTAAAAAGCTAGTCTTCCCAGCTGTCAAATTCCCTAAAGGTAACTGCAGTTAATTGAAAAATCACAGAATTATAAATGTGCGAAGGAAATTTTATTTCTTATCAAGGGTAACAGCCTGCTAGGTGGCCATTCTTGTAGACTGGTAAGTGTAGCTCTGGCAAAGACCAGAGACAGGACCTTCAAAAGAGGAGGGGTTGGGCTAGGAGCTTTATGCTAAATAGGTTGGCTAAATATAGCTATTCAACAGGTTATAGGAGGAGTTATGAATATTCATGAAGGTAGTTCTGATGCATGCATACTGAACAAATATGCATGTAACATATGACCTATGTTCACTTTGGGATGGAGGCTTAACATTAAGTGTATTACAACTGGACCCAGTGGGTCAAAAGGTAAAGCAGGGACAGGAAGGAAAGCACTCAAGTACACAGCTTCTGTAAGCCAGCCAGAGCCAGTGCATGGTCATGGTCTCTTATCAGGAGAAAGTTACTGATGTCAATCTCTTGTCCAATCAAAGCTACAGTTATCACTTGTGCAAGAGAAGTTGGGGGTCAGTTAGAATTTGGTGGAGCTGTAATTGCTCAACATTGCTTATCTCAAAGCCAGTGCCTGTTCAGCTGCTAGAGAAAAACAAATACCTTGTGGCAGTTAGAACATAGTTTATTCTTTTTTTGGTTTTTTTGTTTTGTTTTGTTTGTTTGTTTCATTTTGTTTTGAGATGAAGTCTCCCTCTGTAGCCCAGGCTGGATGGAGTGCAGTGGCATGAGCTTCGCTCACCGCAACCTCCGCCTCCCGTGTTCAAGTGATTCTCCTGCCTCAACCTCCAGAGTAGCTGGGATTACAGGCATGCAACACTGCAACCAGCTAATTTTTTATATTTTTAGTAGAGATGGGGTTTCACCATGCTGGTCCTGAACTCTCAACCTCAGGTAATCTGCCCGCCTCAGTCTCCCAAAGTGCTTGGATTACAGGCATGAGCCACCGTGCCCGGCCAACATAGTTTATTCTTTCAGTGTAGGGGTGCATAACTTAACCCCTGCCTGGGATGACCTCAGATTCTATTTACAATTTGCTAATTTACGGCCACAAAGAATCTGTTCTGTCAGCCTTATGATCTCCATTTTAACATTAATGCTGGTCAGTGGTGTCCAAACTGCAAAACAGAGGGGATATAACAGGGCAAATCTGACCTCCCATCTAGTCACGGCCATGAACTCAGTGTTTAAGGCTTTTAAGGCTTTTCCGGGGTAAGCCTCTTGGCTGAGACAGGGTTCATTCAATCACTTAAGGGGCTTAGCCTTTAGTTGTAGTTTATACTGCCATTAGCAATTTTTAATGCATTTGACCAAATACACACACACACACACACACAGACATTTTAAATAGATATAAACATATTTAAAATTTATACATTTTTTCAGGATAAAATAATGTACAAAGACCTAAATCTTCACCTGGGGAAGTCCCGGTTTCCTAATTTGTCTTACATAACT
Source organism: Mandrillus leucophaeus (assembly GCF_000951045.1). NCBI lineage: Eukaryota > Metazoa > Chordata > Mammalia > Primates > Cercopithecidae > Mandrillus > Mandrillus leucophaeus. The sequence continues at coordinate 1,825,704 of NW_012102299.1, read as the reverse complement.
GTAAGGAGGAATGCTATCTTACTTTATTTCACGATAAGGTTTGCAAGCCCAAAGTTCAAAGGTAATGATTGATGTTCTCCATATTCCATACCGTGGCAGTTTTAGAAAATGCAACCCCAACTTTTCACTCTCCTTTTCACCACTTTCAGGTAATCCCCAGGCTGCTTGTGACCAGAAGACTGTCACCAGGCTGAAAGGGCTATTACTGCCCAGAATTCCTGATCTCAATTAATCTTCTGGCCTCAGCCTTTGAGGAACTGGAACCACAGGCACGTCTACTATCTCTAGTCAATGACTTATTTGCAGAATGGTGGAATGAGTTGGGGTAAAAGGATCATCATCATCATTTTGAGAATGGCTTCATAATGACTGTAACTCTGTATCCACCCACAAGTTCCTTAGGGCCAAGGTCAGATGCTGAACCAAGATGGCGATTCACTGGTTCTCAAGTTTCTTCAAGTTAAGCAAATAATTAGTGCCTTAGAAAAATGATCCAGCTAGCAACAACCCCTCTCCCCTCAAAAAAAGAGATTCATTTTGTGTCACTAAGTTTTATTTAAAGACCATGCAATCGCATCCCAGCTGGCTTCATTGAAGTAACAACGTGGGCAATCAGTGACACCAACTGCAATGCTATCGTTTCTATAAACAGTAATGAGTGGAGGGGGTAGGTCGGTACTAGAAGCTTATGTATAAACAAGAAAGATCATTTCAGAAAGAGAGATTGTCTCAAAAAGAGTCACAGTATCTTTCTGATAGGCACCCTATGAAATGCAAATGCCCCACATTTAATGGCATCAGAAGAAACGTTCAAACATGACATTCATAATATTGTGCAGTGAAAATTACATGGCATAAAGATAACAATTGCATACACTAAATTAGACAAAGAAAAAGAATTCCATTGTTTTAAGACACTCCATAGAAATTGAGAGAACAGATCTAGAAGTACTCACTGGATGTCCCTTTATAACTCTGGTACCACGGAATAGAACTTGCACCTTTCTAAGAAGCTGATTTCTAATATATCTGGCTGTAAATAAATGGATTTACGTTGAAGCAAGAGCAGAGAAAAGATATCACGTAGGTAACTTTGCAGGATATCTGAATATGGACAAAGCTAAGTAGACTTGAATTGAGTTGTAGGGTAATTGCCTTTTGTAAAAAATTGCTTCTTTTTATATCTTCATCTTAGTTTTATTCAAACACATTTTTCCAGTAAAATATACGGAGATACTACTCATTTCCATTAAAGCTCTCATCTGTCATACCCCAGCACTTCCCTGTGAACTCCTAAATGCTTTTCAAGCTCAGGGAGATTATCGCGAATCTTAGACTGAATTAATTATTCCTTCCTTGAGGTGATTATTACCATTAAACATTAAATCAAATAAGGGTTCTTGAACTGAAACAAACTGAGACTCCTAATTACTTCATTTTGGCACTTTGACCTTGTTTGATACCTTTAGCTTATAGGTATAGATCTCTCTGCTGAGTCTCTATTGCCTAAAACACAAGCTAGATACAATCAATCATGAAGGATTTTTTTTTTGCTAAATTGGAAAATGGCAATCTCTGAAGCAAGAGACATATTTCTCTAACTTTCTACTCTCGGATGGAGAGGGAAAGAAAGAAGGGAGGGCTGGCAATTAGGACGGTGAATTGGCATGGTGCAAGTATCCTAGGTTTCAGAAAAAGTCTGCGTTCCCTTCTCTCTTCTTTTGTGCTTAACACAGAGCCAGGCAAATGGATTGCTGGCCCATGACCCAGATGGGAGCATTGAGCCTATCCTTTCACCATAAACTACTCCACTGATACTCTTCCCAATGCGCACAACTCTTTGTTTATAAGTTGAGAGAAGAAAAGGAGCATTTATTTGCAGTTTCCATTGCCAGGCAGAACTGCAGCAGTGATAAAAGCTACCACATTGTCACTGCTTTCCAGGCAATGGGGATAACATGATTGTGAGCAGCAAAAGGTAATTTTCACATTTTATAGTAAGTAGAAAGGAACGACTGAGTTTTTCAGTCTTGCAATTAAATTACAGTCTTACAATTAAATTACAATTAAATTGTTAAATACAATTACAATTAAATTACTTTGAAAGAATAATCTCAAAGTTCTTGAAAAACATCAGCGGGGATTAATTACGCCTTTGGAAAACAGATCAATATCACTGAAGGACTAAGGCACCAACTAGCCTGAGGACACACACTAACTAGAATTGTAATAACAAAACCTCATAATTTGGTATGCTAAGCTAATTATCAAAAGACTACAAACAGAAATCAATACATCTATTTATTAGATACTACACGTGGTATCATAGAGAAACTAGAGCACTTTAACTAAAAAGAGTCTGCAACACAGATCAGTAACTCTCCATTAAATCTTATTATTTAAGCTGCACTGCCTTATCATATCAACCAAGGCAAGCTAGATAATACACTAACTTAAACATTGAAGTTACTCACAAAAAGAGGTTGTAACTTTTTATTTGCATTAAATGTCCATCATGGGTCATATGGCGGGGCTCTTCATCACAGATACTCAGGCACACAGGCTAAGGGTACACACTGCCTTGAACGTCAGCAGCAGCAAAGAACCTCAGGTGAGTTGTGCTCAGGCTATGAAAGCTTCCAGTATGTCACTTCTGCTCACATTTCATTTGCCTGAGGCAAGTCATACGGCCACACCTAACTTCCAATGAATGGGATAATGCCATCCAACAATATGCCCAGCAGGAGGATCCAAAATACTGGGTGAAAAGTGCTAATGACAACTCAACAATGAGAAATGAACAGCCTCATTTAAAACTGGTCAAAAGACATTAAGAGACACCTCGCCAGAGAAAATACACAGATGGCAAGCAAGGACATGAAAAGATATTCAATATCATATGCCATTAGAGAATTGCAAATTGCGTCAATAATGAGAACTTACTCCACACTTATTAGAATGCCCAAAATCCAAAACATTGACGACACTGACAAGTATGTGGAGCACCAGGAACCTGCATTCATTGCGGGTGGGACAGCCAAATGGTACAGCAACTTTGAAAGACAGTTTGACACTGTCTTACCAAACTAAACACTGTTACTATACAATCCAATAGCTGTGCTCCTTGATATTTACCCCAATAGGCTGAAAACTTATGTTCACAGAAAAACACGCACATGGATGTTTATAGCAACATTATTCTTCATCATTTCCAAGTCTTGCAGCAGCCGAGATGTTCTGTAATAAGTGAATGGATAAATAAATTGTGGCACATCCAAGTAATGGAATATTATGCAGTGCTAAAAAGAAATAAGCTATTACACCACGAGAAGACCTGGAAGAAACTTAAATTCATATTACTAAGTGAAAGAAGTCAATATAAAAAGGCTATACACTATCTTATTCCAACTATATGGCATTCTAGAAAATAGAATGCCAAATCACTAAACTATAGTGATAGTAAAAAGACCACAGGTTTTCAGGGGTTAGGAAAGACAGAGTTTGGGGTATGTGTTTTCTTGTAGGATCGTTGAGCTATTTTTGCCTAGAGTGTTTCAATTCCATATCAAGGCCACTTGATGTGATTGTTTAGCTCAGTCTCCAGGTATCTGATCATCCTTCAGGCTACCAGGCTGAGAAGCCCCTGAGTAAATAACACAAAAGAGTCATGACTATACACAGAAGGAGGTTGATTTTCTGGGATAGCCCAAGTGATAACACAGGCAAGCAAGCAAGCAATTGCGTGTACACACACACACACACACACACACACACACACACCTGCCACTACTACTACTACTACTACTGTAGGGACCTACTGCCAAAAATGCTGCCCTTCTGTTTCACGTTGAGGCCTAACCCAGCTTTCTCAGGAGCCTGGTTAAGACAGGAATTCCTCTTCTACAACATTATAATGGTCTTTCCTGCTGAGGTGATGAGAAACCTGCAATCTTAGCAACACTCGGATGGATTGCTTCCACTTTTCCCCCGACTACATTTTGAGAGGACTGGGAACAGGCATTAGCTATTGTTTTAATTGCTACTCTTCTGTGAGCCTTTTTCTTTGTAAAGGTTCTATTTCTAGAGAAAGATGCACTTGCTTTACTTTCCCTTTGAACTAAATACTTAATATTTTATCAGATTAATACAAGTGCCATTTAACCTGAGCAATATTGTTTAGCATCTTAAACTTCATATCTTTCATTTAATGGATGAGCTCTACATGCTGAAAACAATTTCATTTTGAGAAATGGAGAAATAAAAAGGATCATAAGGGACCCAGAATTTAGCCTTAAACAATCCATTCAACCTTGTCTAAGACTGTCTTCCATTTGATAGCTTATGCCCATCCTACTGCAGTACCAAGGACTTAGAAACTAATATGATGGATAAACTAGACAAGACATTCATATCTGATAACATAGAGGAAAGACAGGAGCAATAACATATTTTAATGATACTAAAAAGCTCAAAATAAATGATTAGTTTGTATTTTCTTAGTACCATTCATTTAATAAAACAAATAAAATATCAAAATGCTTATAATTCCAACTATTCAGCAGTCTGTTAGGAGAATCTTTTAATCTATTGTAACAAATTATGTCACTTCCCTTCTGTGGGCCTCACCTCCCTCAACTGTAAAATAATGGAGAAGCAGCAGCTGGTATAAAACTTTGTTATCCATGCCGACATTGTTTAAATATTACTTAAGTTCTCCATAAGTTAGTTTTAAAAATTGGAGTTGTTCATTTGAGTTCTATTTTTATACATTTGCTCCATGAAAAAAAAAATTTGATATCATTACCTCAATTTGCATATGCACACTGGGCATGGCAATATTACATGAAAAATTGCTGTGAGGTCATGCTAATGGCACAGGCCATATGAAAAAAAATCTCTTTAAAATAGAACACAATAATAAAAGACCTAAAATATACTAAGCATATGGTATATAATAGGCTATAATAGGTATATATATATAATATATAGTTGTATATATAATAGGTATATAATATAAAGTTCTTAGAACAGTGCCTGGCATACCATGAGAGCTCGACTAAATCTTTAGCTGCTATTGATTCATTTAATGTTTACTACAATCTATTAGGTAGGTACCATTATTATAGTAATTTACATTTATGCACTAATTCGGAAACAGCAAGGCCATGTTAGTTACACAAGATCATAAGTTTAAAAGAGTCACAATTTTCTAAAAGGTAATTTGTTCCAAGAAACAGTCTCCTGATACATAACCATATATTACCTCTGCCTGTGGAAAGGGTGGGAAGGAAACTTCACTACTTGGAACTAAATACCGTTTTACAAGAATTTCTCTACCCCACTAAGTAAAATTGCATATATAAATAAAACACAAGTTTCCATAGAATCACTGTTAAACCTAGGGTATAGTCAAATATGTATTTTAAAAAACAGGCTATGTCTATCATTTTCACTGTTATAAGATAAAAATAATGAGTTTCAAAGATGGGTAGTGACTTATTGAGACTGTTACAACTAAATCGGTCCCATACTTGCAACAAACTATGCTGTCCAATCACATAAGTTAACCCTTCTATTTGGCTCTATCGCTATTTGGGAAACTGACTCTGCAGGTAAATTGAATATCTTTCCTAATTTGACATGAGAGACTGCCCTGTCTTCATTACATACCCTACACAGTTTTAAATTTTTCACTCCTAAGAGACATATATCCAAGTTATAATCTATTCATATTACATTTACTGTCGACCAGGAAAAATGAAATGATAACACACATCTGTACTGGCTTCTTGAAATATGTATATCAAAACACGAAACTTTAACATAAAGACACTTCGTTTAGAATATAGTGGTATGATGCCTTTCAGTACTTACAAATATAATGCAAAAAAGAATGTATAAATAATCTTCTGAACTACCTGGAAGTAAAAACAAGATCTTGTTGCTGATTTCATTTTGAAAGTGTGTTCAGCAATTTCATAAATTAGCTCTTCTTAAGTAGTTTTCTATTTAATTATAATTAGTTCCTTTTAAGTAGTTTTATATTTCATTTATACTGATGAGTAACCACAAAGTCAAAGATCTAAAAGAATGAATGAAACCTACATATATTCTAATCTTTCCAAATATAATTTTCATAGCTCGAGAACAGAGTGAAAATAGGTGCCATAACCAAATGAATCAGACTCTCCAAAATAACATATGGAGTTTTAAACACGAAATCTTGTATAATGTTGTTAAATTTTTGAAAAGTAAAGTTATTTGGAATTCATGGACCAAAAACGTATATTTTTTGGCAAAAAGGCACTTGTTTGGATGTATTAGGGTGTCATTGTTCTCTCCCCACACCCCACTCCCAGTTTGTAAAAGGAAAATCAAAAGACACAGAAACTGAATTCGCACTTGCAAGATTAATAGACACATCACTTTAAAGATAACTTATACAAACCTTTTAAAGAACCTTAAACAATTAGAGATAGACAATGGAGGAAACGTGGTGAGACGGCACACCATTTTGCAAGACTTCAGCAGAAAAGAGTCACACTTATTTGATATTAGTTTGGTGGGTTTTTTGTTTTGTTTTGTTTTGTTTTCAGTAAGTTTTTAATGGCCTTTCTCAATATCTCGGTTCATTCAAAGGGTCTGATTTTCATTCTTTTCCTCCCTGGAGTCTTTCCCGGGGGACCGGGTTGAAGCCCAAGACTAACGGGGACCCTCATGCTTCAGCGCCAAGGACAGAAATCGCTCAATCTCCAGGGCAAACGTACCCCTAACCACCGCCAGATGTCTACTTTTCAGACAAAGCAAGAAAAAGAAAAGATACCTGCCTTGCCAGCCATCTGTTTAAAAGTCCCCTCTCCTGTGGAACGCACGAGCAACTTTTTGGAGACACTGAACAACTCCAAGCCGCGCGCCGCCCTCACAAATGGCAAGGAGGGGTCCGCGAGAAGGTGGGAACGCAGGTCACAGCCAGCAGCGCTCGGAGAGAGACCCGCAGGTTTCAGCCCAGGCGCGCCCGGCGAAAGCTAACGCGCTCCCCCTACAACGCGTCGATGACTTCAGGGATTTAAAGAAAAAAAAATACCCACAGACAGAACCAGCGGAGGGGCCCCAGTCGGGAAACGCCTTCCCTCCGACACAAGCAGCGCCGAATCAAGCAGAGGAGGGCGGCGGAGAGGGCCCCGGGAGAAGGGAGGGGGGCATTCTGCAGTGTTTTGGGGCTGGGGAAAGAACATGTTCTCACCACTTGGGCTGTCGCTGGACCTCAGGCTCCTTCCACAGAGACACTGCAGCATATGCACTCCTTTCTTCAGAGAAAGCTCAAGAATCTTCATGGAGAAGCGCGTGTGTGGGGTTGGTCAACTCCCCGCCCACCTGCGCTAGTCGTCCAACCAACAGGCGGCCTGTCTTCGGCAGCCGGGTCCCGAGTCCATCGCGCGCGCCCAGGTGGAGGGGAGTTCGCACATGGAGCGGGAGGGCGCCCGGGCGCCGGCAGGGGGCGAGCCGGGACGAGGAAGTGCCGCTCCGCCGGGGGCAGCCCTCCGAGAGCCAGAGGCGCCGCCACCCCTCGGGGGGCTCGAACGCGGCCCCTTGAGACCTTCCGGAGGCGACGGCTGGTCTGAGGACGACGCGGAGGACGTCACTGCGGGTCGGTGCTTCCTTACAGGTGCCTTCTGGACCAGGGGCCGTGGCACCTCCCCTGCTCCTGCCCTCGGCGCCGGACCCTGTGCCCTGGGAGCCTACCTCGGTGTCCCAGCCGTCCCGGGCTCGGGGCGCTGAGAACGCTGCGCGGCTTCGAGCCCGGAAGGCAGCGGTCCCGCGAGCTCCGCGCGGCCCAGGGCGACTCCGGCTTGGGAATCCGGCGGAAGGGAAGCACCGCAGGGAGGGCTGGACCCCGGAGGCTGCAGAGCGTCAGAAGCGACTCTAGGGAACTAGGGGGTGGGGTAGGGAGGCGGGGACGTGGAAGAAAGAAAGCTCTTGGGTGCTGGCTGTGAAAAGTCAGGTGTGCGTAGGCGTGGACAGAGTGCCGATGTGGGAGTCTGGACACCTGGGTTTTCTGGTCGGGGCTCTGTGTCCTTGGGTAAGTCACTTACCACCCTGGGCGGCTCCCCGTCAATCTGGGTGGGGAAGAGGGTGTGACATAGAGGATTGGCAGCGGCGTGCTTGTTTGTCCCCGTGCCTTTCAGGCTCTTGGAAAAGCTTAGCATAGGTGCAGTGGGAAGTGGGGCTAGAAGGGACAGAGGGAGAGGAGGCAGGTGAGGCGGGAAATCTGAAGACAAAAGAGCGCTTCGCTTTGGCGCCAGTATTCTGGCAGGCTCTGCCTCTGCCAGCCCGCCAAGATGACCAAACAGCTTCTCCATGAGTTTAAAGATCTCGTCTAGATACCTTCCCAGCAGCCTCCTTGACTTTTTTTTTTTTTTTTTTTGGTTTCTTTTCATGATTCCAACAATGCCCTTTTGGAAGTGCAGTGAGTAAGCATGGGACGAATGCTGTCGAAGTGACAGGAAGTCACCCTATGTGGAATCTCAGGGCAAGAGGGGACCTTAGGGGACACTTAGCAATACAGCAAGTGGTTAAGAGCACAGACACTAGAGACAAGCAGCCTAAGTTCAAATTCCTACTAGGTGTGTGACCTTGAACAAATTACTTAACCTCTCTGTCCCTCAATTTTCTCATCTTTAAAAGAAAGTTAAAGATAGCATCTGTCTCATACACCCCCCGAGAGTTAAGAAAACACTTGTTATAAAGTAAATGCTAAAATAGTGTTTGCGATTATTATTATTTAGACCCCACCTCTAGGGTTGTGAATCATTTTCACTTTCCAATGAATGCCAGTGTTCATACCAGTGAATTTCTGCTGGAATAGTCCAGCTGGCAGAGAACTCAGCAGCTCCCTAGGTAATTCACTGCACGAAAACTGTTAGGTTTTCCCTGAGGTTGAGCCAACAACTGACTTCACCTTTGTTCCACCCATTGTCTCAGGGCTGCCTAGCACTAACTGGTTAGCTCTTCCCTGCAAGGGAGTAAAAATGGTTTGCATCACACCTTTCGCGGTTCCACTGTTGTTCCCTAACACTTGAAATGACGTTTGAAGTTGCCTGGAAGAAGTCTCTTCCTGTTTCCTCTCAGAGGTGATGGAAAAAAACCCAGAACATCTGGAGGGCGGCTTGAGCTTACAGCCACCACTGGGTTCACACCCTCTTAGCTCCTCTCAAAGCTCAAGCTCCAGGAAAGGTCATTTGGGGTGATTCCAAGATTCAAGAAGATATGCCTAGGCCTTTCTTTCTAGTCGCCTCTTAGTCCTGTTCAGTGGTATCACAAGCTCTTTAAGCTCCAAGGTCCTTGAAGATCTTGCTAAAGACCTCTGCACTGACATCACCGAAGAAGTTATGCAGCCCCAGGGCAACCTGAGCCATGGCCTTCATCTTTCCTGTCTCTGAGAATTAGTGAGAAACTTGGCTCATCTGGGATTCTACCCATAGAAATTCCCCACAGAGGGAGAGACAATTAGCAAAAGGAAAACATCTAAAAATAGTCCTTTGTGCTGCAGCGGAACCCAGTTTTCCAGTAGAGCTCTCCTATTCTGGAACCCAATGCCTAGAGCTATTTCCTTACTTTGAGGAAAGTGCTATTCCTGGAAAAATAGCAAATGAACAGGACAATGCCGTGGTTCCCTCGACGGAACGTGAGCAGAGTGAACAGGTCCATATGTGATTTTAAAACACATATGACCTCCTGACCATCAGTTTTTATATTTATCATAACCCTCTCTGCCTCCTGGCAAGGTTGTGGCAAGAATTCAATTAGGTAAAACATGTGAAAGTGCTTTGAAGATTTTAATTATCTTTGCAAGATAAGGTGTTTTACCAACCTCCCTGGGTTCTGGGTGTTAGACTATTAAGGTCTAATACAGTGGTTCTATTATTTGATTATAGGAAGCAATTATGTGTGACTCTTCTGACTCCACAACAGGATTGTAAACGTTTAGGATGCAGAGCGGGAAAGCCAACTCAGTACAATTAATATTCAAATGGTGTACTGTATTGTTTAAATGGCCATCACAGTGATTCTTATGACCAGAGAGGAAATAGTCCATCACAGTACTTATAAAAACAAACTGAAGTATGACATTTATAGATTTTTTTGTTGTTATTGAGCTCTCAGATGAGTTCAGAGGGCATGTAACATTTTAATGCAAAATATTTTCTTACTGTATAATATGGACATTTGATAATAGTAAGTTCATACTTTGTAAGTATAATATATATCAAAGTAAGTTTCTACTTTGTAAGTAAGTATAAAAAACTTGATCACTGGAATTGTATTACTTAGACAGTTTTTTATTTTTTAAAAAAAGGTTCTTACACTTATCAGGATTTCAATGTGCATGCTTTTTTTTTTTTTTTTTTTTTTTGAGGCGGAGTCTTGCTCTGTCGCCCAGGCTGGAGTGCAGTGGCCGGTCTCGGCTCACTGCAAGCTCCGCCTCCCGGGTTCCCGCCATTCTCCTGCCTCAGCCTCCCGAGTAGCTGGGACTACAGGCGCCGCCACCACGCCCGGCTAATTTTTTGTATTTTTAGTAGAGACGGGGTTTCACCGTGTTAGCCAGGATGGTCTCGATCTCCTGACCTCGTGATCCGCCCGTCTCGGCCTCCCAAAGTGCTGGGATTACAGGCTTGAGCCACCGCGCCCGGCTCAATGTGCATGCTTTTTAAAGCAACTCCTCATGTAATTGTCACCCACTTCCACAATTCGGCACATAGAGTACAGTCTTTCTGAAGTATCTTGAGCAATATATCAGAATTCGTTTTTACATGTATCATAACATCCCAAAACAAGACAAGACAAAACAAAACAAAATAGCCAGGAGCACATGAAGGGTAAAAAAGTGATGTGTTTTAGTTTGAACAAGAACATTCATCTTTTCTCCTTTCTGTGTATTATCCCATAAACCAAACTCAAAATTGTACTGGTAATAATATTTTTAATTTTATATTCAAGATATATTATTGTTTTAATACCGAAATTTTAAATTATGTTATCTGTCTCTAATTGAGATTTTTAAAGTTAGCCATTCTTTCTGTTCTCTAATTGACTTAGACATCTTGGACAAATTCTAGCAAGTGACTCACCAGTGTGGCTTCAAAATACAGTAAGTTAGCACTTTTTGAGAAGGATTAGGAATTCTGGTATATAATGATGGATGAACGTGTTTGAATTCCTAGTACCCCAATTTTTTCTTTTTAAAAATAATTACTAAGAGTTTGTGGAAATTAGTAATTGTGTAAGGGAGTTCTGAGATATTTAAATTGTGACTTATCTAAGATATTTTCTATTAACACTAAATATAGGCATCTGTTCACTCTTGGCATCAGCTGTGCAATTAATCTGTATTTATCTGTTTGGAAGCAAATGTTGAATTGGTAATAACATATAAAGAATCGTGCTAGGTTGCAAAACTTTTAATGAGTATATCAATGGCAAAATATCTGTTGAATTGATATTAAATTTATTTTCACAAAGAAACCAACATATAATCTAAAAGATGAAAATCAGTATGATATCTAACATGGTATTTTTGTTCCGTGTTATGCATATAGCCCATTGACTGTGAAAGGGCACAGAACCATGCCTGTACCTCTCATCTTAGCAATACTTTCAAATACAATCTTCATACTGTTTTTAAAAAAGCAAACATGTTATTTTAAGATTTCTCTTCTTCCTTTTGTTCTTTTTTATTTCATTTTCCTTCCTCTCCCCACCACTCCTGTTCCTCTTCTTCCTCCTTCTCCTTCTCTTCCTCTTCTTCATCTTCATTATCTCCTTCTATTATTTTCCAAACTTTTTTATCTTTAAATAAGTTTCCACTTATGCAAATGTTATAAAATAAGACTGAGAGTCCATACCTACCGTTTACCCAATTTCCCTATTTTTTTTTTTTTTTAATAAAGGAAAGTGGTTTAATTGACTCAGTTCTGCATGGCTGAGGAGCTTGCCTCAGGAAACTTACAGTCATGGCAGAAGTGGAAGCAAACACATCCTTCTTCATTTGGTGACAGGAGAGAGAAATGCAAAATGAAGCAGGGAAAAGCCCCTTATAAAACCATCAGATCTCGTGAGAATTCCCTCAGTATCATGAGAACAGCAGGGGCATCCTCCCCGTGATCCAGTCACCTCCCATGACTTTTATAACCAGTGTACAAACCCGGAACATTTACACTAGTACCCTGTGATTAACTAAACTACAAACTTTATTCAGCTTTCACCAGTTCTCCCCCACCCTCATGTCCTTTTTCTGTACCAGATCCAACTAGGACCTATATTGCATTTGATTGTCATGTCACTTGAATCTCCTTCAATCTGTGATGGTCCCTCGGTCTCCCTGTCTTTCAGTACCTTGGCACTTTTAATAAGTATTGGTCAAATATTTTGCAGAATGTCTTTCAATGTGGGTTTGTCCAGTTTTTTTCTAATGATTAGTCTAAGGTTATTCATTTGGCAAGAATGCCATAGAAGAGATGTTGTATCCTTCTTAGTATATCATTATGGCAGGGGGGAGAGTACATGATGTTAGTTAGTGATATTAACCTTGATTGCCTGGTTCAGGTTATGTCTACTATATTTCCATACTGTAAAGTTACATTTTTTTCATTTATAATTGATAAATATATTGAGGAAAAACTTTGATGCTGTGCTAATGTCCTGTTTTTCTTCTTTTATCCACTGATTTTAGCATCCACTGACAGATCTTGCTTGCAACAATTATTACTGTGCCATTTGCCCAACAGTGACTTTTGTATTTCCTTTATTCTGTCTAAAGTAATAGGAATTCTTCTGTAACAGCTGTTACTTCTCCTGCATTTATTTACGCATTCAGTTATTTATTTATATCGGTATGGCCTCAAGGATATTTAGTCTAAGGATTATAATCCAATACTATCATTATTTATTTTGTGGCTAAAATTGTTCTGGCTTTAGCCATTGGGAGATCCTTCTGATTTGTTATTGTGTCCTTTTGACATACCCCCATTTTTTTTTAGCAGTTCCTTAATTTTTTGGTATCACGTAATGTTCCAAGTTTATTATTTTGTCCCCCTACCCTAGCCCTGGCATCAACTGATTGCTCAATGAGTCTGAGTTCTTTCTTTGGAGAACAATATATAGCAACCAAGATCTGAGTGCTAAGTGTGCTCATTTTTATTGGGGTGTTATTGCTCTTAGGCCCTCTCAGCAGAGAGAGCTAGGAAATTTATATACGCATATACCTACATCATATTTATTTCTATGTTTCTATCGGTATATCTTTTTAGATAGATACAGATATATCATGTAGAGATAGAGATAGAGATAGATATCATTAATACTTCGATCCTAAGTCAATACCACCAGGTTCATTTTATTTTTTGCCTTTTCCTTATTTGTAACTTCTTTCTAACAGTGAAAAACCCGACTTTCGTTATTTATAATATATTCACTTATTTATTAAATCCTACTACACTTAAGGTAGTTAGAGAATTGCTAACTGATATTCCTGTGAGAAACACTGATTACAAGAGTGCAGTATTTATATACACTTATTTTTGTCTTGAACTTTACAGTATCCAATCAAAATTTCATTTTCTTTTAAAAGTGACTTAGGTTGTTTCTTTACTTGCCCATCCTCTTCAGTATGATTCAGTTATTCATTTGTAAACTTATATTCCATACACATTGATTTTGATTATTTAACTAAATTTCATTAACTTAAATTATTTTTTTTTATTTGGGTGCGTGAAACATTACTATAGTACTTACAGTCTAAGCTTTACCAAAAAGTATAGCTTGGTAATTGTTATTCCCTCATTATCCCTCCTGACCAGTTCCTGTTCACTCTTTTTTTCCACTTATTTCTCATGCACTGCCTATAGGTAACTGGTTTCTTTAGTTTATCTTGCCTGTGCTTCTTTTGTACAAATGCACACACACTCTTCTGTGTAGTGGTCTTTTGATTGTTTCCAGTATTGTGCTATTATAAACAATGCTGCAATAAGTAACTTTATGTGCAGCATTTTCATATTGTAGAAAACACTGCTAACCAATACTCCTGTGAGAAATACACTCTGTGTGCCTCCAGGGTAGCTTCCTAGAAATGGAAATGCTGGGTTGAAAAGTATATGTATAGATATTTATGCTAAGTATTGCTGAATTTCACTCCTGAAGGCTTGTATGAATTTGGATTCTTGCCAGCAATTCCCTATTTTCCCACAGCCTTACCAACATAATGTATTGTCCTACTTTTTCATTTATGTCAGTTTGATTGTAATGTTTTAATTTGCATATGTCTAATTATGATTGAGTTTGAACATTTTGTCATTTGTTTGAGAACTTTTTTCTTATCTTCGAATAGATGCCTCCCGGATTTACCGGTGCAGTTGGACATTTTCCATCTCTTCTAATAGCACTTTAACAAGTTGTCTCGAATAAACACAGAGCTCGTTGGCCATAAGAAAACTTGAAAGATGAGTTATCTAATTCAAATGGAAGTAAAATGTTTTTAAATCATCGTAGTAAAATATGAGGTCAAAAAATTATTTTGCAAAATATGCAAAATATGAGGCCAATCAGTTCAAGATAATAAATACTTATGAATGTCAAGGAAAAAAAGAAATCGCCCATTAGTCAAAACTCATTACCAAAAGAGGGGCACAATACGAAATGGGTGTTTCCACCCTTTTCTCCTATCACCTGAGCACTTCTCTGACCCTATAAATTACACACATTTCTTGAGACCTACCATAGAAACCACAGCCATCTCTCTGGTAAACTTTCCGTCCTATCTCCTCCCCCAAAGCAGTCCCAGCTTCCTCGTAGTTCCCAGAGCACACTGTAGTTCCTCTATTGTAGGATTTATTTTATTCAGCTTGCACATACATATTTTCCCTCCCAAGAGACTATGAGGCTTTTCGCCTCCAAATTTTGGTGTTCATGTTCATATCTTTTATGTTTATATATGTTGGTACCTAGACTATATAAGAAATCATTTATTTAAATATTGGTGAAATGAAAAAATGGGGACTTTTTGTGATTTTCCAATTGGGAAAAATATTTGTAATTCTATGTTACCTTTAAAAACCATAGCCCAGAAATAATTTAGAGTAAGTCTATGAATTAGATAGAAGATATAACTTATTTTTAAACATTTGAAAAGTCATAAGATTCACACATGAGAGAAATACTAAATATATCCAAAATAAAATATTAATACCATATAAGATTTCAAGGATAAAAATGTTTGGTAACTTAGTGTACTAGAGAAAATATAAAGGAAATGGGACCCCTCATACATTCTTGGTAAAAGTAAGCATTAATGCCTTTATGGATAGCTATTTGTCTCTACCCTTCAAACTTTAAAAAGCCAATTTCCCCTTTGGCAATTTCTTATGTAGATATTTTAGATATAGTTGTATAAGCATACAACAGTGACAACTGCACAAAGTAGTCAGTACAACATTGTTGATAACACTATTTAATACTAGTGATACTAATCTATCAGGCGGGAACTAACTTACATTTTGGTATATTCCCATAAAGTAATGTGCTACAATTTTTTTTAATGTAGCCACACTGTATATATTGATATGAATAGATTTGTGAAATTTGTTACTGAATTTAATAACCATATAAAAGAATATATATATATATATATTTAGCTTGCCACAATTTGTGTAATCTAGAAAAGAAGAATGTGCATACATTCATGTTTATAAACTCATGGACTCTTTCTGAAAAGGTACATAAGAAATTGGCATCAGTTGTAGTCTCAGGGAGAAAGATTAGGTAGCAGAACAGAACAGAGAGACGGAGACTTACTTTTGACTGCATTCCATTTTATAACGTAAACGTGCACCGTATGCCTATTACTTCTTCACAATAAATAACATATAACACCAAAAATCAATTATATGAATTTTGCTTTGATTTTTAAAACGTATTTATTACTAAGCTTAATTAAAATACAAAAATCCGGAATGTGAAGGAGACACACAGGGACTAGAAATGTTATTTCTAAGTTGCAACGGGATATAGTCTTGATGCCTGAGAATCAGAAGACCTAAGTGAGAATCATAACTTCTCAGCGCCTAACAGTAGAATGTTGGTACCAAAAGGAGTTCAAGTTTTGATGATCCTTATCCTCCAAGACAAAGGGATGCATGAGTAAATGATAAGAAATTTCCAAAGTGCCATAAATCTGAGCTGCTACTCTTATTTTATTTTCAAATCATATATTCATTTTTAAATGGGAAGACTTACATTTAGGTGACATTGGGAAAAACAGTTACTTCCATGCGATTGATAGAAACCATGTTTGATTCCCACATGCCCTTCTGGAATTTCAACAATCTTGAGTATTAAAGACACCAAAACAGTAATAAAGAGCTCTACCCAAGTCTGATAATAAAGATTCACCCAACCTCTTTTAGCTTTCATATTATCCAAGCTCTCCGAACAACACTGTCATCAAATTTTATAAGATACTATTAAGTCCACCTGTTAAATGAATTTTAAAATACTCATTTCTATTCACTGCACATTTAGCAAGTGCATATTTTGTTTAAATATAACCCTGCCCTCAGTGGACTCACTATCTCATAGAGATGGAAAGAATATATAGCTATACAAACAATGGACAGAGAAATGTGAAACCTATAGCGATAGCACAGATGAGAAGAGCAATTCTGATTGCCTAGGAGGGATGCAAACCATGTAAAACCACATAGTAGTATCATGACATTTGTAAAGAAGAGATTCTTCCAAATTGCAGATAGGAGAAGGAAATGTATTTGTGGAATGAATTCATTTGGGGTTTTAGGGAATAAAATTTTAACATAAGTCAACCCATGGTAGACGTTTATTTTCTAACTCCATCCTTTAACAGAAAAAAAAAAAAAAAGGAACACTGACTTCTTCAAAAGTCACCTGGCCCCCAGCAGCAGGGCTGCAACTAAGTGGCTCAGAACCCCTCCTGCCCCCTTCCTTCCTAGTGCAATATTCTTTAAAAGACACTATGATGCTGCCCTTGATTTTGATAGCATCAGAATCAAAAAACTTACTTGATAATATGCATAGAAATGATTTCAGGACATTTTTCTTTTCCCTGGAAATTGAATTTTCTCTGTAGATTGTCTGCTTTCTAGAAGCAAAAGGTAGTCATTCATTTAAAGATCTGACCAGTAAAAATAAGCATTGCCTTTACGGTAAACTATGAGGTTTCTATTAGTGTTAACTTTCAGAAAAGGGCATAGGAAAGAGTCTAAACTTATGACTTTGGCTAACTTTCCTGATGGCAAGCTTTTAACTGTCCTAATACAAAAGTGGTTGTGGGGCAATGGTTAGAGTAGGAAAAGGAGGAGAAAAAGGGTTAACTGGAGAAGTTCATTAGGATCCATATCGAAGGTTTGTTGGACATGCAGTAATTTGGAGAATGAATATTTTAGCCCCTTTAAGGTGATGGTTATGCACACAAATATATTCACAAGTATACATGTGTATATATCTTTGTGCCTGGGCATAACACAGGTTAAGCCCAAAGTTGCCACTGTCACATACCAGGCAAGAGCCACATGTGGAATTTTGAAATCTCCTTTGTGCATTATTTTTCTATCCTCTTTCTTCCCTTCCACAAACATACAAACATCTTAAAGAAGAGGCTATATGTACTACCTTCACTTCAGTATTTTTCTTTCTTAAACCCACTGAGTGCTGCCTCTTGCTTGCACAATCTCACCAAAGTTCTTTTTATAAAATCACCATAATCAACGCTATTCCAGATACAATGGGCACATTTTGTCCTAATGCTACAAATATGCAATAATTATATGTGTTAAAATTATTGATCATTCTATTTCAAGAAACTCTTCCTCATCTTCAGAAACACCATTTTTCTCTCGGTTTTCCTTCTACTTCTCTATTAACATCATAGTTCTCTTTCTGCCATCCTCTAAGTGTTACTATTTACCAAGCTTCAATCTCTTCTCCATTTTTGCTGTTACTGGACATTTTCTTACACATTAAAATTCTTGCACTATTGATAACTCCTGGATCTGTGTCTGCTGACAAGATACCTACATAGGTTTAATCATCTATTTCCAAGTTTCCCTGGAAATCTCTACCAAAGGTTCCACAGGTATTTAAAAAAAAAACAAAAAACAAAAACCAAAAAAAAAACATAACTACAACTGGACACATTTCTTTCCCTCTAAACTTCTTGAACTCCATATTTTAATGAACAACTACATCTAATTATCCAGTTTCCAAATTCAAAGCCTTGTGAGCCATCCTAAACTGTTCTTGCTAACTTATCTCCAGTCAAACAGAGTATTATAGATACTATTTGTTTAACTTCTCTAACATCCGTCACTTTATTCTTGCCTTCCTTCAGGCCCTGATCACGTCTTGCCTAATTACTACAACATATTTACAAAAATATTCCAACTGCCTTAAATTTGGCCTCCATACTGCCAAAATAATCACCCCAAAACTCAAGTCCCTAAAGAATGTGGCTCTTCAGAAACTTTTCATAGTATTGAAGATTAAGTCGACAATTTAAGTTTGGTACATAAAACCTACGATGATTTGCTTGTCTTCTTTTATCTCTGTACTTGAACTTAGTCCATGTCCTTGAGTCTCATTGTTTTTTTCTCTTCTTTTTTTTTTTTTTGAGTTGGAGTCTCGCTCTGTTGTCAGGTTGGAGTTCAGTGGCACCGTCTTGGCTCACTGCAACCTCCGCCTCCCAGGTTCAAATGATGCTTCTGCCTCAGCCTCCTGAGTAGCTGGAACTAGAGGTGTGCACCACCATGCCCAGTTAATTTTTGTATTTTTAGTAGAGACGGGTTTCACCATGTTGGCCAGGATGGTCTTGATCTCTTGACTTCGTGATATGCCTGTCTCAGCCTCCCAAAGTGCTGGAATTACAGGCGTGAGCCACCATGCGTTGCCTGAGTTGAACTGTTTTGTGTTCGTGTCTACATGTTTTTGCACATGATATTTCACTTGTTTAGACTATCCTGCTTTCTTTCTTCTTCCAGTGAGTTCATACCCACCCTTCAAAACTTGGATTCATTATCACCTCTGTCAACAAACCTTCCCTGGCTGGATTAGGTGCCGTTCTTTGGAGCTTAACTGCACATATTTCTTAGCATAGAACTTTCACACAATAATCTCTGATTTCCAAAAAGCCAAAGTACTTATTGAAAATTTAGCCAAATAGTCATGCAAACTAATATATTATTACAACTGTAACAGCTGCACAAAAGTAGTACATGATTTTATAGTGTCTAAAAAGGTGGTAGAAGTGTTGATTTAGCCACAGAGGAATCAGGAAACACTTAGGCACGTATCACATCATAGCTTGTGTCAAAATTAGTTAGGCACATGTTTATATACAGTTCCTCATCTCAAGCTTATACACACAGACACACATACACACACACACACGTCACTTTTGTTCCCTTTCATGGCAAGCCATAAAAGTCATTCATCATGAAATATTACTATTTCTGCCTTTCCCCATAAACAGATGCTACTCGAAACATAGGAAATGGTCAATAAATATCTGCTGAATTAAACTGAAAACTTTACCCAGAGTTGCAGAATTGTTATATGATTCTGTTTCTTTAGAGTTAACCATATGGTTCGACTGAAGATAAAGCCTTAATCAAATTTATTATAACCTTACATTTCACTTACAACAAAAGCAGCATGCGTCATGCCTTCTGTCTTTCCTAAAAATCAATGACACACCTACCACATGGTTTCAAGTATGATAAAAATAAAGGAGGTCTTGAAAAAATCCAAAAGAAATGCAAACCAGGAGAAAAGGAACCTTTGGAGCCCTTAAATTGGTGCTATGACTTGAATGTGTCCTCAACATTTCATGTGTTCGAAACTCAATCCCCAAACATATAGTGATAAAATTTGGAGGTGGGGCCTTTGGGAGGTAATTAGGATTAGATAACATCATCAGAGTGGGACCCTCACAATGGGACTGGTGGCTTTATAAGAGGAAGAGAAACCTGAGCTAGCACACACTTGCCTTCTGCTATGATATGACACAGCAAAAAGGCCCTTACCAGATGCTAGCAGCCTTCCCTGCTTCCAGGACTGTGAAAATTAAATGTATTTTTCTTTGTAAATTACACAGTCTGTGGTATTCTGTTATAACAACAGAAAATAAACTAAGATGATGACTAGTTTAGGATAAAGATCCTGAGAGACCAACAGAAAAAGACCTGGGAGAAGGGGTTCATAGTATTAGTCTGAAAGGTTGTATACTTCCAGTTTTGCCATTGTTTTCATTTCTAGTTTTATAGGTTAATTAACAAATAATGAAAAATGGAAGGATCAGAATGATCTGTTTTCTATGGTCTTATGCAAGTGTACATTGTAAGCATTCAATTTGTAGATATGAAAATCACTGCAATAATCCTTCTAGGAGCCAGCACTAGATAACCATCTGCAGCACCCTGGGCTTACGTAAATAATCCGTTTAGACTGAACTGTTATTTTCATTTTTATTTTTTTATTTGTACATATTTATGGGTGTATTAGTCCATTTTCATGCTGCTGATAAAGACATATCAGAGACTGAGCAATTTAAAAAAGAAAGAGGTTTAATGGACTTATAGTTCCACATGGCTGGGGAGGCCTCAAAATCATGGTGGAAGGTGAAAGGCATGTCTCACATGGCAGCAGACAAGAGTAGAGAGCTTACGCAGAGAAACTCCCCGTTATATAATCATCAGATCTGGTGATTCTCATATATTAATTATATGAGAATAGCACAGGAATTATTCAACTACCTCCCATTATTCAACTACCTCCCACTGGGTCCCTCCCACAACATGTGGGAATTCAAGATGAGATTTGGGTGGGGACATAGGCAAACCATACCATTCCACCCCGGCCCCTCCCAAATCTCATATCCCCACATTTCAAAGCCAATCAAGCCTTCCCAAGAGTCCCCCAAAGTTTTAACTCATTTCAGCATTAACTCAAACGTCCACAGTCCAAAGCCTTATCTGAGGCAAGACAAGTCCCTTCTGCCTATGAGTCTGTAAAATAAAACCAAGTTTGTTACTTCCAGGATACAATGGGGGTTCAGGCAGTGGAAGAAATTGGCCCAACCAAAGGGGTACAGGCCCCATGCAAGTCCGAAATCCAGTGGAGTAGTCAAATCTCAAAGCTCCAAAATGATCTCCTTTGACTCCATGTCTCATGTCTAGGTCACACTGATGCAAGAGGTGGGTTCCCATGCCCTTGGGCAGCTCGGCACCTGTGGCTTTGCAGGGTACAGCCTCTCTCTCAGTTGCTTTCATGGGCTGGTGTTGTGTGTCTGCAGCTTTTCCAGGTACATGGTGCAACCTGTCAGTGGATCTACCATTCTAGGGTCTAGGGGATGGTGGTCCTCCCAGCTCCACTAGACAGTGCCCCAGTAGGGACCCTGTATGGGGGCTTCAACCCCACATTTCCCTTCCACTCTGCCCTAGCAGAGGTTCTCTGAGAGGCCTACCCCTGCAGCAAAAGTCTGCCTGGACATCTAGGCATTTCCTTACATCCTTTGAAATCTAGGTGGGGTTTCCCAAACCCCAAATCTTGACTTCTGTGCACTGGCAGGCTCAACACCACATTGAAGCTACCAAGGCTTGAGTCTTGCACCCTCTGAAGTCATGGCCAAAGCTGTACATTGGCCCTTTCAGACTCAGCTGGAGCAGCTGAGACACAGGGCACCAAGTTCCTAGGCTGCACATAGCATGGGGACCCCGGGCCCCACTCACAAAACCATGTTTTCCTCCTAGTCCTCTAGGCCTGACATGGGAAGGGGTGCCATGAAGACCTCTGATATTCCCTGGAGACATTTTTTCCATTGTCTTGGGGAACAGTATTCAGCTACTCATTACTTATGCAAATCTATATAGTTGGCTGGAATTTCTCCTCAGAAAATGGGATTTTCTTTTCTATTGCATTGTCAGGCTGCAAACTTTCCCAACTTTTATGCTCTCTTTCAGGTATAAAACTGAATGCCTTTGACGGCACCCAAGTCACCTCTTGAATGCTTTGCTGCTTAGAAATTTCTTCTGCCAGATACCCTAAATCATCTCTCTAAAGTTCAAAGTTCCACAAACCTCTAGGGCAGAGGCAAAATGCCACCAGTCTCTTTGCTAACACATAACAAGAGTCACCTTTGCTCCAGTTCCTCACAAGTTCCCCATCTCCATCTGAGACCACCTCAGCCTGGATTTCATTGTCCATATCATGACCAGCATTTTGGTCAAAGCCATTTGACAAGTCTCTAGGGAGTTCCAAACTGTCCCACATTTTCCTGTCTTCTTTTGAGCCCTCCAAACTGTTTCAACCTCTGCCTGTTACCCAGTTCCAAAGTTACTTCCACATTTTTAGGTATCTTTTCAGCAGCACTCCACTCTACTGGTATCAATTTACTGTATTAGTCCATTTTTATGCTGCTGATAAAGACATACTGGAGACTAGGCAATTTACAAAAGAAAGAGGTTTAATGGACTTACAGTTCCACCTGACTGGGGAGACGTCACAATCAAGGCAGAAGGTGAAAGACACATCTCACATGGTGGCAGACAGGGGAAGAGAGCTTGTGCAGGGAAACTCCCACTTATATCATCATCAGATCTTACGAGATTTATTCAGCACAGGAAACAGAACAGCACAGGAAAACCCACCCCCATAATTCAACTACCTCCCATGGGGTCTCTCCCACAACATGTGGGAATTCAAGATGAGATTTGGGTGGGGACACAGCCAAACCATATCAGTGAGGTGCATGAGAAATGTTGTTACACATATCTAATGCGTAGCAATTAAGGGAAGGTATCTAAAGTGTCCATCACCTGAGGATAATACATTTTTATCAAGTATGGTCATCCTGTTCTGCTACCAACCATTACATTTATTCCTCTTATTGGATTGTATGTTTGTACCCTTAACCCACTTCTGTTCATCCTCCTCTCTCCCTCCGGTTTTTTTTTTTTTTTTTTTTAAATTTTGACATCTACATTCTCTTTTGATCCAGTTTCTGTCACTTGGTGGAGCTTAGTGTTTAGAGTTTGAGCTTTGAAATCAAACTGGACCTAGGATTACTTCTCAACTCTTATACTTATTGGGTGAGATGACTGCTCTATCTTTCAGTGGTTATCATGTGTACAATAGAGTGAGTATTCATACTTCCTTAGAATTGTTGTCAGAATTAATTGACATAGACCATCTTAATATGGTGCCTGCCAGATCATAGGTGCTTAATAAATTGTAATAATGTGATATGGCAGAGAAGTTTATTGATATTTATGACTTTTGGGAAATTCTACCAGTAATAATCCTTTTCATCCTTTCATCCTTGAAGATTTATTCAACAACAGCAATATTGCTCATTTGTTATTTGAGATTATTTTAATAATTTCTCTTCTGTAGCTATAAAATATTTAAGAATTGTCTTTGTTTGAAAGAAAAATCTAAGAAAATTGGATTTTTAGTAGACAGCTTTTGAAGGATTTTGCTTCATCAAAACTCTATAAGAAGTGAATACTAATGGGGATGGGGTTTTTTTCCAGGGTGATGAACGTGTTCTGGAATTAGAGAGTGGTGATGGTTGCATAGCCTTGTACATATACTAAGAACCACTGAACTGTACACATTAAAAGGGTAAATTTTGTGGTATCTGAATTGTATTTTAATATACATATATATATATATATTTTTAGATAGAGTCTTGCTCTGTCGCCCAGGCTGGAGTGCAGTGGCACCATCTCCGCTCACTGCAAGCTCCGCCTCCCGCATTCACACCATTCTCCTGCCTCAGCCTCCCGAGTAGCTGGGACTATAGGCACCCGCCACCATGCCCAGCTAATTTTTTAGTTTTTTAGTAGAGACAGGGTTTCACTATGTTAGCCAGGATGGTCTCCATCTCCTGACCTAGTGATCCACCTGCCTCAGCCTCCCAAAGTGCTGGGATTACAGGCGTGAGCCACTGCACCCGGCCTTTTTTTTTTCTTTTTAGATCGAGTCTTGCTCTCTCACCCAGGCTGGAGTGCAAAAGAGTGATCTCAGCTCACTGCAACCTCCACCTCCCGGATTTGAGCAATTCTCCTGCCTCAGCTTCCAGCATAGCTGGGATTACAGGCAAGTGCCACCATGCCCACCTAATTTTTTTATTTTTAGTAGAGACAGTTTTTCACCATGTTGGCCAGGCTGGTCTCGAACTGATCTCAGGTGATCCACCCGCCTCAAAGTATTGGGATTACAGGAGTGAGACACCATACCTGGCCCTGCAGTTTAATGTTTTAAAATTATCAGAAAAATATTAGACAGCAAGATAGTTTACAGCTACACACGTTATTAGAGTGGTGATTTTTTTTTCTTTCCTGTTTTCATTTCAGTTGTCCACTCCACGTTGTAGGTATTATGATCAGTTTGGTTGTCAAACTCTTAGATGACATCGTAAGAAAGACTTGAGAGCTACACATTGCTGAGTTCAAGTCCCAGCTGTGTGTTCATGAACACATTTCTTAATTTTAATCTCATTTTTCTCATTTGCAACACAAGGTTAATAATCTGCCTTGAGGTTTGTTGTGGCAAAAGGAAAAAAGAAAGAAAAGGAAATCCTTAACATAGAGGTTAGCACTTAACGGACTCCCCATTTACAGAAGATCTTTAAAAGGACTAGTACATTCTGAAAAAGAAGTTTGGATATTTTTTCTTCTTTCTTTTTTTCTGGTCAGAACCTTTTATGAAACATCTGGTCATCCCTATTTTTAAAATTTATAATTATTTTAAAGCAAATGAAAATACTTTCCTTAAAGGTGAAATTTAAAACGTAAAGTTATTAACAACATTTTGGGTTGTTATATTTTGAAAGGAAGGTATCTGAAGATAAAATTTGGAAAATCAACCCCCTCCTTTAAGTTTCTACCACATGCTTGATGCTGTCACTGACACCTCGAGCTGAGGAATATAAGTAGCTTTTGCTCAGGAGGTGTTAGTCTGATGGCAGCTTGTTTGGATAGTGCTTTTTGTTTGTTTGTTGTTTTTAGTCCATGGTCTTACCTAGACACTCAGCATTAGGCCTACCTTCTGGATTAGCATATACTAAAATCATTCCTTTGCCATTCTTTTAGTTTTCATAAGTTCGATGAGCAAAAAGCCAACATGGAAGGTGAGAAAACAGTCTGCCTTATTATTTCATTTATATATTGAAATATATATATATATTTATATATATGGGGAAAATACTGAAAGCATATACACAAAAAATATAACTGTAGTTATTTCTCAGTGACCATTTTGGTGGTGGTTGTCAATTGTAGGGAAGCTGGGAGAATAGCTGCTCAGAGCATGCATTCTGGAATTGAATTTCCTGGGCTTGACTTCTGCTCTACCACTTACTGCCATATAACTTTGTGCCATTCACTTAACCTCTCTAGTCATCAGTTTCTATTATATAAAATGTAAATAATATTACATAACAGGGTAAAGCTTAACTGAGATAATGTATGTAAAATGTAAGGTACAATGACAATAGGACCTCAAAAAAACTCAATAGATATCAATATCAATTCTTATTACTGCATTTCTATATTGTCATATTTTCTAAAAGTATTATTGAATACTTTTTAAATCAAATAAATATTGTTTTAAAAAATCAGCATCTTATCTTTATAAGTGATTTTTTAAAATCACTTATAAAGTGATAAAAATCACTAAGAACATCAAATAGTCAGAATATGACTGTTGAGATTACAGCATCAAAAAATACTTCTATGACCTAATACATGTTCTTCATCCTTGGGCACTAGTGAGAGCTGTATAATGTTTATAAAAATTTTTATTATTCTCTGTTCTTCTGAAGTCAAATGCAGAATTTTTCTGGAAAACTATAAGCCGGGAATTAGATGGAACTTTTTGATTTTCTTTGCAAAGACTTTCAAGGATTGGAATTCCACTTCTAGGAAGTAGGTTAAGCAATTTTGCTAAGGCAGATACCAAATACTCTTCTTGAAAAATATACCAATTCCAAGTTTTATTATATAAGCCTACATGTGCTTCCAGCCCATGTATCGGTACATTTCAACATTTATTGAATAGGGTGTCCTTTCCCCAATTTATGTTTTTGTATGCTTTCTTGAAGATCAATTAGTGGTCAGTATTTGGCCTATTTCTGGGTTAACTATTCTGTTCCATTGGTCTACATGCCTATTTTTATACCAGTACCATGTTGTTTTGGTAACTATAGTCTTGTAGTATAATTTGAAGTTGGGTAAGGTGATGCCTCCAGATTTGTTCTTTTTGCTTAGTATTTCTTTGGTGTGTGGGTTCTTTTTTGGTTCCATATGAATTTTAGGATTTTTTTTCTAGCTCTGTGAAGAACACTGATGACATTTTGATGGGGATTGTACTGAATCTGTACATTGCTTTGGACAGTATGGTCATTTTCACTATATTGATTCCTTCCATTTATGAGCATGAGCTGTCTTTCCATTTGTTTTTTTGTTTTTGTTTTTGTTTGGAATTTTGAATGACACTTCAAAAATTGTAAAAAATGTGCTTTTAATCTTGGGGTCTCAGAAATACTTATTACAAGCTTACAGAAAGCCAAAACTAACTGACTATGCAGATAGTTTAAGAAAGAAAAACGAAGATGGATACATTCCTAGAGTCAGTTTTCTAATTCCCAACCTTTTTTGGTGAATGCACTTCTATTTATATTTCAATAGTTTTGGGGGAACAGGTGGTTTTGGTTACATGGATACGTTCTTTAGTGGTGATTTCCGAGATTTTAATGCACCTGTCACTCAAGCAATGTACATTGTACCCAGTATGTCATCTCATACTTATGCCTTTGCATCCTCATAGCTTAGCTCCCACTTATACATGAAAACACACAATATTTGACTTTTCATTCCTGAGTTACTTCATTTAGAATAATGGCCTCCAGCTCCATCCAAGTTGCTGCAAAAGACATTATTTCATTTCTATTTATGGCTGGGTACTATTCCATGGTGTTTATATACTGTATGTTCTTTATCCACTCATTGGATGATAGGCACTCAGGTTGGTTCCATATCTTTGCAATTGCGAATTGTGCTGCTACAAATGTGTGTGCATGTGTCTTTTTCATATAATGGCTTCTTTTCCTTTGGGTAGATATCCAGTAGTGGGATTGCTGGATTGTATAGTAGTTCTACTTTTAGTTCTTAAAGAAATATCCAAACTGTTTTCCATAGGTTGTACCAATTTCCATTCACACCAGCTGAGTAAATGTGTAAAAGTGTTCCCTTTTTACCACATCCATTCCAACATCTATTGTTTTTTGACTTTTAATTATGGTCATTCTTGCAGGAGTAAAGTGGTATCTCATTGTGGATTTACTTGACATTTCCCTGATAATTAGTGATGTTGAGCATTTTTTCTTGTTTGTTGTCTGTTTGTGTCTAATTTTGAGAATTGTCTATTCATGTCCTTTGCCCACTTTTGGATGGGATTATTTGTTTCTTTCTTGCTAATTTGTTTGAGTTCCTTGCAGATTCTAGATATTAGTCCTTTGTAGGGTGCATAGTTTGTGAATATTTTCTTCTCCCACTGTGTGGGAAATACATTTACTTTGATGACTATTTCTTTTGCTGTGCAGAAGATTTTTAGTTTAATTATATTACATTTATTTATTTTTGTTTATGTTTCATTTGCTTTTGAGGTCTTAGTCATAAATTATTTGCCTAAGCCAATGTCTAGAAGAGTTTTTCCAATGTTATCTTCTATAATTTTTATGGTTTCAGGTCATATATTTAAGTCTTTGATCCATCTTGAGTTAATTTTTGTGTAAGGGGAAAGATAAGGATCCAGTTTCATTCTTCTACATGTAGCTTGCTAGTTTTCCCAGCAACATTTATTTAATAGGGTGTCCTTTCCCCAATTTATGTTTTTGTATGCTTTCTTGAAGATCAATTAGCTGTAAGTATTTGGCTTTATTTCTGGGTTCTCTATTCTGTTCCATTGGTCTACATGCCTATTTTTACACTAGTACCATGCCGTTTTGGTAACTATAGTCTTGTAGTATAATTTGAAGTTGGGTAAGGTGATGCCTCCAGATTTGTTCTTTTTGCTTAGTATTGCTTTGACTGTGTGGGCTCTTTTTTGGTTCCATATGAATTTTAGGATTTTTTTTCTATTTCTGTGAAGAATGCTGATGACATTTCGATGGAGATTGAACTAAATCTGTAGATTGCTTTGAGCAGTATGGTCATTTTCACTGTATTGATTCTTCTCATTTACGAGCATGGGTTGTCTTTCCATTTCTTTGTGTCGTCTATGATTTCTTTCAGCATTGTTTTGTAGTTTCCTTGTAGAGATCTTTCACCTCCTTAAGTATATTACTAAGTATTTTTTAATTTTATTTTTTGTAGCTGTTTCAAAAGCAATTGAGTTCTTGATTTGATTCTCAACTTGGTCGTTGTTGGTGTATAGCAGTTCTACTATTTGTGAACATTGATTTTGTACCAAACTTCTGATGCTTGTTTTTAAAGGCAGAGTTTAAAGACTCACTATGAGTGACACACATACACTGTATATACAACAATGACAATAACATTTTAAATTTCTCAATTAATTTTCTTAACCAAATCAGAAACAAATTTTCTGGAATTTGCCTTCAGGTATTTTTAGCAAGGAAAATGACCAAATATGAAATAAATTACTATTTCTTATGGTTTTTGCTTGTTTATTTTTTCTTCTATGAAACAATTCTTGTATTTTTAATGCACAGTCATTTGGGGACATCAAACTCTGACCATATTTATGTGGCATGACACTTAGCAAGCTGCAGACATTATCTGAAATTGTTTTCTCTAACCTTGTTTCTCCTACACACCATCACAAGTAAACAAATGATGGATGTAAATATCTATTTTCAAAAGGCATTTCATCTGACACCATCTTACTCAGAGTTTTTGTAATTGCATGGAGAAAAACTTTAAAATAGCATGTGCTCAGGGACTCAAACCAATTTTGATTAAAAATGGTTGAATATTTCACTTCTTCTTCAAAAGTATATTTTGAAGTATATGGTTCCTTGTAGCCTAAAGTCAAATTACCACAATCTGTAACTTGGTGTGTTCAAGAACTGGCACAATCTTCACCTAGCTTTCTGGACATAGTTTATACAATATCACTTCCCCCATAATTACTTCAAGTCTACAATCCCTTACCAGAAACAGCTGGGGCTGAGTGTGTTTTATAATTCAAGTTTTTGGGGGAACAAGGTAGTATTTTTTTTAAAGTAATACAGTTAATGTATAAAATACTAGCAAAAGCCATATATGTTGGGGCTGCACCTATAATGAAATATGTTGATATTTCTGCAGTAAAATCTACAAATATTCTCATAAGTGGGATAAATAAAGACTATAAATGGCCTCCTGTCAATTCAGGTCAGTCTGTACCTTAAGGAAAAACAACAACACACACAATGGTTTTCAGAGCTTCTTGAATTTAGAAATCAAAGACAGTAAAATACAAGCCTGCACTTGCTTTACTTGGACATAGACTTTGGAACTTTTAGCCTTTGTTCATCTTCTTTCCTTAGCCAAAAATGTCCTTTGTATCTCTTCTAGTCTATTAAAGTTTATCATGGGCCAGTCCAAACGTCAACTCTTCCACAAAGCCTGAAGTCAGAAGCACCCCAATTTCCTCTGTTGTCTGCATGCATATCTTTCTTCACAGGCTAGAAAGTCTGTAGGGAATAGTTCTGTGTCTGATTTGCATTACATACTGTGATTCCTGGCAATGTATTTTTCCTCAAAATAATATAAAAATTGGATGAAGCAAGCCTGCTTGAAAACATAAATGTTGACAAAACAAACCCAAAGCATTCAGTGTCCTATCTATTCCTATTTTATAACTGTGAATTTTTATAAGATGACTTTATTTTTTCATATCAGATGGGTAATGTGCTGATGTCTTGACAAGGCATATCTCACACATGCACGTGAACACCCAATCATCACGTGAACACCCAATCATCACGTGAACACCCAATCATCACGTGAACACCCAATCATCACGTGAACACCCAATCATCATGCTTATGAACTACAAAAGGATCAGGTTTGGTTTTTTTAAAAAACTGATTTTACTCAGAATCTATTTTTTCTGGTCAAATATTTTCTAGTGATTCTAAGAAAAAAGTATAAGCAGTATAGTTGCTAGCTTTCTGTTACAGTTCAACACACTGAGTAAACTTCAAAGAAGCCAGTTTTAGGTTACTGTAGTGCTCAGGAAATGTGAGTTCTTAAAAAATTAACTTACTCATATATTACACTTCTGATTTTTTCTAATCATTTAATCATAATTCTATCGCTTCCAGAAGCAAAACCAGACTGTAAGTTCTTTATTTTTATTTTTATTTTTTTAGATGGAGTCTTACTCTGTCACCCAGGATGGAGTACAGTGGTGTAATCTTACCTCACTGCAACCTCTGCCTCCTGGGTTCAAGCGATTCTCATGTCTCAGCCTCCCAAGTAGCTGGGACTATAGGTGCATGCCACCACACCTGACTAATTTTTGTATTTTTGGAAATGATGGGGTTTCGTGATGTTGGCCAGACTGGTACTGAACTCCTGACCTCAACAGATCTCCCCGCCTTGGCCTCCCAAAGTGCTGGGATCACAGGCATGAGCCACCATGTTCTTTAGTCTACTAAAAATGTATCTTTTTATTTGAAGTTCTTTGCAGTGCTCTTTGTAGACAATTAAGAGTGGCTGATAATTCATATATGACTAAATAATACTAATTTTGAATAAAATCATTTTAAATTACCTATTTTAGAACTATTTAATATTAATAAGATAACTATTTTTCTAATATTGGAGATCTGGGGACATTCCTCCAAATAGAAATACCACCTTACTATTGTAAGTTTCAGTGGATACTTTGATTTTAAGTCTTTTACCTTACACAATTTATGATCTTATATTTTATTTCTACAATTAGTAGACTATCATATGAAGTGATATTCCTGACTCCTTTTGTAATAAAATCACTATTAGGATATGCTAGAAAATGAAACAAGAAATGAATAAAATGCTCCCTATAGGTAAAAGCAGAAATAGTATATAAGGTGTGTTTTGGCTATGGCAGGGGATTTGAAGAACAATGCTGAATAATATCTAGATCACAAAATCAACTATAATAAGCCAAAAATAGGTTTTTCATATTTGGTACTAGCCTCCATATGAAGTAGCTATCCTAATATACAGTACCGTATAACATCTTTTTAGTCATTCATTCACCCAGTCTTTCATCCATATATCCATAGGGAAAAAATTCTACTCAAAATTAAAACTCCCTTCTTGGGAAGACAGTTCAATTAAGGGAGAACGGGTCCTCTTTCTTCAGCAAAGCATCTTGGTAGATCAAAACATGCACAGAGGAGTCAGAGAAATTTGGGAATAAGACTGGAGGAAATGGAATTCATCTACAGAACAATGTGAGAAGAATTTGGAGCTCCTGTGAGCCATCTGGAAGGGACTAAGGAAAACCAAAAACCATGGTAAGAGGCTGGAGTCTGAGGTATAGAAATGGCCAAGAGACTTTTTTAGAGAACAAGGATAGCTGTACAGTCTCTAAAATGAAATAATTTGACAGAAGCAGAATTAAGAGCTAGAGGAGATCACGAAAATATAAACTCACACTGAAAATTTGCATACAACTTAGTGGTGGTTGGGGTGGGCAATACTGAGCTCTAAAATTCATAGAATGGAGCTCAAACCAATCTTAGCGAGGTCTTAATTGGTACAATGAATTTAGCTATATCTGAGATACAAAAACATACACACGCACGTATTCATATGAAGCAAGTGTTCTAGAGCTCATTTATTCAATAACCCCAAACATCTGCCACATAGATACAAACCTGAAAGAAGATGCAAAGAAGGGACAAAAGAAAGACATCTAACCACCCACAAATGCTGTCATAAAATTGCAGCAATAAATTTTACATAGCTTGTAGAGTTTCATTGTGTCCTAACACAATATGTATTTACATTTTTAAAAATTCTATTTACCTTTTTACATACTACTCTACACGGCTATTTCACCACACTCAACAGTCTAGAACTACAACCCACACACCAAATCCAGCAAACTGCCTGTTTTTGAAAATAAAGTTCCATTGGAACACAGCCATAACCATTTGTTGCTGTGTTGTCTATGACTGTTTCAGGCTACAACCTCAGAGTCGAGTGATTGTGACAAAGGCTATATGGTCCATAAAGCCTAAAATATTTACTGTCTGCTTCTTAGCAGAAAAGGACTGCTAACCTCTTACCAAGAAGCAAAAGTTGAAATAGACAGATTTAAAAACATATGGTGAGAAATAACTACTTTATGGCAAAAAAGTAAGCAAACAACAAACCAACAAATATCATGCCCTCCAAAGTCACAATACATGGTGCCATCATGTGTGAAGACAAATAACACCAGACAGCCTAACAAGTTGTTAACAAGTCTCCGAAAGTGTATTTTACAGGGCAATACAATTGTTAAAATTAATAATAATGATCCTGAGACATCAACAAAAATTGTAAAATTTGTTGAGAATTTTCTAAGACATTTGAAAAAATATATAAAAAATAAGATTTTTGCTTTTGATATTTTGTTTTTTTAACTTTTAGTTTTTGTGGGTACATACTGGGTGTATTTATGGGGTACATAAGATATTTTGATACAGGCATATAATGCATAATAATCACATCAGGGTAAATGGGGTATTCATCACCTCAGGCATTTATCCTTTCTTTTTGTTACAAGTAATCCAATTATACTTTTAGTTAACTTTAAATATATAATAAATTATTGTTACCTTTAGTCTCCCTGTTCTGCTATCGAATACTAGATCTTATTCATTCTTTCCAACTACATTTTTGTACCCATAAACTATCCTCACTCCCTGCCACTACCCTTCCCAGCCTCTGGTAACCATCAGTCTACTGTCTATCCCCATGAGTTCAATTGTTTTAACTTTTAGCTCTCACAAATCAGTGAGAACATATGAAGTTCATCTTTCTGTGCCTGGCTTATTTTATTTAACATAATGACCTCCAGTCCTATTCATGTTGTCATAAATGACAGAATCTCATTCCTTTTTTATGGGTGAATTATATGTACTACATTCTCTTTATCCATTTGTCTGTTGGTGGACATTTCAGTTGCTTCAAAATCTTAGCTATTGGGAATAGTGTTACCGTAACATGAGAGCGTAGAAGTCTCTTTGATATACTGATTTCTTTTCTTTTGGGTATATACCTAGTAATGGGATTGTGGGATCATATAGTAGCCCTATTTTTAGTTTTTTGAAGAACCTCCAAACGATTTTCCATAGTGGTTGTACTAATTTACATTCCCACCAAGAGTGTACAAGGGTTCCCTTTTCTCCACCTGCTGGCCAGTGTTCGTGATTTCCTGTATTTTGGATAAAAACCTTTTTAACTGAGGTGAGGTGACATATTGTTAGCTTTTATTTGCATTTGTCTGACAATCAGTGATGTTGAGCACATTTTTATATACCACTTTGCGTGTCTTCTTTTGAGAAATGTCTATTCAGATCTTCATGTATTTTTTAGTGAGATTAATAGATTTTTTCCCTATAGAGTTGTCTGAGCTTCTTATATATTCTGGTTATTGATTCCTTGTCAGATGGATAGTTTGCAAATATTTTCCCCCATTCTGTGGGTTGTCTCTTCACTTTGTTGATTGTATCCTTCACTTCGCAGAAGGTTTTTAACTTGATGTGATCCCATTTGTCCGCTTTTGCTCTGGTTGCCTGTGTTTGTGGGGTATTATTCAAGAAATCTTTGCCAAGAATAATGTCCCGGAGTGTTTTCCCCAAGTTTTATTTTATTAGTTTCATAATGTAAGGTCTTAGATTTAAGCCTTTAATCCCCCCCAACACACCTTTTTTTTTTTTGAGACGGAGTTTCACTCTTGTTGCCCAGGCTGGAGTACAAAGGCGCGATCTTGGCTCACTGCAACCTCCGCCTCCCAGGTTCAAGTGATTCCCCTGCCTCAGCCTCCTGAGTAGCTGAGATTAAAGGTGCGTGCCACCATGTGCGGCTAATTTTTTGTATTTTTAGTAGAGATGGGGTTTCACCATGTTTGCCAGGCTGGTCTCAAACTCCTGACCTCAGGTGATCTGCCCGCCTCAGCCTCCCAAAGTGCTGGGATTACAGGTGTGAGCCACCACGCCAGGCCTTTAATCCATTTTTATTTGATTTTTGTATATGGTTAGCTAGAGATAGGGAGTCTAGTTTCATTCTGCTGCATACGGATATCCAGTTTTCTTAGCACAATTTATTGAAGAGATTGTCCTTTCCCCAATGTATGTCCTTGGCATCTTTGTTAAAAATGAGTTAACTGTAGACATGGATTTACTTCTGAGTTCTTCATTCTGTTCCATTGGTCTATTTGTTGAATTTTATCAAATAATTTTTCAGCATCAATTGAAATGATCATTTTTTTTTGTATTTTGTTCTGTTGATATAATGCATCACATTGATTGATTTGTGTATGCTGAACCATCCTTGTATTTCTGGAATAAATCCCAGTTGGTCATGATGAATGATCTTTTTAATGAGTTGTTGAATCCAATTCAGTTTGCTAGTATTTTGTTGAGGATTTTTGCATCAATGTTCAACAGGGATATTGGCCTATAGTTTTCTTTTCTTTTTGAGGTGTCTTTGTCTGATTTTGGTATCACGGTAATACTGGCCTCATAAGTTTGGAAGTATTCCCTACTGCCCTGTTTCTCTGAATAGTTTTAGTAGGGTTGATATTAGTTCTTCTTTAAATGTTTGGTAAAATTCACCATTGAAGCCATCAGGTTCCAGGCTTTTCTTTGCCGGGTGACTTTTTATTACTGCTTTGATCTGGTCACTTGTCATTTGTCTGTTCCTGTTCTGGATTTTTTCATGGTTCAATCTTGGTGGGTTGTATGTGTCTAGGAATGTATGCATTTCTTCTAGAATTTCCAATTTGTTGGCATAGAGTTGCTTATAGTAGCCTCTGATGATCCTTTGGATTTCTGCAGTATCAGTTGTAAAGTCTTCATTTTCACCTCTGATTTTGTTTTTGGGGGGGCCTTCTCTCTTTTCTTTCTTAGTTAGTCTGGCCAAAGTTTTCTCAATTTTGTTTATCTTTTCTAAAAACCACTATTTTGTTTCATTGCTTTTTGTATTGTTTTCTTAATTTCACATTCACTTATTTCTACTATGAACTTTATTATTTTTCTCTACTAATTTTGGGTTTGTTCTATTCTTGCTTTTCTAATTCTTTAAGAAGCACAATTAGGTAGTTTATTTGAAGTTTTCTAATTTTTGACATAGGTGATTATAGCTATAAGCTTTTCTCTTAGTACTGCTTTAGCTGTATCTCATTGGTTTCAGTATGTTGTGTCTCCATTATCATTTCTTTCAAGATTTTTTTCAATTTCCTTTTTCATTTCTTCTTTGACCCATTGGTCATTAAGGAACATACTGTCTAATTTCCTTATGATTGTATAGTTTTCAAATTTCCTCTTGTTAATGATTTCTAGTTTTATTCCATTTTAGTCACAGAAGATACGTGATATAACTTCCAATTTTTTGAATGTTTTAAGACTTGTTTTGTGGCCTCACATATGGTATATCCTTGAGAATGATCCATGTACTGAGGAGAATATGTATTCTGCAGTCATTGGATAAAATGTTCTGTAAATATACATTAGGTTCATTTGGTGTATTGTGCAGATTAAACCAGATGTTTCCTTACTAATTTTCTGTCAGGATGATGTGTCAATGCTGAAAGTGCAGTTTTTAAGCCTCCATCTGTTATTGAGTTGGAGTCTATCTTTCTCTTTAGCTCTAATAATATTTTCTTTATATATCTGGGTGCTCCAGTATTGGGTACACATATATTTATAGTTGTTATATCATTTTGCTGAATTGATTTCTTTATCATTATGTAATGACCTTCTTTGATTCTTTGTATAGTTTTTGTCTTGAAATCTACTTTGTCTGATGTAAGTATAGCTATTGCTGTTTTTTTTGGTTTCTACTTGCATGCAATATATTTTTCCATCCCTTTATTTTCAGTTTATGTGTGTCTTTATAGGAAAAGTGCAACTCATCATTGGGTCTTGTTTTTTTAATCCATTCAGCTACTCTGTGTGTTTTGATTGAAGGGTTTAGTCCATTTATATTCATTGTTGTTATTGATAAGTAAGGACTTACCTCTGCCATTTTGTTACTTGTTTTCTGGTTGTTTGTGGTCTTCTCTTCCTTCTTTCCTTTTTTCCTGTCTTCCTTTTAGCAAAGGTGATTTTCTCTGACGATATGTTTTAAGGTTTTAAGTTCTTGGTTTTTATTGTGTTTGTTGTGTATTTTCTGATTGAAGTTACCATAAAACATGCAAATAATATCTTATAATCCATTATTTAAAATTAATGACAAATTAACACTTATTGCATAAACAAAGAGAAAACTAATTAAAAGTTTAATTTTAATTGTGTCCCCCCACTTTTTAACTTTTTGCTATTTCTATTTATATCTTATTACACTATCTGTATCTTGAAAAGTTGTTGTAGTTTGTTTTTTATTGGTTCATCTTTAGTCATTCTACTTAAGATGTGAGTAGTTTACACATCGCAATTATGGTGTTAAAATGTAGTGTGCTTTTCTGTACACTATTACCAATGAGTTTTGCACCTTTAGATGATTTCTTTTTGCTCGTTTACAAACTTTTCTTTCAGACTGAAGAACTCGCTAACATTTCTTGGAGGACATGTCTGATGTCAATAAAACCCCTTAGTTTTATTTGTCTGGGAAAAAATATTTATTTATCCTTCATGTTTGAAGGAGAATTTCACTGAATCTACTATTTTAGGTTACAAGTTTTTCTCCTTCAGCACATTAAGTATGTCATGCCACTTTCTCCGGATCTGTCAGGTTTTCACTGAGAAGTCTGCTGCCAGATATATTGAAGCTAAATTGTATGTTATTCATTTCTTTTCTTTTGCCACTTTTAGGATCCTTTCTTTATCTTTGACCTTGGGGGCCTCAGCCTCCCAAGTAGCTGGGACTATAGGTGCACATCACCATGCCTGCCTTTTGAAAAATTTTTGTATTTTTAGTGGAGACGGGGTTTCACCATGTTGGCCAGGCTGGTCTTGAACTCCTGATCTCAAATGATCCACCCACCTCAGCCTCCCAAAGTGCTGGGATTACAGGTGTGAGCCACCACGCCTGGCCATTCTTTTTTCTTCTTCTTTTTTTCTGTCTCCCCTCGCTGTCTATTTTAAAATAGCCTGCCTTCAAGCCCACTAATTATCTCTTCCACTTGATTGATTCTGCTGGTAAGAGACTCTGATGCATTCTTCAGATTTCAATTGCATTTTTCAACTCCAGAATTTCTGCATAATTCTTTTTTAATTATTTGAATTCCTTTGTGAAGTTTATTTGATGGCATTCTGAAATCCTTCTCTGTGCTATCTTGAATTTCATTGCGCATCCTCAAAACAGTTATTTTGAATTCTCCGAATGAAAGATCACGTATCTCTGTCTCTCTAGGATTAATTGTTGCTCCCTTATTTAGTTCATTTGGTGAGGTCATATTTTCCTGGATAATCTTGATGCTTGTGGATGTCTGTCAGTGTCTGGGCATTGAAGAGTTGGGCGTTTATTGTAGTCTTCACAGTCTGTTTTTGTTTTTGTTTTTGTTTTCACCTCTCCTTCTTGGGAAGGCTTTCCAAGCATTCAAAGGCACTTGGGTGTTGTGATCTAAGTTTCCGGTCACTGCACCCCCTTCTGTATTAGGGAGCACTCCAAGCCCAGTAACAATATGGTTCTTGCAGACTTACAGAAATACTTCTTTGGTGGTCTTGGATTAGATCTGGAAGGATTGTCTGGATTACCAGGAAAAGACTCTTGTTCTCTTTCCTTACTTTCTCCCAAACAGCTCAGCCCTGTGCTGAGCTAACTAGGCTAGAAGAAAGGTGACACGAATACTCCTGTTGTCACCACTGTTAGGACTGTGCTGGGTCAGACCTGAAGCTATCATGGTACTGGGTCTCACCCAAGCCCTGTAGTTACCACTGCCTATCACCTAGGCTCACCCAAAGCCCTAGGGCTCTACAGTCATCAGGTGACAAAGCCACCCTGGCTTTTGTCCTTCTATTCAGAATGGTGAGTTTGCTCCAGCACCGGTCAGGTCCAGCGATGTTGTTCAGAAGCCAGTCCCTTAAGTCAGAAACCTTAGGATTCTACCTGGTGCTCTGTTCTACTGTGGCTGAGCTGGCACCCAAGCCACAAGACTAAGTCCTTCACACTACTCCCTCCCTTTTCTACAAGCACAGAGTTTCTCCCTGTGGCCACCTTTGCCCCATGGCAAGTACTTCCTGGGTACCACTGATGTTCTCTCAAAGCCCAAGGGCTCTTCAGTCAGCTTGTTGGTGAATGCTGCCAAGCCTGGGACTCTCTCTTCAGGACAATGGGATCCCCTTTGGTTCAGGGCTAGGTTCAGAAATGCCATTCAAGAACCAAGGCCCAGAATGGGGACTCCAAGACTGCTTGGTGCTCTACCCCATTGTGGCTGAGCTGGTAACTAAGCTAAGGAACAAAGCCCCCTTTACTCTTCCCTCCCCTTGTCTCAAGCAGAAGGAGTCTCTCCCTATAACCGTCACAGCTGGGAACGTGCTGGGTCTCACCTGAAGCCAGCACGTCTCTGAGTCTCAGCCAAGGCCCACAGCGAGTACTGCCTGGCTACCACTGCTGAATGTTCAAGGTCCAAGGGCTCTTTTGTCAGCAGATGATGAATCCTGCCAGGACTGGGTTCTCCCCTTCAAGACAGTGGATTCCCTTTTGGCCCAGGGTGTGTCTAGAAATGTCATCCTGGAATTAAGGTCTGGGATGGTGCCCTCAGGACTCTGCCTAGTGCCCTACCTTACTGTGGCTAAACTGGTTCCAAGTTGCAAGTAAATTCCTCTTTACTCTTCCGTATCCTCTCCTAAGGTAGAGGGAAGAAGTATCTCCCAGAGCTGCAAGCTACACTGCCTGGGGTTGGGGAATGGATAGTGCAAACACTGCCTTTGTTGTTCAAGCTGAT
This sequence comes from Mandrillus leucophaeus, assembly GCF_000951045.1. Classification (NCBI taxonomy): domain Eukaryota; kingdom Metazoa; phylum Chordata; class Mammalia; order Primates; family Cercopithecidae; genus Mandrillus; species Mandrillus leucophaeus. The sequence goes on along the minus strand of NW_012102299.1, from coordinate 1,786,521 downwards.
GTCTCACTAGGTCACGTGCCCCCCAGGTTCACTGGTTCTGAGCAATTCTCCTTTGCTAGGGATGGTCGAATTGCTCCCTCCATTAGCTTTGGCTGAGTTCTGCCTAGTGTTGCTGTTTGCTGTGACAGGACAACACTGAGTTCCAATGCAAAGTCCCACAATCACTATGCTCTCCTTCTTCCAAGCACACAGATTTTTTTTCTCCATGCCACACAACTGCTGCTGGGGGGATGGGGACAGGTACTGTTGGCAATTCAAGGCTCTCTTTTCCACCCTCTTCGGTGCCTCTTTTAGCAATATGAAATTAAAACCAGGTACTGTGATTCCTCATCTGATTTTTAGTTCTAATGAAGGTGCTTTTTTTATGTGGATAGTTGTTCAATTTGTTATTCTTGCTGGGAGGGCAATCAGTGAAGGGTTCTATTTGGCCATCTTGCTCTGCCTTCCTCTCTATATTTTAATTTTTAGAAGGAGTAAGTTTCGATATCTGGACAGTGGACTCATGTAAATTATCTCATCCTTCTGAGAATTTTACTACAAATTTATTTTATCTCAGTATTAAAGGTATCCAAAAGAGCTATTTAACAAATATCAAAACATATAGATTTCTCTCTACAACACTTAAAATTTTACAATTTTTTTTGAACAGAAGTAGGGTCTGATTTCACACTTATTTTATTATTTTAAAGTATTAATAGTGAAGCACTATACTGTAGGTTTTAAGAGAGCTGATTCTGGATCTAGACTTTTTAGACTTTCACCCCAGGTCTATCCTACACAAGTTGTATAATCTTGGGCACACAATCAGGGTACAGTCGTGAGTATAGCAGACCTTGGTATTTCCATTCAGTTTGTAAGTCAGTAGGTCTGTCTAAGAGCAGACATCTATTTCAGGGCAATCGCCACAAATACTTTGTCTGGACTTTGACTTTTCCTCTTCCTGTAAGAGGAGGTGGAGGAGAAGTCAGGTGAGATAGCTTAAGGAGAACTTGAATAATCAGTAAGCTGGCACAAAGACTCACACACAATCAACTGAGCCATGTCCAAGGGAAGCGAGCCCCACAATGACCGGAAACACCTATGAGAAGCAGCACTCTCTAGCATAGCATGATAGGGGATTTCTGTGCCAACTACAACTGCCTGGGGAATCAAATACTACAGGATATTCCCTCATGTAGGTACCAACCGAACACTTGCACTCTGGCCCCCACAACTACTTGTGTATGAGCTCTCATTATCAAGACAATTGTACCAATTTATCATTACCAACATATTTTCCCTGGCACTGAATTCCAGGAGACATTTACCATGTGCATCCACATGATAAATTTTATCACAAAGGACAGTGAGCATCATAAATAACGGTCTTCAACTGTGCATAGTGACGTTTCAACGACCTCTGAAAAAGCTTTCCTCCACAACCACTGATCTTTCTCTCCCACGGAAAATCCTTCACAAGTATGTGCAGAGCTTTTGTGAAATGTTTACTTTGTAGCAAAACTGTGAATTCTGTCCCACAGCTATAGCTAGTTTCAACTGGCCCCTATCCCAAGGAGAGTGACACATGGTAAACGGAACAAAACTCTAGGTGCTAGAAAAAGTAGCTTCCAGAAGAAAACAAAATTGTCCACATAATATCCAGAGGGTTCTTTTATGGGTAAACTATTGTAATTCTTCAGTGTGGTAGATGCTGGTACTTTAAGGAGACAATTCTCAACTCAACATTTAAAAATATTCTCTTCCTCAAATCCATCCACAGTTGGAATTACCCGTCTCTACTCATAGTGAGCTTCTTTTCACTTTTAGAGGACATTCGAGCTTTGGGCAAAGGACGTTGAACCACTTGGCTACACTCTCTAAGACAAATTAGATCTCAGAGATTTTGAAAAAAAAAGTGGTCCAATCTGATTGATTAAAGGCATAAGGATCTCTGTGCTCTGAATGGATTCCACCCAAATAAACTAAGTAAGAAGTCGTAACTTCTCCATCTCTGAATGGAATGTAATTAGCTAGCTGTGATTATTGCCTTAGAAAAGACCTAGTAAATGAGGGACAGAGTGGTGTAGTGGAAAAGAACATAACTTTTGAGCCTGGACAACTTTGATTCAAATGCTGGTTCTGTCATTTATTAGCTGTGTCATCTTAGACAATTTACATGACCTCTCTGAGTCTCAGTTTTTTCCTCTAAATATAGATAAGAATGCCTCATTATAGAGTATTGTAAGGAGTCTATGAGATGTTATACACAAAGTGACTACTGCATTGCTGGGCTTACAATAGGAACTAAACAAATTAAACCTATCATCACTAATACTTTAGGTGTAAACCACAGTGATCCTAGCTTTTCAGGATCATCTATGGAAAAATCAATTTTATTTATATATATATATATACACAAACACACACATATATTACACATATTCATAAATTAAGGAGAAATTTAAAATGTGCAGCAAATTTTAGAATTTGTAACATGTTTGTCATGAGAAATTGATACTTTTCAAAAAAAAAACAAGGATATTTTGACAGATAAAGAATACACCAAAACCACAACTGGAGAATAAGGGTTTAATTGTAGTTCCCTGGTTCCCTCCTTCCTGATAGAATGTAAGCTTTAGGAGGGCAGGTACTTTATCTGATTCACCAATGTATTCTAGAGACCAGAACTATTTCTGTCACATAGTCTCTACTCAATAGACTTTTGTTGACAAATGAGTGAATAAAAGAGTGGCCACTCAATACCCTAATAACCATGACTATTTACAAAATAGTAGGGTGGGCTGGGTGGGGTGGCTTACGCCTATAATTCCCAACACTTTGGGAGGCTGAAGTGGGCAGACCCCTTGAGCCCAGCAGTTTGAGACAAGCCTGCGCAACACAGCAAAACCCCATCTCTACTAAAAATACAAAAATTAGCCTGGCATGGTGGCACATGCCTGTAGTCCTAGCTACTTCAGAGGCTGAGGTGGGAGGATCACTTGAGCCCAGGAGGTTGAGGCTGCAGTGAGCCGAGATTGTGCCACTGTACTCCAGCCTGAGCAACAGAGGGAGACCCTGTCTCAAAAAGCACGAGTAGGGCAAGACAAACCAGATTCTAGTTGAGCCTCCACAAATATTCCTTAGACCTACCCAACTCTATCTGTACTAATTTCACATATCAAAAGAAACCTTGTGATGACTCTTTGGCTTTTTACAAGCCATGTGTGGAATCCTTTATAGAAAAGAGAGTGACAATTTCCACTGGTGGTAGAGCAGGTGATGTCTCTCTCTCCCAGTGCAAATGTATCCATCGGCATCTGACTTATTAATTAAATGATTTTTTATGAGTAGTCTTTATGAATTAGTCTTTTTGAGTCTGATCACAATAAAGTAATCCATAATCAAACTATACGTAGTTCTCAACTCACTCATGTTCACTGTTTTCTTTATAGAATCTCTGCTTCTGCCATAAACTCTGCCAGTGTCTCTCTTTCATCACTTCAATGATGCCAAGATATTTCAGGAAGGTTGTCTCTAATAAATGATTACTGTACTTTATAACAGGTTATTATCTTTACAATGGTATATTGTTGTGGACAAATCTCAATATTTATACAAATTATAGCTTATGTTGCAGTAAAATTGGCCACGTATAAATGATACGGGATTCTAAACAGCTTGCTGAATTCACAACTGAATCCAAAACCAATAGGAAGCGTTCTCCAACCTGTTCTTAAACATACCTGCTCTAGGTAAATAAGGCTAGAACTTAACCAATGAAACTAGTATCATTTCTCATCACAGCACTGGCCAGGGTTGCCTTCAGTCACTGCAATAAAAATTATCGTTTTCTTCCCTATAGCTTCTGTCACTATTTTTTCTATAGCTTCTGTTATCATTTTCTTCAACATATGCTAGGGGATAATACTCTATTCCCTTAAAAATGCTTCCCAAGTATTAGCTAGAAAATTTACTGGAGGCCTCTGTACATTCAGAATGTAGATGACTAGAACCAGAAATGAAGTCAAAAAATGAAACCAAGATTTTAAAATCTTTCCAACTACTACAGGATTTGAAAATGCCTTTCTTAGCATACTTCAAAGTGAGTACATTTCTTCTAAGTGAGTAACTACTTCTATGTGAGTAAATTTGAATAACATCCAAAGATACACATTTCCTGTTTTTTAAGTGTCGGGGTATGCTAAGGGAGAGAAGAAGGATTTTTGGTGTCTAATGCATAGAGAGACTTTAGAGCTGTTACCAGTTGGATTGGTGACAACATAACATTAAGCAACTTAAAGGCCTTCATTCCCAAAGCATTGATACACATGCTTAAAAATATAAAACATGAATAGGAAATATTTCTTAAGTTTCAAATTCAATATTAGAATTCGTATAAATTTCAGATATTACACAGTCCAATGCCTTCATTGTACAAATGGAAAAAACCGAGGCATAGGGAAATGAATCACTCAGAAACACTAACAACATAATTACTCAACTTGGAGCAGACTTCAAGCCTTTTCACTTCTAAATCCCTTTCCAGAGGATTTTGCTAGATTTATTCTTATCAACTGTGTGGCTATCACCTGTACTTTCAGTGACACTACAATGGCTCATCTACCATGCCTAAGATGGGGTTAACTAATTCATCAAGGTATGAATTAGCCAGATTCTGAACATTATTATTAATTCTGATGATAGTTTTCTCTAATAATGTCACCATTGTGTTCCAGAGCAGACAGATTGAAAGACAATCATGTATTTACCCAGTTGTAGTGTTATATCCCTTCTAACACACTTACTGATATTTTTTATTCATCTCACCAATAACAACACACAGCATTAAAAAAAAACCTGGCCACATTAACCTAAAAAATGGAAAGGAAAGCTGATTCCATAACTAATCTACAGTGTGTTCCTATGGCAATAATTCATTACAATATAACCCTGTCTATATTGTATATAACCTGAAAAAATACTTCATTTGTGTTGCTTCCATCAAAAAAGTCTTTCATAGATCTCTACATCGCTTCTCTACTATAAACCACTGCTACATTTCTTAATAGGCATTAAAGTGGATGTGATAGTTTATGCTTCCTAAACCATACCAGCCAAGCTAATTACACTAACAGTTGCTCAGGCTAAGAAATCTGGATTTCTAAAAATCCTATCAAAGGTAGTGAAAAATTTTAACTCCTAGTATGCTGTAATCAAATATGTGATTCAGGAGGATTACTCTGGTACTAGTATGGAGATAGAGAAAACCAGGATGACCTGAAAACAAATTGTAAAGGCCTAAATGATGGCAAATGTAGTTGTGATAAAAATAAAAGAACAGATTGTAATAATTAACGTAACTTAGTAATTGATTGTGTGTGGAAGTAAAGAAGAAGCAGCAATAATGTCCAAGCTCCAGAAATTGTGCTAAGTAGAAAAGGGGCTCGAAATGAAAAATAGACATTTATTATTGTGTCCGATATGGGAACAAATGAAAAGGAGGATAAAATCACATTTGAAAATAGGAAAAAAGAAATTAGGGTGTTAATTTTATGTGTCTACTTGAGTGAACAACAGGATGCCAAGAAATTTGGCCAAACATTATTCTGGGTATGATTATAGGGTGTTTCTAGATGAGACTCACATTTGAATCAGTAGATGGAGTACGACAGATTGCTCTTCCTAGTGTAGGTGGGCCTTATCCATCAATTGAAGGCCTGAATAGACAAAAAGGCTGAGCAAGAGGGAACTCCTCCTGTCTGACTGCTATGAGCTGGGACGTTGGTCTTTTACAGCCTTCAGACTCAAACTGAAATATCAGCTCTTCTTGGGTCTTGAGCTTGCCAGCTTTCTGACTGGAACTTACACCACCAGCATTCCTGGTATTCAGGCCTTCAGACTTGGATGGAAGCTACACAACAGCTTTCTTAGGTCTCTAACTTGCAAACTGCAGACCTTGGAACTTATCAGCCTCCACAAACATGTGAGCCAATCTCTTACAAAAAATCTCCTCCCTCTATCTCTCTCTTTCTCTCTCTCTCTCTCTCTATATATATATTATATACACACATATATCTATACACTCACACTTATATATGTGTATATGTGTGAGTGTGTGTGTATATATGTGTGTGTATATATATAATTACATATATAGAAAAAAGGAAATTGGGATGGTTAATTTTATGTGTCCACTTGAGTGAGCCACAGGATGTGAGGTGTGTGAGAGACCATACACATATATGTATATGTACAGATATATATGTGTGTATATATGCATGTGCATAGATAATATCTATACACACATACATGTATATATGTATGTGCATACATATATAATATATTCCTTTCCTTCATATGTATGTGAATACATATATAAGATTATATGTGTATACATATTATATAATTTAATTACATATATTACATATATAACATATTATATATTACATATGTTACATTATATATTACACAGATATAATATTATGACATATAACACCTATTGAAGAACCATGAGTTCCATGAACCATGGTTCTCTGAAGAACCATGAGTAATGCAGAAATAAGTAACAAAGAATGTAGTATATCAAGTTTGCTAAGCCTTAAAGAAAGGAAGAGGGCTGTTTCAGATAAACAGAAAATTACATAGGTGGGGTATAGTTTTAAAAGAACAAATAATATAACACAACTAGAGCATCAGGTGAGATAAAGTAGGAGGTAAACAGAAAAAGATATTTTGGAGGTACACAGGGGAAAATTTCTGATATATAACCAGAGAGTTCAGAGTTAACTTAAGAAAAAGAATATAATTCAATGAAGGTTTTGTAAAAGACTTAAAATGAAATTTAAAAAATACATTAAAATACTCAAATATTTAAAGATACAAAAATCTTTTTTCTCTCTCTTTACAAAAAGCAAAATTATCTCCATTTATTTTAGGTCAGGAGCCCTAGGAATAGATTGTATATGCAATATTAAATAAAAACAACACTTCTGCTTCTAGCCATGACAAAGTCCAACTAGTATTGGACTTACCCTTCTGCCATAAACAATTGCAAAACTGGGTGGAAAACTATTAACACATTATTTTCAAGCGCTTGATAACAAATGGTGCAGGACTGTCGTATTTTAGAGAAAGAGAAAATGTCAGTTAACCCCGTATTAACTCCAGCTTTCTATCCGGGGTCACTTTCCAAGGGCAGCAAGGGAGGCAGAGGCCAAGTAGAGAATGACAATTTTACTGAGACACAGATCAGAGTTTGGGGCTGGTAAGGTAGTTAGAATTTGTGTGGCCGAGTGCTGAGGAGAGAAAGCTTCACAGAGTAGGGGAAGCAAGAAATCTTCACAGAGGTTGCCCTCAGGTCCTTGGCCAAACGATGGGCTACTTTTGTTCAGGTTAAGTATTCTGTGACACTCTTAAGAGAACAACTACAGCAGTGACAAATCCTTCAGTGCTCATCTGAATGGAGACATTAACCAGTGCTCATAGATGTTAAAGTCCTAACCCAGCCAGAGTGAGAAAGCTTCACTGAGCAACTCAAGCATTCAGTCAAGATGCTGGAATGAGCATGCCTAGGAGGAAAGACCATGACCTAAAGCAATGGCCATGCCATAGAACTAAGGATAAAATTGAAGTAAAATCCATTCTAACAAAATCAAAAGAAGCCACCAGGAATTAACCACTTGCCAGAATAAAACTAAACACTCTTCAAAGAGAAAAAAACATACTCAATACGTACCATCCCACAACATACCATCCCACAACATACCATCCATGATGTCAAGCATACAATCAAATATTACTAGGCATGCAAAGATGTAGGAAAAATGTGACCCATAGTCAAAAGTAAAAGAAGTTGATATAAACAAATCCCAACGTGATAGAGATGTTGGAATAAGGAGATAAAGACCTTAAAACTGGATAAATAGATATAGATACGTAGGTGGATATGTTATTATTTATATAGAGATATATATGTAGATATATATATATATATATATATATAAACTTAAAGAAAAAAGTAGAAATAATATACTCACAATGCCAAGTTGGGAAATCTCAGGAGAGAAAGGAAAACTATAACATAGAACTAAATGAGAATTCTAGAACAAAAAATGCTTTTCCTGAATAAATTCACTAGATAGGCTGAACAGCAGATTAGACACTACAATAAAGGGTCAACAAATTTGAAAACGTGAATATAAATTAACCAATCTGAAGACAAGGAAAAGAAAATGATTGAGAAGAACAAGCAGAGCCCTGGTACCTCAGAAAATTCAACTATTTGTGAAAATCCAGAGGAAGAAGAAAAGGAAGAGGAAGAGAAAAAGTAGGAGAGAAGAAAAGGTAGAGAGGGATAAAAAGGCAAAAAAAAAAAAAAAAAATTCAAAATTCAAAATTTGTTTTAAAAATTACCCTCCAGATTCAAGACATTTGGTAAACCCTAAACCATGTAAATAGAAAACCTTGACTGAGTATATTATAATCAAAGTGCTGAAAGATAATGGTAAAAAGAAAATCTTAAAATCTACCAAAAAAAAAAAAAACCCTCACATGAGGGGAAACAAGATGAAAGATGATGGACTCCTCATCAGAAAAGTAAATACAGTCCAGCTGGGCATAGTGACTCGTGCCTATAATCCCAGCACTTTGGGAGACCGAGGCTGGCAGGTCACCTGAGGCTGGGAGTTCCAGACCAGCCTGGCCAACATGGTGAAATCGCCTCTCTACTGAGAATACAAAAATTAAGCAGATGTGGTGGTGTGCACCTGTAATCCCAGCTACTCCAGAGGCTGAGGCATGAAAATTGCTTGAGCCTGGATAGCAGAAGTTGCAGTGAGCCGAGATCACGCCACTGCACCCCAGCTTGGGTGACAGGGTGAGACTCTGTCTCAAAAAAAATAAAAAACAAATACAACCAGAAGATCTTGAAACAACAGCTGTAAAGTACTGAAAGGTTTTTAAAGTCAAGCCAGTATTCTACAGTCAGTGGAAATACTTCAAAAATTAGGATAAAATAAACATTTTAAATAAATGCATACAGAGAAAATTTGTCACCAGTAAAAATACACTATAATAATTTGTTATTGAAGGTTCTTCAAACTGAAGTAGGATACCAGATTGAAGCACAGATAAGCAAGAAGGAAAGAAGAAAATTAGAAGTGCTGAATATATGAGTCTATATAAAAAAAAACTATTTTTTTCTTTACAAATGTCATTAAATGCAGCTTACTGGTCAAAGTAAAAAAAAAGAAATTATATTGTAGGGCTTATAATATATGTAGAAGAAAAATATCTAACAGCAATACCACAAAGACGGGAAAGAGTATAAATACAATTATACTATTATAAAGTTCTTACATTTCATATGAAATACTACAATGGTAGCTCTAAGTAAGTAGTAATAAATTAAGAATACATATTTTAATCTCCATACAACTGCTAAAAATAAATAAAGCAGTGCAGCTTAAAAAGCCAATAGAAGAGCAAGATGGCAAAATAAGAAGCCCAGAACATGTTTCCCCTCATAGGACACCATTTAACAGCAATTCAATGACAAATGTCCCTTCTTAGAAATTCATAAACCAGTTATGAGGTTCCTGAACCTCAGGCAAATATGAAGCCAACTGCATTGAAACCAGTAAGAAAACTTGTGTCACTCATACACTATAGTCCCTCCCCTGGCTCAGAGTTGTGCAATCTGGAGAAAACTCCCAGTTCCTGGCTTCTCTCTGGGGAGGAAATGAAAAGACTAAAACACATCCAAAACTCAGACTTTTCAGGGGCTGCCCAAGAAACTGGTTTATCTCCTGCCTGAATCTAAGCACGGAAAAGAAAAACTGTCAGGTTGGGGACTAGTGAAAACAAAAGTAATGGTTTAGACTAACAAACACTCGTTCACCAAAATTCTATCCCCTTCCCCTCTGGCTCAGTACAGAATGAGTAGCGGGGAAAAGAAGCCTCAACTCCTGGCTTATCCTTGGGGAGGGAAAGAGTTAAAGTGTGTGTCCAACATTCTGACCTTTCAAGGGACTGCCCACAGAATTAGATTCTGTCTTGCCTGTCTTGGAGGATGGATGGGAGGGACCTGGAATACTCTATGCACTTGCAAGGCACAGAGGACAAAATAGAGCCGGGCAGCTTGCTGCTGCTACTGATAACATACAACAGACAGAGGTCTATGCCGTTTGGTGGTCTCTCCCTTGTGGGGTCATGCCAGAAGAGAAGAGTGGAGTATGCCTCTAGTGGTCTGGCTTTTCAGGGAGCTTTCTAGGGGGAATTGTTTCAGTGTCTTCAGACTTAGTGCACTAATGTGTCCCAACATTTGGTAGAAGCCTGGGAGCCACTGAGAACAAAAGAGAGCTAGGCACCTTGTGGCAGTTCCGAATAACACAGACATTAGAGGGAGCAAGAGATGATGAACTCTTAAAAAAAGAAATTGGCAAATCTCTCTAATGAATTTATATGCACAAGTCCAGAGAAGACGCATCCATAGGAAAAGTTCGAGAAGCTCTCTAGAATCTCTAGCTGGGCTGATTGGTAAATATCTTTTCCTGTACAAAGCCAGTCCACAAAAACTGATAGATGTGGCTTTTTTTTTTTCCAAATGAAGAGATCACAACACAAAGTTATAAGGCACTTAATAAACAGGGAAACATGGCTCAATAAAAGAAACAAAATGAATCTCCAGAAACTGACCCCAAAGAAACAAAGGTATATAGATTACTTGAAATAGATTTTAATATGGCCCTATAAAGATGCTCAGTGAGCTCAGAAAAAAAGGATTCATGAATAAAAGGAAAATATCAACAAAAATAAAATATTTGTAAATACCCAGAGAGTTTGGAATGAAAGAATACAAAAACTAATTGAAAAACTTATTAGAGGGGTTCAACTGTATATTTGATCTAGCAGAACGAAGAATTGGTAAACTCAAAGGCAGGTCATTGAAGTTATTCAGTAGGAGAAAAAAAAAGAATGGAAAAGAATAAAAAAAACTAAGAAACTCATGGCACAAGATCAAGCTGTTCAATATATGCAATATGAGGGTCTCAGAAGATGAGGAGAAAGGGAAAGGAAAGGAAAGATTATTTGAAGAAGTAATGGCCCCAAACTTCCCAAATCTATGCAAGGAAATGAATATCCATATTCAAGAATACCAAAATACTTCAACTAGTATAAAACACAATAAATCTACAACAAGGCACATTGTAATCAAATTGTCAAAAATCAAAGACAATGAGAGAGTTTTGAAAGCAGCAAGAGAGAAAGTGACTTGTCACATACAAGAGAGATTCAAGAAGACTATCAGAAAATTTGTCAGGAGAAAATGCTTGCAGTCTAGCATACACATGGATGATATATTCAAAGTGCTGAATGAAAAAAAAAAGCAATCTAGAATACTACATCCAGCAAAATTTTCCTTCAAATATGAAGGAGAAATAAAGACCTTCTTGGATAAATAAACACAGAGGAAGTTCATCACCACTAAACCTGACTTACTAGAAAAACTAAAGGGAGTATTTCAAGTTGAAATGAAATGATGCTAAATAGCAACCCCACGTCATATGAAAGTTTAAAGCTAGCTGGCAAAGGTAAATAGATAGAAAAACACAGAATAGTATGATACTATAAAAGTAGTGCATGAATCACGTTTAATTGTGGTGTAGAAGTTGAAAGATAAAACATAACTATAAAAACATGTCAATACACAATATAAAAAGATGTAATTGGCCGGGCTCAGTGGCTCACACCAGTAATCCCAACATTTTGGGAGGCTGAGGCGGGTGGATCACCTGAGGTCAGGAGTTCAAGGCCAGCCTGGCCAACAAGTTGAAACCCCATCTCTACTAAAACACACACACACACACAAAAATGTTAGCCAAGCGTAGTGGTAGGCATCTGTAATCCCAGCTACTCAGGAGGTTGAGGTGGGAGAATCGCTTGAACCTGGGAGGAGGAGGTTGCAGTGAGCTGAGATCATGCCATTGCACTCCAGCATGGTGAGAAGAGCAAAACTGTCTCAAAGAAAAAAAAAATTAAAAGATGTACTTAGTGACATGTACAGCATAGTGTATGCATGGGAAGACATTACAGCTGATGTCACTGATGCCATAGGGAGGAGAAGTAAAGGGCAGTTTTTATGTACAATTGAAATTACCAGCTTAAAAGAGATTGTTACAACTAGAAAATACCTAATGTAAGCCCCATAGTAACCACAAAAAAAGATATCTATAAAAGATACAACAAAGAAAATGAGAAAGAAATCAAAGAATGTTGCAATTAAAAAAAAATCAACAAAACACAAAGGAAGACAACAAGAGAAGAAAGGAGGACCAAAAGGCTACAGGATAGACAGAAAACAGCTAACAAATGGCAATAGTGAGTCCTTCCCTATGAGAAATTACTACAAATATAGATGGCTTAAACTCTTCAATCAAAAGACGTAGAGTGGCTGGATGTTTGTTTTTGTTTTAAAGATTCAACTATAAGATGTAAACAAGAGACTCACTTTAGATTTAAGGACACACATAGACTGAAAGTGAAGAGATGGAGAAGATTTTCCATGCAAATCGTAAGCAAAGAGAATCATGGTAACCATATTTATTTAAGGCAAAACAGACTTCAAGTAAAAAACTGTCATAAGAGACAAAGAGGGACATTATATAATAATTAAAATGTCGATTTACCAGGAAGGGACACAATTATAAATATGTACGCACTCAAAATATGGGCACCTAAATCTAGGAAGCAAACATTGATAGAACTGAAGGGAGAAATGGAGAGTAGCAGAACAATAGTAGGAGAGTGCAATACTCCACTTTCAATAACGGACCAAACATACAGAGAAAAGACCAACAAGGAAATAAGAGTTGAGCAATTCTATTTATCAAATGGACCTAACAGACATGTAAGAAACATTCTACTCAATAGCAGAAGATAAACATTCTTCTCAAGTGTACACAAAACATTCTCCAGGATAGATCATGTGTTGGGTCACAAAAGAAGTTTTAACAAATTTAAGGAAATTATTACCTATAGGGTTGTTTGAGCTCCTGGAAGATTAAAATTATACCAAGTATCTTTTCCAATCACAATGGATTGAAACTAGAAATTAAAAACAGAAAGAAAACTTAAAAATTCACAAACATGTGGAAATTAAACAACACACTCTTGAATGATAAGCAACCAATGGGTCAGAGAAGAAGCCAAAAGGGAAACTTAAAAATATCTCTAGACAAATAAAAACGAAAACGCAACATACCAAAATGTATGGGATGCATCAAAAGCAGCCCTAAGAGGGAATTTTATATCAGTAAATGCCTGCAACAGGAAAAAAACCCTCAAATAAAAACCTTAATGGTACAGCTGAAATAACTAGAAAAAGAACAAACTAAGCCCAGAGTTACCAAAAGAAAGGAAATAATCAAGATTAAGGTATAAATAAATCAAATACAAGGTAGAAAAACAATGGAAAAAATCAACAAAATTAAGAATTGTTTTTTGAAAAGATAAAGAAAATCAACAAGCCTTTAGCTAGGGTATAAAAAAAAAAAACAGATAAGTCTGAAAAAAAAGATATGAAAGAGGCGACATTACAACTGATACCACAGACATAAAAAACAATACCAATTACAGGTAAGGAGATTGAATCAGCATAAAAAAGTCTCCCAAAAAGGATGAGCCCATGACTAGATGGCTTCATTTATGAATTCTATTTACAAAACATTTAAAGAAGAATTAATATCATTTTTTCCTCAAACTCTTTTAGAAAATTGAAGAGAAGGCAACACTTCAAAACTAATTTTATGAGGACAGCATTGCCTTAATAGCAAAGACAAACAAAGATACCAAAAGAAAGAAAATTATAGGCCTACATTCCCAATGAAAACAGATGTAAAAATTCTCAACAAAATGCTAGCAAACCAAATTCAACAGCACACTGAAAGAATCACATATTTATTACCAGGTGGTAATATATATCCCTGAGATGTAATGATTATTCAACTTACAAAAATCAATCAAGGTGATATACCATAATAACAAAATGAAGGGTAATAACTGCATCATCAACTCAATAGATGCAGAAAAAGTATTTTACAAATTCAACACTCTTTCATTTAAAAAAACTCAACAAACTAGGAATAGAAGGAAATTACCTCAACATAATGAAGACCGTGTATATAAAACCAACAGATAACATAATATTCAATGGTAAAAAATTGAACATGTTTCCATAAGAAGGCAAAAATGCACAGTCTCACCACTTCTATTTAACTGAAATCATACTGGAAGTCTTAGCTAGAGTAATTAGGTAAGAAAAAATAAATAAAATCCATCAAAATCAGAAAGGAGCAAGTAAAATTATCTGTGTTCTCAAATAGCATGATTGTATATAGAGAAAATTCTAGAGTGCATATAAGAATAAACAAACAAAACAGAACTAATAAACAAATTCAGCAAAGCTGCAAGGTAGAAAATCAACAAACAAAAATCATTTGTGTTTCTATATGCTGATACCAAATAATCTGAAAAAGAAATTAAGAAAATGATTTCATTTAAAATAGCATCAAAAATAATAAAATACTTAGCAGTAAACTTAACTGAAGAGGTAAAACATTTGTACACTAAAAACTACAAAACTTTGTTGAAAGAAATTTAAGAAGGAACAAATTAATAGAAGGACATCCCATGTTCAAGACTGGAACACTTAATATTGTTAAAATGTTGAGACCATCCAAAGTGACCTAATGATTTAATGTAATTGCTATCAAAATTCCACTGGCATTTTTTGTGGAAATGAAAAAAAATCTAAAATTCATATGGAACCAAAAATAAACAACAACAAAACACTGAATAGCCAAAATGATTTGAGAGAGAAAAATAAAGCTAGAGGCTTCATACTTCCTGACTTCAACATATTACAAAACAACGTAATCAATGCAGTGTGGTACTGGCATGAAGACAGATACATAGATCAATGGAATAGAATAAAGAGTTCAGAAACAAATCCATATATATATTGGTTAAATGATTTTTGAGATAAATGCCAAGACTACGAAATGGAGTAACAATAGTCTCTTTAACAAATGGTGTTGGGAAAACGGAATATCCACATGAAAATAATGAAATTGAACCATTATATTACACCACAAACAAAAATAAACTCAAAATGGATTAAAGACTTAAATGCAAGATCTGAAACTGTAGAACTCTTATAAGAAATCATCGGGAAACGTCTTCATATTGCTTTTCACAAAGATTTCATGAATTTGACACCGAAAACATAGACAACACAATAGCAAAAATAGACAAATGGGACTACATCAAACTAAAAAACTTCTGCCCAGCAAAGAAAACAATGTGCAGATAAAAGCCAACCTAAAGAATGAGAAAAAATATTGGGAAATCATTTATCTGATGAGGAGTTAGTTCCAAAATATATAAAGAATCCCTTCAACTCAATAGCAAAACCAACAGATAACCCAATTTTTAAAATATTTTAAGAATTGGCAAAGGACTTGAGAAGACATTTCTTCAAAGAAGACATAGAAATGGTCAATAGGTGTTTGAAAACATGCTCAGTGTTACTGTGGGAATAGTAAAAAGATGAGTGGTTATCAAGCGGTAGGGATAGGGAGGGATAAATAGGTAGAATACAGAGGATTTTTAGGGTAGTGAAACAATTCTGTGTGATGCTATGATGGGGTATACGTTTTTCAAACCTCATAGAATACACAACACTAAGAGAGAACTGTCATGTAAACTATGAACTTTGATTAATAATGATGTGTCAATAGATTGCAACAAATGTACCACTGTGGTGGGAGATGTTGATAGCAATGGAAGTTGTGTCTGTCTAGAAACTCTCTGTACTTTCCACTCAATTTTACTAGGAACCTAAAACTCCTCTAAAAACTAAAGTTCATTAATGACTTAAAAAAAATCAGTAGGTAGATAGAAGATTTGAGCACTATCTCAACCCTTTTAATCTAATTGATATTTATAGGACACTACTGCAACAATTGCAGAACACACATCCATTTCAAATGCTAAAAATGTTCAAGATTCATTCATGATATACCATAAAATAAGTATCAATAAATTTAAAAATATTGAAATTTTACAGTGTATGTTCTCTGACCACAATGGTATTGAATTAAAATTCAATAAGATGAGGAAAATTTTCAATATTTTCAAATGAAACAGCACATTTGTAAATCACCCAAGGAAAAGAAGAAACAACAAGGGACATTACATAAGTTCTGAAAATGTATGTTCATGAAAACAAATCACTCTATATTTGTACGATCAAGTTTAACTAAGTCTTAGAAATAAATGAGATTCAAATTCTTATGTTTGAAAAAAATTAAAATCAATAATCTAAGGATTACCTTAAGAAGACAGAAAAAGTAGAGAAAATTACACCCAAATAAATAAAAATAATAATAATAAAGAGCAAAAATCAATAAAATATAAAACAATATGGGAAAATTTAAAAGCCAAAGTGTTTCTGTAAAAAAAAAAAAATGTAATAAGATGGTTAAACCCTAACATAGGTACCATTGATGAAAAAAGAAAAAAACACTAATTACCAATACTAGGAATAAAATATGGCATGTCATTGTAGATTCTATGGGCATGTATTATACATGCCCTTGTGTTAGTATATTCAAATTAGGTAAAAGGATGAATTTATTGAAAAGCATGAATTAAAAATTGACAGGAATAATAAAGAAAATAAATATAATTCTGCTTGGTAAAGAAATTTAATTTGTAAATTAAAAACCTTCCCATAGAGAAACCTGGAGGCTTGGTTTGTTTAACTGCTAAACTATATATTAAACATTAAAGAAAGAAGAATGCTAATTTTAAACAAACTCTTTCCTAAATTAGAGGAAGAAATAAAACCTGTCACAAATCTAACAAACCCATTACTGAAAAAAATGCAAATTAATATTCTCATACACATAGGTGTGAAAAGAGTCATAAAATTCTAGCAAATCAAACCTAGCAGATTATTACAAAGAAGAAACAAAATATAGTACATGCATACAACAAAATATTTAGCCACACAAAGGAATAAAGTATTGACTCAGGCTACATGGGCAAACCTTGAAAACGTGGTAGGTGAAAGAAGACTGTCACAAGAGGTCACATATTATATGACTCTGTTTATCTAATATGCTCAGAACAGGAAAATCTATAAGGGAAGGGGGAAGTGGAGAGTGACCAACATATATATATATGCCATATATACACACAGACACACACACGGGTATGTACACTAACACACATTCTGCAAATCAATAATAAAAAGACAACACAAATTTTAAAATAAGCAAAACATTTGAACAGGCACTTTAGAACAGAGGGTATACAAATAACCAATAAGTACATGAAAAGTTATCAACCTCATTAGTCATCAGGGAAATGAAAATTAAAATGATGGTGAGAAACTTCTTTTTTTTTTGAGATAGAGTCTCACTCTTTCACCCAAGCTGGAGTACAGTGGCGTGATCTCAGCCCACTGCAACCGCCACCTCCTGGGTTCAACCAATTCTCCTGCCTCAGCCTCCCAAGTAGCTGGGACTACAGGCGCGTGCCACCACACCTGGCTAATGTTTTGTATTTTTAGTAGAGACAGGGTTTCACCGTGTTAGCCAGGATGGTGTGGATCTCCTGACCTTGTGAACTGTCCGCCTTGGCCTCCCAAAGGGCTGGGATTACAGGCGTGAGCCACTATGCCCAGAAAATACTATTTACTTGTGAGCATATGGACCAACTGCAACTCTCATACATTGGGAGTGTACTATGTTACAAATGATTAGAAAATAATACTTCTAGAAATGTCACTTAAAATAGTATCAGATTGTGTGCAAATTTGTTTGCCAGTTCATTATAAAGTTAAACAAGAGCTTAGACTATGACCCCGTACTTCTGCTCCTGGGTTTTTACATAAGAGAAGTTAAAACATGGCAAATAATAATAATAATAATAAAATAAATAAATAAAAGAAAAAAGAAAGAAAAAGACTTGTACATGAATATTTCCAGAAGCTTTATGCAAGTTAGTAAAAAACAGAAAATAATCCAAATGTCTACCAAAATAAAAACAAATATATACACCATGGAATGCTTACACAATAGACCTTATACTCAGCAATTTTAAATAATTAACTAGTGATAAACAACAACATGATGGATCTCAAAAATTCTGTTTAGGAAGAAGTTTCAAAACAGTATAGACTGAAAAAATTCATTTATATGCAATTCAAGATTAGGCCAAACAAGTGTATGATGAGAAAAATTAGATGATTGGTTGTGGATGGGTGGGAAAGAGACTGACTGGAAGGGATGTGAGGAAATTTTCCCAAGTGAAATGATGTATGTCTTGATGAATGTGTTGGTTACACAGGTTACATTTAACAAAACTCAATAAATAATGCATTTAAAATTTATGCATTTTATTGCATTTAAATTTTACTTTAAGTAGACAATAGAAACACAAAGAATGCATGTATTTTTACTTCATAAATGCATGAAGTAGATAATAAGAAATGCATGAAGGGATTTCTTCAGTAAAGTTCAAAACTTGATTGAAATAAAAAACTCACAACGAAGTAGAATTGTACTAGACATAGCTCTTATTAATAAATAAAAAAGTTATATAGGCCATCTTGTCGCCATGGGACAAATAATTGCTGTGAATTTATATTATTTTCAATAAAACATATTTGTCATCAATAAATAGGTATACTCTTCATTATGGCAACTAGTATGGAAATTTGGGTACAGAAGATAAATTCTGGGTGATACCAACCCTGCCTCTGAGACTTACTGTGTTTCATCCACTAAGCTTCTCTTACAGACAATTGTCTCTCTTACTTACACTGTCATTGCCTATCCTGAACATTCTCTATCAAACACCTACACGGATTTCCCATACTGAAACCAATGCTGTTTGGCTTACACACTCATAGACACATTGTTTGCTGCATGAGTAGGACCAGGGTAACAGGGACATCAAAGTCCTATCACGAAAGACTCCAAGGATCTTGAGAAGACTCATACTGGACATATAAGTGGCTTTTACATGCCATGAAAGAATATTAGACTTTTTTATGTGATTTCAAGAGCTTTAGAACTGGGACCTACTGTTAAACTTAAAAGTAAAGCAATTTCAGTTCAAAATAACAAAGTTAGATCTATCTAAGAGTAACAGAATGTTATTAAAAAGTTGTATAAACTGAAAACAGGTAAGTAGACACAAATTTTAAGCATCCGATGAATGGCTAGTCAAGCCAATCTTTAATATCCCTCATATCCCAAGATTTAATGGTTCTGGGGGCAGATGTTTCACTGGGCTTTTTATGCCCCCAAGCTCACAATTCACACATGCACCACTTGCTCGAACAATGAAGACTTGCACACACAATCCCATCCTCCTCCTAGTTTGTCACCAGCTGCTGCCAATGGTTTAATACTGGAGACTGAGGAGAGGCAGAGTAGTTTCAATTTTACTCCCTAAAGAGGAAAAAAACCAAGCTGAATCCAATGAAGAAGGATAATATTTGAGAATGACATTTTGATTAGCAGCTGACAAGTTTAAAAGCATGAACACAATTACATCCAGAGAGTGGGCATGGGTAGTGCTTTGTCAGCAAGGATGTATCATTAGTGTCCTGAGACAAAGAGAGAAATTCTACATAATTAATAAAATGATATTTAACTCTGCTATTATCAATAGATAAACACAATGATAAGAAGTATTCCTTAGTATTCAAAGCTTGAACTTTGGATCCAGATTGCCTGATTTGAAATCCTAACCTCTCTGAGAAAATAGAGATGACAAGAACACCTATATGATAGACTTCTTATGAGGATTCAATTCATTAATTGAAATCAAGCTTAAGAACAGTGTATTGCAAGACATAGGTATGTGCTATTATTATCAATGGATGATTACCATTTGGTGTGCCTACATTTTTCAATGTTCAACCTGTCTATATATTAGCAGAGACCAAGACTTAAAACTAGACCATGTGTAGTGTTTGTTTGTTTGTTTGTTTGTTTGTTTGTTTTGAGACTGTAGTCCAGGCTGGAGTGCAGTGGCGCGATATCGGCCCACCGCAACCTCCGCCTCCCGGGTTCAAGCGATTCTCTTGCCTCAGTCTTCCAAGTAGCTGGGATTACAGGCACCTGCCACCACGTCTGGCAATTTTTAATGGAGATGGAGTTTCTCCATATTGAGCAGGCTGGTCTTGAACTCCTGACCTCGGGTGACCTGCCTGCCTCGACCTCCCAAAGTGCTGGGATTACAGGCGTGAGCCACTGCACCCAGCCGACCATGTGTAGACTTATTGGAACATCTAGAAGTTCTGGATGCTCCACTTACCTCAGGGATTACACTTTTCCAGGTCCACTTTATGATTCAGAGACAGTATTCTCAGGAAGACTTTCCAACACAAGCCAGCGTTTAGGGCAGCAGGTGATATGTGATATGTCTCATGAATTGCTTTTGGAATTGAATCATCGTCTTTCCTACTGTACAAGTTTTAAAATACTTGGTCTTTGGGGTCTCCACACCATCTGCACACTTAAAGAAATCCAAGTACAACAGAAACCAGTGATCACAGTTCATTATCACATGGAGCACTGTTCCCAAAATGGGCTACGGCGAATTGAGGCCTGATGTAGCTTCAATGCAGCGATGAGCTTGGCATTCTGCATTCCACTGGGTTTGGAATTTTTTAAATGTTTCTGTGTTTTGGTGTTCAGAAACAGCATCTCAGGACTGAAACCAGAGATTAGAGGAGAATGTATTTATAGCATAGAATTCCCTTAAGAATGTAAGCTCTTGAGACAAATTGCATTGGTTCTAATCCACTCTCCATTTCTGGCTGTGGGACTTTCCCACATCTTTGTTTCCTCTACATAAAATAGGAATGCTGATATTGCTACTGATCTCAAAACTATTGTGTGTATTAAATGAGGTTATCCACATAAAACATTTTGAACAGAGCTTTTCACTTGGTAATAATAAATATTAATCACTGTTTATTAACTGTAAATTTAGCAAGTTTGAAAATTCTCTGTACATTAGTGCATAGACAAACCATGGGATGACCTTAGGCATATTTTGGTAATATAATGAGAGTTCCAAGAAGTAAACTGGCTTAAAGCTTAGTGATCCTTCACTTATATGTTTAAAAATCTTATCAAATTACTACAACTTAAAAGTGACAGGTGAAGTCGAAGATGCCAAAACAAATCAAATTCTTGCATTCAAAATAATTTGCATTCTATCAGAGTGCTAATAATAGCAAATATTAGTTGAACACTAAATGATAGGCACCGATGTGAATTCGCTCATTTTATCTGTGTCAGAAATAAAGTTACACATGACATAACGATGTCTCAGTCAACAATGGACTGCATAATAGTACAGTGGTCCTATAAGATTATAATGCCATGTTTTTACTGTGTCTTTTCTTTGTTTACATATGTTTAGATTCACAAATACAATTGTCTGTAGTATTCAGCCCAGTAACGTGCTGTATAGGTTTGTAGCCTAGAAGCCATAGGCTATACCATACAGCTTAGTTGTATAGCAGGCCACAGCATAGAGCCTACTGGATAGTGGGCTATACCCTACAGCCTAGTTGTACAGTAGGCTGTATGTTCTAGGTTTGTGTTAGTATGCTCCACGATTTTCACACCAAGACAAAACTACCTAACAATGCATTTCCCAGAACATATCCCTGTCGTTAAGAGAGGCATGACTGGGCCGGGCGTGGTGGCTCATGCCTGTAATCCCAGCACTTTGGGAGGCTGAGGCGGGCAGATCACCCGAGGTCAGGAGTTTGAGACCAGCTTGATCAACATAGAGAAACCCCGTCTCTACTGAAAATACAAAATTAGCCAATTGTGGTAGCGCATACCTGTAATCCCAGCTACTCGGGAGGCTGAGACAAGAGAATCACTTGAAGCCGGGAGGCAGAGGTTGCGGGGAGCCGAGATTGCACCACTGCACTCCAGCCTGGGTAACAAGAGTGAAACTCTGTCTCAAAAAAAAAAAAGAAAGAAAGAGAGAGAGAGGCATGACTATATATGAAGCAGGCATTGTTAGTATCATATTTCACAGGTAAGGAAACTGAAATAAAGAGCATTTAAGTAACTTGCCTCAGGTTACCAAATTACTCCACTAGTTAGAGCCAAATTGAGGGATCTCGGTTTCCGACTTAAGGAGTCTGGCCTCAGACTTTACTCTTAATCACTATTCTGTACTCTTTCTATAGTGCTTCATGAAAATCATTCTAGCAGCATGTGCAAGATAAAAGATAAATAAGAGATCGTGGAGATAGGAAGACCAGGTATTAAAATGATCCAGACAGACAGAAACAAAGGCCACAAATACACAATAGCCATAAGGCTGGTGAGTGTAGAATAAATGAAAGAGATATTGGAGAAAAGAAGCTAAAAAGACTCGGTGAGCACCTGTGGAGAGCCTGGGAAAATTTGCAGGAAATGTTAGAATTGCAGTAACTGTATTTTACGGATACCCCTGGATGGGGCACATGCTTTTGTTTCTCTAAAGTCTACAATACTGTCCGCTGTCTCTTTGACGCGTCCCAGTCTTTTAATCTCTACATTTGTCCGTCATAATAGTTAAGATGATATTTCCAAACCGTCTCCTAGTTTCCCTCAAACAAGAACACAGACACTGAAAGACCTCACAGGTCTATGACCAGCATTTTTCTAAAATAAAAATTACCTTTTTATCCTGAACATTTATAACTATAAAATTTATGACTAAAACTTTTAAAATATAAGAACCAACAACACTGACAACTACCAGAAGGGCCACACGATGGCAGCAAAGTATAGTGTGCAAGCAGTAGGAGCCTGCAGCCTAGAGCGTGCTGTGCACTGAATTCTCGGATTCCATCTATTCTCTATGTAGTTCATACAAAATAGCAGCTGTAATGCTAGTAACATTATCTCCACATAGCACCTCACACTTTACAAAACTCCCACAGATACTGTCTACTTCTTATCACCACTCTGAGAAGTCAACAGGGAAAGGATCATGCTTTGTGTGGAGGATAAAGAGCGAAGTTTTACTCCAGGTACTAGAAGCACCTCAGGGGCTCAAAGGTCAGACAAAGATCAAAACTTTGTCGTTGTTTCTTTTAGGATATGATCTAGGGGAAATATAATATGAATGGGAATACTCTATCTTCAACTTTAATGGGGAAAATATCTAAGTTTTTTTTTTTTTTGTAGAACTGGGACCATTTTAAGGGGTTGGCGCTGTAAGTTATTCCTCACCAAAGTTGGAGGAAAAAAAGGGAAAAGATAAGGAAAGGGAAAGGGCTTTCTTTTTTTAAGTAACAAAGGCTAAAAATTTTCCTAGAGATTATTATAGAAAGCTTAACTGGAGAGAAATATGCTTGGGGGGAAAAGCATGTATCCTCCAAATGGTGCCTGCATTCATTTTCTAGGGCAGCTGTAAAAACCCACTATAGACTTGGGGGCTTAAAACAACTCTTCTGGAGGTCTGAAGTCCAAAATCAAGGTGTCCACAGGGCTATGCTCCTTCCAAAAGCTCTAGGGGAGAATCCTCCCTTGACTTTTTAGCTTCTATTAATGCCAGGCCTTCCTTGGCTTGTGGTGCTTAACTCCAATCTCTGCCTCCATTTTCACATGGTCTCCTCCACATATCTTTTTCTTTCTTTCTTTCTCTTTTTCTTTCTTTCTTTCTTTCTTTCTTTCTTTCTTTCTTTCTTTCTTTCTTTCTTTCTTTCTTTCTCTCTCTCTCTCTCTCTCTCTTTCTTTCTTTCTTTCTTTCTTTCTTTCTCTTCCTTTCTTTTTTTTTTTCCCAGAGTTTTGCTCTTGTCACCCAGGCTGGAGTGCAGTGGCATGATCTCAGCTCACTGCAACCTCCCCGTCCCAGGTTCAAGCGATTCTCCTGCCTCAGCCTCCTGAGTAGCTGGGATTACAGGCGCCCGCCACCGTGCCTGGCTAATTTTTGTATATTTAGTAGAGACAGGGTTTCATGTTGGCCAGACTGGTCTTGAACTCCTGACCTCAGGTGATCTGCCTGCCTGGGTCTCCCAAAGTTCTGAGATTACAGGCGTGAGCACCATGCCCTGCCCTTTGCGTGTGTTTCTTATAAGTACACTTGTCATTGGATTTAGGGTCTACCTAGATAATCTGGATGGATTTCATCTGCAGAATTACATCTGCAAAGATCCCTTTTCCAAATAAGATCACATATACAGTCACCAGGGTTGAAGACATGGGGGTATCTTTTAAGGGTCACTATTCAACCCACTGTAATGCTCTTGTGACTGTACTTCCTCCTGCCAGCAGGGAGCTCATGCATCTACATACTATGGACTCCTGCCCTTCCATGTGTTTAGTTGCTATAGAGCAGTAATATCTGATCTCTGCTCCAAAATCTGACACCATTTTGCTGTGTCCCCTCCTTGGGTTGCCTCCTCATCTGTAAAATGAGAAAGTTAGACCAGCCAATGGTCACAGTCAAAAGCATTCTCAGTCTGAGAGGAAATGAACAGTGAGGCTTCAGAAAAATGAGAGCATTTATACTTTATGCCAATTACTTGTCATATTATAGTGGAATCAGTTATCCTAACTCCCTCATTAGTTTTGAGAGTGTTTTTGTTCATTTTTACATTTTATTAAATCTCTGCTTATTGTGATTATTTAATAAATTCTGAGACTATAGAGACGGGCAAGACAGAGTCCTTCTATCAGGAAATCCACAACCCAATAGGAGAGATAGATACATGATGTTATCACTGTGAGATAGTGTGCAAGCAGGAAGGAGAGATCCTGTGCATACATAAGCATAGAACCCATGTGACCACTCTAGGCTATGGGTAGACTCAGGTATGAGATCACATTTATTCAACGTTCGAGAACCAACTTAAGTGTGTCCTTCATAAAAGGCCAACTTATGAAGGGCACACTCACGTTGATTCTCTAAGGTTAAATAAATGTTATGAGGTGAGCAAAATAGGAGAAAACAGTACATGCAGAATGATTACCATGTATAAAGATGCTGAAATGTGAAACCAACTAGTTAAGCGCCTTGGATAAAGTAGAGCAATGAAAGGTAGAAAAAAAAATATTGTCTGCAAAGATAATCATTATGTGAACACTTGCTTTGGGGCCAAGCATCATAGCATATGCCTTTGTATATTATATAATTTCTCATAACAGGCTTTGCGGTAGAATGTCTGTGTAGGCTAAGCTGTGCTGAGGTAACAACCCTCAAATATCAGTTGCTTCATCTAATGAATGTTTGTTTCTCATCCACACGTAGTCTACTGTGGATTTGAGTCATTCCTCAGGACAGTTGTCTTCTGTGTGTAGCCACAGCATTCTATCTCCTTAATTCCTGTGGAACCCTCATATTCCCACGTTTTCACATTCAACAAAGGAATGTCTGGAGAATTCAGCACCAGTAATTGAATTATTTCTGCACAGAAGCGACACCTAGCTATTGTGCTTACATTTCTTTGGCCAAGCAAGTAATTTCTAAACACCTAACTTCAAAGGCCAGGGAAAGATAATGTCCAAGATTAGAGGAGAAGCAGGTGTTTGGGGAATTAAGATTTATCACGGGTAGCCACCAAATTATGTTCATTTTACAGAATAGGAAATTGAGACATAGAGAGGTTAGTCATAGTCACACAACTGGTAAGTTGCAGAATGAGGATTTGAACTCAGATCTGTCTGATTCCAGATCTTACATTTTCTTTATTGAGAAACGCATGTGCCATGCAAATGAGTTTATCCTAATGATAACAGAGAGTTACTGGAAGGTTGTAATAGGGAGAACACAATTCATATTTGTGTTTTAGAAATATGTGTATAAAACAATGATTGGGGAAGAATAGGACTAAGGACGTGAGGACAGTAGCACTGCTATGACAATTTTTGGAAGGCAGAAGATGAGGCCCTACACTGAGCCAGTGCCATAAAAGTGCCAGTGATGATTGCAAGGAGGCAGAGGCTCCAAAGGCAAGTAAGAACCAGAATCTATAGGTTTTAATAAATCAGTGAATATTTAAGATGAAGAAAAAAGAAAGGAGGACGGAATATGATTAGCGAGGTCCAGCCTTGAGCAAGGAGGAAGACAGAGATGCCATTTACTAAGACAGGATGTAATACAAGCATCAGGGTAGTTGTGTGTGTTTGCTTTTGTTTTCGATGGGGAAGAGGACCATGGGTGGTTCAGATTGGAACATAGTGAATTTGAGTTGTGTATGGAAATCCAAGTAGAGAGCTCCAGCAGACATTTAGGCATATGTATATTAAATTTACCAAAAAAAGATTTTAGTTATAGATAAATACTTGGGGAAAAACATGCAAATCTGTAGTCCAAATATGTGATTAATGATATTGCCAAAGAGGGCTGGCACAAACACTATAAAAGATAAAGGTTTATGATGTGTCTGGAGGTGGGGATTTCATCATAGTCACCTTTGATCTCTCAGCCTAATTAAGGACTGAGTCCGGAAGTTTCCCCAAATTTGGTTAGCTGGATTTATGAAACAAAAGCACACCAGAGTGTACATCATGTGGACATAAGAATCAGATCTGCTATATTCATAGCACCATATTGTCTACAGCACATCTAGTAGTAGGCAGATCCCCAAACTTCACAATCCTGGAAATTGCACACTCACATCCATACATTGTTTTATCTTTTCATAAAATATTTGTATTGATTTTGGCTTATTACCAAAAAAATTCACTGTAAGTAACAGTAATAATATGTGTAAGAAAAAAATAAAACTAAATAAAAAAATAAGATTATAACCTTAGCACATCCCTTCTTAATAACTATTCTAAGCTGGAAGTTCACTTTTTGGCATCCGTCCTAGGAAGGCTAGGAAAGTAAATGACGTAGTAATGGAGAAGGCAGGGAAAACAGACGGGGAATTCTATTCATTTAGGGTTCCATGATTCCATTAACCTTCTGATGCTTCAGAGCTTCTCCACACCTTTCCAATTCCTCTCTGCTTTCATTTCTACCATTAGAAAAAAAAAATGTACCTTATTAACCACACATAAACATCTTCCACTAAACTGCTCCAAAGCAATTACTGCTGTTAACACAGTTAATGGACTGTCAATGTCAAATGTGGAACGGTTGCTCCTGGAAAGGTAACAATGACTTCGTGAAACTGTTTTCTGTGCTCTAGCAGAAAGGGAGGAATTCTGGAGGATCGCTCTTTATGCAAACATCGCGGTCTGTGAAATCTGCCCCCCAAAAAACAAACACACAAACAAACCAAACCAAAACAAAAAAACCCTGATCATATGCCTGTTATCCTAAAATAGCACCTTCCTCCATTATGCCGAGGTTCAGCGCAAAACTGACTCATGCAGTACCGGGATCGCTGCCAGAGCGACCGAGCGCGCGAGCAGCGCGGCATCAACAGGCAGAAGGTGCCGCGGGGCGGACGGGGACCCACTGCCCGGGGCCAGTCTTCCCATCTGAGAAAGCAAAAGCTTTCAGTATCCATCTGACCACAAGATAACATCTTGACAGGGTTCTCGGGCCTTTTTCAAAGAAATCTGTCAGACTCAGACTGTGCTTTTGAATCTGTCCTGTGTCAAGGTTGCTCCCCCAGGGCAGGGCAGCAATTTAGCTTTTGCAAGATCCTGCACTTGCTCCTCAAACACCAAAGCAGCAACGTGAGCAGCTTCCGAGCAGCTGCTGCTTCCACACTCAAAGCCACATCACCGACTTCCTCAGCAGCAGCCCAAGTAGCAGCCTGGGTGTTCAGTCTACCTCCATCTCACAATGCCCATGCCTTCGAGAGGTCTTCCCGGAGGTTAGGAGTGTTTGCCCCTCCTGGGAACTTTCTGAGGGTCCATATAGTGGTCCTGAGCACTATTGCTGTTTTTTTGGTTTTGTTTTTTTTAATTTTGGTTGTAGTATATGAGTCTTAGCAATCCTTATACATCTCTGACTTATCCACAGTGCCTAGAATATGATGGACAATTTAGTGAACAATGAATAAATCAGAAAATCGAGGCTTAGGAAACTAGGACCCATCACGAACCTTCTCATAGTAATCCAGATCCTGGATGGAAGCTTTTAATAAACACAACTGCTGTTTTCCTTCCTCTTTGTTTTTCATTTCTTCTTGAAAGAGACCTAATTGAAGAAAATGAGCTCTTTCACTTCTTCCATCCTCCAGGAGCATCAGACTGACAGCCTCCTCCAAATGATTATTTAGCACTTAATGATTTCTTCCTTGAGTACCCAGTTGATCTTCCTTAGGCCTGTTTGAAGAACTCTTGTAGCAAGGGGAAAATTCACATGATCATGCACAGGGTCAAGCTCCATTTGCCTTTTGTCCTTCAGTGATGCTGATGAGCAGGTAGGTGATTTAACAGAGAACAAATGGTCATTACAATTCATCGAAAGGATACGATAAGGAAAAATGTGCCATATAAGGGCAACATAAGTTTTGTAGTGACAAAAACAGCACAAAACAAACAAAACTCAAAGGAATGCAAAAGTGGCATGTATAGTATTTTAGCCCTTTAATTTAAACCCAAGGACTTAAATATGCACAATTTTATGCACAAATACATTGGGGCCAAATACAGAGAAACAATGCTAAAAGTTTACCCCTTAGACTATTTTTAGAAATTTTCTTTTTTTTTTTTTACTATACTTTAAGTTCTAGGGTACATGTGCACAATGTGCAGGTTTGTTACATATGTATACATGTGCCAGGTTGGTGTGCTGCACCCATTAACTCATCATTTACATTAGGTATATCTCCTAATGCTATCCCTCCCCCCTCCCTCACCCCACGACAGGCCCCAGTGTGTGATGTTCCCCTTCCTATGTCCAAGTGTTCTCATTGTTCAATTCCCACCTATGAGTGAGAACGTGTGGTGTTTGGTTTTCTGTTCTTGCGATAGTTTGCTGTGAATGATGGTTTCCAGCTGCATCCATGTCCCTACAAAGGACATGAACTCATCCTTTTTTATGGTTACATAGTATTCCATGGTGTATATATGCCACATTTTCTTTATCCAGTCTATCATTGATGGACATTTGGGTTGGTTCCAAGTCTTTGCTATTGTGAATAGTGCCGCAATAAACATATGTATGCATGTGTCTTTATAGCAGCATGATTTATAATCCTTTGGGTATATACCCAGTAATGGGATGGCTGGGTCAAATGGTATTTTTAGTTCTAGATCCTTGAGGAATCGCCACACTGTCTTCCACAATGGTTGAACTAGTTTACAGTCCCACCAACAGTGTAAAAGTGTTCCTGTTTCTCCACATCCTCTCCAGCACCTGTTGTTTCCTGACTTTTTAATGATCGCCATTCTAACTAGTGTGAGATGATATCTCATTGTGGTTTTGATTTGCATTTCTCTGATGGTGAGTGATGATGAGCATTTTTTCATGTATCTGTTGGCTGCATAAATATCTTCTTTTGAGAAGTGTCTGTTTATATCCTTTGCCCACTTTTCGATGGGGTTGATTTTTTCTTGTAAATGTGTTTGAGTTCTTTGTAGGTTCTGGATATTAGCCCTTTGAAAGATGAGTAGATTGCAAAAATTTTCTCCCATTCTGTAGGTTGCCTGTTCACTCTGATAAAAACCCTAGATAAAAACCTAGACAATACCATTCAGGACATAGGCATGGGCAAAGCCTTCATCATGTCTAAAACACCAAAAGCAATGGCAACATGAGCAAAACCTTATACTAAAGAGTCTCATTCTATATTCAGTGGTCAGAACTAGGAAAGGTTATTTTGAAAAGTTGTTCTCTTCCTATAGGATAGGGGTTCTCAGTGCTTATGGAACATACTTCTGAATTGGCCTTAAAAATAATATTGGAAAGGGGATGGTTGGTGCCTTACGGAGCTAAAAAAAAAAAAAAAAAAAAAAGGATAGTCAATATACTGTGATGGTCAATTTTATGTGTCAACTTGACTGGCCAAAGAGTGTCCAGATATATGGATATATGTTCAATATTATTCTAAGTATTCCTGCAAAGTTGTTTTTGGATGAGTTTAACATTTAAATCAGTAGAGTGAGTAAAGCAGATTGACCTCTGTAATGGTGGGTGGGCCTCATCCAATCAGTTGAAGGCCTGAATAGAGCAAAAGGTTAACTCTCCCCTAATTAAGACAGAAATTC
This sequence comes from Mandrillus leucophaeus, assembly GCF_000951045.1. Taxonomy (NCBI): domain Eukaryota; kingdom Metazoa; phylum Chordata; class Mammalia; order Primates; family Cercopithecidae; genus Mandrillus; species Mandrillus leucophaeus. The sequence goes on along the minus strand of NW_012102299.1, from coordinate 1,756,327 downwards.
CTACCTGAGGGCCTTTGAACTGAAGCATCAACTCTTCCTGGTTCTAGAGCAGCCTACTAGCCTTCGGACTTAAACTGGGACACTGGCTCTGCAGACACTGGACAAGACTCAATAATCACATGAGCCAATTTCTTATAATAAATAAATAAATAATCTCCTATTGATTCCAATTCTCCAGAGACCCCCAACTAACATAATACCTATTACTTTTATGATACTCATTAGAAAAAATAAAACCCAACCAAATTTGGGTATAAGAAATAAGCAGAGCAAGAAGACATTTCAAAAGCAGTTTGAGTTTTAAAATGTCAACACTGCTGGTGTGTCAGCAACATTTAATTGCCATCTTACCCATGCCCTTCTTCTTACATATTCAGCAGGTGTCATTTAGTCTTCATTTAAGTTAGGAACAAAAGTGCAATAATAGGTTTAACCAACTTTTTTCCTTTCCCAGCCTCTTTTCCCCTAAGGTGCCCTTGAAGTAAGGGCCTCTGCCTAGCGACACCCTAGCAGAGGATCATGGGAGTGAAGTATAGTGTCTTTCCTGTCCAGATTAAACATTAGCGTTGAGCTATAAAGCTAGATGCTGCTTTGGGAAGGGATCACATACAGGACTCCAGTAATTTACTGACTTTTCTGCAATTAATAATCTACTTCTCATGGTACATATCCTAAAACTTAAAAGGAGTGCAGAAGTCAGCTAGTCAACATGGTTTATTTTGGATATGGAGAAACAAAGCCTCAGAGGGGAAGATGTCCTATCTGTACCATAGAGCCATTATTAGCAGATCTGTGAAGCCTGCTATGTAATGAAGCCTCAACTCTTAGCATGTCTTTAAGATTTAATAAATTTTAAAAAGTGTAGTTGGAGCCTCATGACAATCCACTAAGTCTGCTCTGCAGGAGGGGCTATGCTTCTGACCCTTTACCATCTAACCTTTTGCTTAAAGATCAAATCAAGAAAATAAACCTTTGAACCTCTGAGTAGCACTGCACAATTGGATAGTTCATGTCGTCCTCCTCAAAAATGGGCCACCTCCTGTCAATGAAACCAGACTTCCAAAACATAGGTTATCATAGCATTCCCCGTTCAAATCCCTGCACTGATTCTCCATTGCTTAGCGGGGATGAGGGCAAATGTTCCACTGCTTAGCCTAGAATGTAAGAACCTCCATAATCAAAGCTTAACCTACTCTAGCAACACACATTTGTTCAATACCTACTATGTACTAGGTACAATAATTGATACAGTGGATAAAAATGCATCTTTGGAAGTGACTCCTCCAGCCCAGTCAAACTTTCAGGTAACTGAACATGCAGAAGTGGTCAACAGGTTAGCAGCAATCTCATGAGAGACCCTGAACCAGAGCCACCCAGCTAAGCTGCTCCCAAATGTCTGGCCCACAGAAACTGTGAGATAATGAATAGTTATTTTAAGCCACTGAGTTCTGGGATAATCTTTTATGCAATAATGGATAATGTACACATCCATGGACAGATAAAAGGATAAACAGACTATGGTATATCCATACAGTGAAATACAACTAAGCAATAACAAGAGGTGAACTATTATCATATATAACATGCTTTAAAATCTCAACTAATTACACGGAGTGAAGTAAGCCTAGAAGAGACAAGCTAATAAATTATGATGGAAAGCAGGTAGTGATGGCCTAGGGATGGAGAAGAGGCAAAGAGAGGAAGAGTTCTAACATGTACAATGAAACTCTGGGGATGCAGTTGTTATATTCATTAATTTTATCATGGTAATAGATTCATGTCAAAATTTGTCAAATTATACATTTTAATTGTGCACAGTATGTAATATGTCAATTAAGCCTCAACAGAGCTATAAAAATCAATCTAAAATGATGATCAAAGCATTGGCATTGGCCCTGCCTTAATGTACTCAGGTTTGGAACAAGGGACATTCACTTTGCTAATATCCACAGTGCAGTGGAAGAAGGGCTAACATAGCAACATGGAGGAGGAA